>NC_136371.1:14132500-14732500 GCF_037039965.1 Doryrhamphus excisus
ACTCTAACCCTAACCCTAACCCTAACCCTAACCCTAGTCCTAACCCTAACCCCAACCCTAACCCTAACCCTAACCTTAACCTTAACCTTAACCTTAACCTTAACCTTAACCTTAACCTTAACCTTAACCTTAACCTTAACCTTAACCTTAACCTTAACCTTAACCTTAACCCTAACCCTAGCCCTAACCCTAACCCTAACCCTAACCCTAACCCTAACCCTAACCCTAACCCTAGCCTTAACCCTAACCCTAACCCTAACCCTAACCCTAACCCTAACCCTAACCCTGCTCACAATGTGTTTGAGAGGGAATAAAGTGCATTTTCGAACAATGGTTGTGTGTGCCAAGCAATAAAGCACATCACACAAAATGTGTTCCATAAGTGCCAAAACGCGCTACGGAGGCCTTCTCTGAGCGAGTGGAGTGCTTTTTTGAACAGGGACACATGTGCCATATATGGAGAAAAGTTTTTACCACAAAGCCTATAGGTTGCTTGAAATACATTACATACACTAAATGTGTTCCATATGTGCCAAAACCCTAACCCTTAACCCTAATCCTAACCCTAGTCCTAACCCTAACCCTAGCCCTAACCCTATCCCTATCCCTAGCCCTAGCCCTAGCCCTAGCCCTAGCCCTAGCCCTAACCCTAACCCGAACCCTAACCTAACCCTAACCCTAAACCTAACCCTAACCCTAACCCTAACCCTAACCCTAACCCTAACCCTAACCCTAACCCTGCTCACAATTTGTTTGAGAGGGAATAAAGTGCATTTTCGAACAATGTTTGTGTGTGTTCCATAAGTGCCAAAACGCACTTCGGAGGCCTTCTCTGAGCGAGTGGAGTGCTTTTTTGGACGTGGCACACATGTGCCATATATGGAGAAAATTTTGATCACAAAGCCTATAGGTAGCTTGAAATACATTATCACAGCGAGAGAAACACATTTTCTCATTTTAGCTGTAACTCCACAGCAGTGCTTCTCAGCCACCTGAAACTGTTGCAGATAGAACAGGATGCGAAGCTGCGTCAGGCACACTTGGGATGAGCCTCCTGGCACCTACCGCTGGCGCACAATGACACGTTGTATCATGCTTTGCTCACAATGTGTTTGAGAGCGAATAAAGTGCATTTTCAAACAATGGTTGTGTGTGCCAAGCAATAACGCACATCACACTAAATGTGTTCCATAAGTGCCAAAACGCGCTTCAGAGGCCTTCTCTGAGCGAGTGGAGTGCTTTTTTGGACGTGGCACCCATGTGCCATATATGGATTAAATTTTTACCACAAAGCCTATAGGTTGCTTGAAATACATTACATACACTAAATGTGTTCCATAAGTGATAAAAACCCTAACCCTTAACCCTAACCCTAACCCTAACCCTAACCCTAGTCCTAACTCTAACCCTAACCCTAACCCTAACCCTAACCCTAACCCTAGTCCTAACCCTAACCCTAACCCTAACCCTAACCCTAACCTTAACCTTAACCCTAACCCTAAGCCTAACCCTAACCCTAACCCTAACCCTAACCCTAGCCTTAACCCTAACCCTAACCCTAACCCTAACCCTGCTCACAATGTGTTTGAGAGGGAATAAAGTGCATTTTCGAACAATGGTTGTGTGTGCCAAGCAATAAAGCACATCACACAAAATGTGTTCCATAAGTGCCAAAACGCGCTACGGAGGCCTTCTCTGAGCGAGTGGAGTGCTTTTTTGAACGGGGACACATGTGCCATATATGGAGAAAAGTTTTTACCACAAAGCCTATAGGTTGCTTGAAATACATTACATACACTAAATGTGTTCCATAAGTGCCAAAACCCTAACCATTAACCCTAACCTTAACCCTAACCCTAACCCTAACCCTAACCCTAACCCTAACCCTAACCCTAACCCTAACCCTAACCCTAACCCTAACCCTAACCCTAACCCTAACCCTGCTCACAATGTGTTTGAGAGGGAATAAAGTGCATTTTCGAACGATGGTTGTGTGTGCCAATCAATAAAGCACTTCACACTAAATGTGTTCCATAAGTGCCAAAACGCGCGTCGGAGGCCTTCTCAGAGCGAGTGGAGTGGTTTTTTGGACGTGGCACACATGTGCCATATATGGAGAAAATGTTTACCACAAAGCCTATAGGTAGCTTGAAATACATTATTACAGCGAGAGAAACACATTTTCTCATTTTAGCTGTAACTCCACAGCAGTGCTTCTCAGCCACCTGAAACTGTGGCACATAGAACAGGATGCGAAGCTGCGTCAGGCACACTTGGAATGAGCCTCCTGGCACCTTCCGATGGCTCAATATGACACGCCGTATCATGCTTTACTCACAATGTGTTTGAGAGCGAATAAAGTGCATTTTCGAACAATGGTTGTGTGTGACAAGCAATAAAGCACATCACACAAAATGTGTTCCATAAGTGCCAAAACGCGCTTCGGAGGCATTCTCTGAGCGAGTGGAGTGCTTTCTTGAACGGGGACACATGTGCCATATATGGAGAAAAGTTTTTACCACAAAGCCTATAGGTTGCTTGAAATACATTACATACACTAAATGTGTTCCATATGTGCCAAAACCCTAACCCTTAACCCTAATCCTAACCCTAGTCCTAACCCTAACCCTAACCCTAGCCCTAACCCTATCCCTATCCCTATCCCTAGCCCTAACCCTAACCCTAACCCTAACCCGAACCCTAACCTAACCCTAACCCTAAACCTAACCCTAACCCTAACCCTGCTCACAATTTGTTTGAGAGGGAATAAAGTGCATTTTCGAACAATGTTTGTGTGTGTTCCATAAGTGCCAAAACGCACTTCGGAGGCCTTCTCTGAGCGAGTGGAGTGCTTTTTTGGACGTGGCACACATGTGCCATATATGGAGAAAATTTTGACCACAAAGCCTATAGGTAGCTTGAAATACATTATCACAGCGAGAGAAACACATTTTCTCATTTTAGCTGTAACTCCACAGCAGTGCTTCTCAGCCACCTGAAACTGTTGCAGATAGAACGGGATGCGAAGCTGCGTCAGGCACACTTGGGATGAGCCTCCTGGCACCTACCGCTGGCGCACAATGACACGCCGTATCATGCTTTGCTCACAATGTGTTTGAGAGCGAATAAAGTGCATTTTCAAACAATGGTTGTGTGTGCCAAGCAATAACGCACATCACACTAAATGTGTTCCGTAAGTGCCAAAACGCGTTTCAGAGGCCTTCTCTGAGCGAGTGGAGTGCTTTTTTGGACGTGGCACCCATGTGCCATATATGGATGAAATTTTTACCACAAAGCCTATAGGTTGCTTGAAATACATTACATACACTAAATGTGTTCCATAAGTGATAAAAACCCTAACCCTTAACCCTAACCCTAACCCTAGTCCTAACTCTAACCCTAACCCTAACCCTAACCCTAACCCTAAACCTAGTCCTAACCCTAACCCTAACCCTAACCCTAACCCTAACCCTAACCCTAACCCTAACCCTAACCTTAACCTTAACCCTAACCCTAACCCTAAACCTAACCCTAACCCTAACCCTAACCCTAACCCTAACCCTAACCCTAACCCTAGCCTTAACCCTAACCCTAACCCTAACCCTAACCCTAACCCTGCTCACAATGTGTTTGAGAGGGAATAAAGTGCATTTTCGAACAATGGTTGTGTGTGCCAAGCAATAAAGCACATCACACAAAATGTGTTCCATAAGTGCCAAAACGCGCTACGGAGGCCTTCTCTGAGCGAGTGGAGTGCTTTTTTGAACCGGGACACATGTGCCATATATGGAGAAAAGTTTTTGCCACAAAGCCTATAGGTTGCTTGAAATACATTACATACACTAAATGTGTTCCATAAGTGCCAAAACCCTAACCATTAACCCTAACCTTAACCCTAACCCTAACCCTAACCCTAACCCTAACCCTAACCCTAACCCTAACCCTAACCCTAACCCTAACCCTAACCCTAACCCTAACCCTAACCCTAACCCTAACCCTTGAACGCTTTCTTGAACGGGGACACATGTGCCATATATGGAGAAAAGTTTTTACCACAAAGCCTATAGGTTGCTTGAAATACATTACATACACTAAATGTGTTCCATATGTGCCAAAACCCTAACCCTTAACCCTAATCTTAACCCTAGTCCTAACCCTAACCCTAACCCTAGCCCTAACCCTATCCCTATCCCTATCCCTAGCCCTAACCCTAACCCTAACCCTAACCCTAACCCTAACCCTAACCCTAACCCTAACCCGAACCCTAACCTAACCCTAACCCTAACCCTAAACCTAACCCTAACCCTAACCCTAACCCTAACCCTAACCCTAACCCTAACCCTGCTCACAATTTGTTTGGGAGGGAATAAAGTGCATTTTCGAACAATGTTTGTGTGTGTTCCATAAGTGCCAAAACGCACTTCGGAGGCCTTCTCTGAGCGAGTGGAGTGCTTTTTTGGACGTGGCACACATGTGCCATATATGGAGAAAATTTTGACCACAAAGCCTATAGGTAGCTTGAAATACATTATCACAGCGAGAGAAACACATTTTCTCATTTTAGCTGTAACTCCACAGCAGTGCTTCTCAGCCACCTGAAACTGTTGCAGATAGAACGGGATGCGAAGCTGCGTCAGGCACACTTGGGATGAGCCTCCTGGCACCTACCGCTGGCGCACAATGACACGCCGTATCATGCTTTGCTCACAATGTGTTTGAGAGCGAATAAAGTGCATTTTCAAACAATGGTTGTGTGTGCCAAGCAATAACGCACATCACACTAAATGTGTTCCGTAAGTGCCAAAACGCGCTTCAGAGGCCTTCTCTGAGCGAGTGGAGTGCTTTTTTGGACGTGGCACCCATGTGCCATATATGGATGAAATTTTTACCACAAAGCCTATAGGTTGCTTGAAATACATTACATACACTAAATGTGTTCCATAAGTGATGAAAACCCTAACCCTTAACCCTAACCCTAACCCTAACCCTAGTCCTATCTCTAACCCTAACCCTAACCCTAGTCCTAACCCTAACCCTAACCCTAACCCTAACCCTAACCCTAACCCTAACCCTAACCCTAACCTTAACCTTAACCTTAACCCTAACCCTAACCCTAACCCTAACCCTAACCCTGCTCACAATGTGTTTGAGAGGGAATAAAGTGCATTTTCGAACGATGGTTGTGTGTGCCAATCAATAAAGCACTTCACACTAAATGTGTTCCATAAGTGCCAAAACGCGCGTCGGAGGCCTTCTCAGAGCGAGTGGAGTGGTTTTTTGGACGTGGCACACATGTGCCATATATGGAGAAAATGTTTACCACAAAGCCTATAGGTAGCTTGAAATACATTATCACAGCGAGAGAAACACATTTTCTCATTTTAGCTGTAACTCCACAGCAGTGCTTCTCAGCCACCTGAAACTGTGGCACATAGAACAGGATGCGAAGCTGCGTCAGGCACACTTGGAATGACCCTCCTGGCACCTTCCGATGGCTCAATATGACACGCCGTATCATGCTTTACTCACAATGTGTTTGAGAGCGAATAAAGTGCATTTTCGAACAATGGTTTTGTGTGATAATCAATAAAGCACATCACACTAAATGTGTTCCATAAGTGCCAAAACGCGCTTCGGAGGCCTTCTCTGAGCGAGTGGAGTGCTTTTTTGGACGTGGCACACATGTGCCATACATGGAGAAAATTTTGACCACAAAGCCTATAGGTAGCTTGAAATACATTATCACAGCGAGAGAAACACATTTTCTCATTTTAGCTGTAACTCCACAGCAGTGCTTCTCAGCCTCCTGACACTGTGGCACATAGAACCGGATGCGAAGCTGCGTCAGGCACACTTGAAATGAGCCTCCTGGCACCTTCCACTGGCTCAATAAGACACGCCATATCATGCTTTACTTATAATGTGTTTGAGAGCGAATAAAGTGCATTTTCGAACAATGGTTGTGTGTGACAAGCAATAAAGCACATCACACTAAATGTGTTCTATAAGTGCCAAAACGCGCTTCGGAGGCCTTTTCTGAGCGAGTGGAGTGCTTTTTTGGACGTGTCACACATGTGCCATATATGGAGAAAATTTTGACCACAAAGCCTATAGGTAGCTTGAAATACATTATCACAGCGAGAGAAACACATTTTCTCATTTTAGCTGTAACTCCACAGCAGTGCTTCTCAGCCACCTGAAACTGTGGCACATAGAACAGGATGCGAAGCTGCGTCAGGCACACTTAGAATGAGCCCCCTGGCACCTTCCGCTGGCTCAATATGACACGCCGTATCATGCTTTACTTATAATGTGTTTGAGAGCGAATAAAGTGCATTTTCGAACAACGGTTGTGTGTGACAAGCAATAAAGCGCATCACACTAAATGTGTTCCATAAGTGCCAAAACGCGCTTCGGAGGCCTTTTCTGAGCGAGTGGAGTGCTTTTTTGGACGTGGCACACATGTGCCATATATGGAGGAAATTTTGACCACAAAGCCTATAGGTAGCTTGAAATACATTATCACAGCGAGAGAAACACATTTTCTCATTTTAGCTGTAACTCCACAACAGTGCTTCTCAGCCACCTGAAACTGTGGCACATAGAACAGGATGCGAAGCTGCGTCAGTCACACTTGGAATGAGCCTCCTGGCACCTTCCGCTGGCTCAATATGACACGCCGTATCATGCTTTACTCATAATGTGTTTGAGAGCGAATAAAGTGCATTTTCGAACAATGGTTGTGTGTGACAAGCAATAAAGCACATCACACTAAATGTGTTCCATAAGTGCCAAAACGCGCTTCGGAGACCTTTTCTGAGCGAGTGGAGTGCTTTTTTGGACGTGGTACACATGTACCATATATGGAGAAAATTTTGACCACAAAGCCTATAGGTAGCTTGAAATACATTATCACAGCGAGAGAAACACATTTTCTCATTTTAGCTGTAACTCCACAACAGTGCTTCTCAGCCACCTGAAACTGTGGCACATAGAACAGGATGCGAAGCTGCGTCAGGCACACTTGAAATGAGCCTCCTGGCACCTTCCGCTGGCTCAATATGACACACCGTATCATGCTTTACTTATACTGTGTTTGAGAGCGAATAAATTGAATTTTCGAACAATGGTTGTGTGTGACAAGCAATAAAGCGCATCACACTAAATGTGTTCCACAAGTGCCAAAACGCGCTTCGGAGGCCTTTTCTGAGCGAGTGGAGTGCTTTTTTGGACGTGTCACACATGTGCCATATATGGAGAAAATTTTGACCACAAAGCCTATAGGTAGCTTGAAATACATTATCACAGCGAGAGAAACACATTTTCTCATTTTAGCTGTAACTCCACAGCAGTGCTTCTCAGCCACCTGAAACTGTGGCACATAGAACAGGATGCGAAGCTGCGTCAGGCACACTTAGAATGAGCCCCCTGGCACCTTCCGCTGGCTCAATATGACACGCCGTATCATGCTTTACTTATAATGTGTTTGAGAGCGAATAAAGTGCATTTTCGAACAACGGTTGTGTGTGACAAGCAATAAAGCGCATCACACTAAATGTGTTCCATAAGTGCCAAAACGCGCTTCGGAGGCCTTTTCTGAGCGAGTGGAGTGCTTTTTTGGACGTGGCACACATGTGCCATATATGGAGGAAATTTTGACCACAAAGCCTATAGGTAGCTTGAAATACATTATCACAGCGAGAGAAACACATTTTCTCATTTTAGCTGTAACTCCACAACAGTGCCTCTCAGCCACCTGAAACTGTGGCACATAGAACAGGATGCGAAGCTGCGTCAGTCACACTTGGAATGAGCCTCCTGGCACCTTCCGCTGGCTCAATATGACACGCCGTATCATGCTTTACTCATAATGTGTTTGAGAGCGAATAAAGTGCATTTTCGAACAATGGTTGTGTGTGACAAGCAATAAAGCACATCACACTAAATGTGTTCCATAAGTGCCAAAACGCGCTTCGGAGACCTTTTCTGAGCGAGTGGAGTGCTTTTTTGGACGTGGTACACATGTACCATATATGGAGAAAATTTTGACCACAAAGCCTATAGGTAGCTTGAAATACATTATCACAGCGAGAGAAACACATTTTCTCATTTTAGCTGTAACTCCACAACAGTGCTTCTCAGCCACCTGAAACTGTGGCACATAGAACAGGATGCGAAGCTGCGTATGGCACACTTGAAATGAGCCTCCTGGCACCTTCCGCTGGCTCAATATGACACACCGTATCATGCTTTACTTATACTGTGTTTGAGAGCGAATAAATTGAATTTTCGAACAATGGTTGTGTGTGACAAGCAATAAAGCGCATCACACTAAATGTGTTCCACAAGTGCCAAAACGCGCTTCGGAGGCCTTTTCTGAGCGAGTGGAGTGCTTTTTTGGACGTGGCACACATGTGCCATATATGGAGAAAATTTTGACCACAAAGCCTATAGGAAGCTTGAAATACATTATCACAGCGAGAGAAACACATTTTCTCATTTTAGCTGTAACTCCACATCAGTGCTTCTCAGCCACCTGACACTGTGGCACATAGAACAGGATGCGAAGCTGCGTGAGGCACACTTGAAATGAGCCTCCTGGCACCTTCCGCTGGCTAAATATGACACGCCGTATCATGCTTTACTTATAATGTGTTTGAGAGCGAATAAAGTGCATTTTCGAACAATGGTTGTGTGTGACAAGCAAATAAAGCGCATCACACTAAATGTGTTCCATAAGTGCCAAAACGCGCTTCGGAGGCCTTTTCTGAGCGAGTGGAGTGCTTTTTTGGACGTGGCACACATGTGCCATATATGGAGAAAATTTTGACCACAAAGCCTATAGGTAGCTTGAAATACATTATCACAGGGAGAGAAACACATTTTCTCATTTTAGCTGTAACTCCACAACAGTGCTTGTGGCCACCCTCGGCCACCTGAAACTGTGGCACATAGAACAGGATGCGAAGCTGCGTCAGGCACACTTGCAATGAGCCTCCTGGCACCTTCCACTGGCTCAATATGACACGCCGTATCATGCTTTACTTATAATGTGTTTGAGAGCGAATAAAGTGCATTTTCGAACAACGGTTGTGTGTGACAAGCAATAAAGCACATCAAACTAAATGTGTTCCATAAGTGCCAAAACGCGCTTCGGAGGCCTTTTCTGAGCGAGTGGAGTGCTTTTTTGGACGTGTCACACATGTGCCATATATGGAGAAATTTTGACCACAAAGCCTATAGGTAGCTTGAAATACATTATCACAGCGAGAGAAACACATTTTCTCATTTTAGCTGTAACTCCACAGCAGTGCTTCTCAGCCACCTGAAACTGTGGCACATAGAACAGGATGCGAAGCTGCGTCAGGCACACTTGGAATGAGCCTCCTGGCACCTTCCGCTGGCTCAATATGACACGCCGTATCATGCTTTACTCATAATGTGTTTGAGAGCGAATAAAGTGCATTTTCGAACAATGGTTGTGTGTGACAAGCAATAAAGCACATCACACTAAATGTGTTCCATAAGTGCCAAAACGCGCTTCGGAGACCTTTTCTGAGCGAGTGGAGTGCTTTTTTGGACGTGGTACACATGTACCATATATGGAGAAAATTTTGACCACAAAGCCTATAGGTAGCTTGAAATACATTATCACAGCGAGAGAAACACATTTTCTCATTTTAGCTGTAACTCCACAACAGTGCTTCTCAGCCACCTGAAACTGTGGCACATAGAACAGGATGCGAAGCTGCGTCAGGCACACTTGAAATGAGCCTCCTGGCACCTTCCGCTGGCTCAATATGACACACCGTATCATGCTTTACTTATAATGTGTTTGAGAGCGAATAAATTGAATTTTCGAACAATGGTTGTGTGTGACAAGCAATAAAGCGCATCACACTAAATGTGTTCCACAAGTGCCAAAACGCGCTTCGGAGGCCTTTTCTGAGCGAGTGGAGTGCTTTTTTGGACGTGGCACACATGTGCCATATATGGAGAAAATTTTGACCACAAAGCCTATAGGTAGCTTGAAATACATTATCACAGCGAGAGAAACACATTTTCTCATTTTAGCTGTAACTCCACATCAGTGCTTCTCAGCCACCTGACACTGTGGCACATAGAACAGGATGCGAAGCTGCGTCAGGCACACTTGCAATGAGCCTCCTGGCACCTTCCACTGGCTCAATATGACACGCCGTATCATGCTTTACTTATAATGTGTTTGAGAGCGAATAAAGTGCATTTTCGAACAACGGTTGTGTGTGACAAGCAATAAAGCACATCAAACTAAATGTGTTCCATAAGTGCCAAAACGCGCTTCGGAGGCCTTTTCTGAGCGAGTGGAGTGCTTTTTTGGATGTGTCACACATGTGCCATATATGGAGAAATTTTGACCACAAAGCCTATAGGAAGCTTGTAATACATTATCACAGCGAGAGAAACACATTTTCTCATTTTAGCTGTAACTCCACAGCAGTGCTTCTCAACCACCTGAAACTGTGGCACATAGAACAGGATGCGAAGCTGCGTCAGGCACACTTAGAATGAGCCTCCTGGCACCTTCCACTGGCTCAATATGACACGCCGTATCATGCTTTACTCATAATGTGTTTGAGAGCGAATAAAGTGCATTTTCGAACAACGGTTGTGTGTGACAAGCAATAAAGCACATCAAACTAAATGTGTTCCATAAGTGCCAAAACGCGCTTCGGAGGCCTTTTCTGAGCGAGTGGAGTGCTTTTTTGGACGTGGCACACATGTGCCATATATGGAGAAAATGTTGACCACAAAGCCTATAGGTAGCTTGAAATACATTATCACAGCGAGAGAAACACATTTACTCATTTTAGCTGTAACTCCACAACAGTGCTTCTCAGCCATCTGAAACTGTGGCACATAGAACAGGATGCGAAGCTGCGTCAGGCACACTTGAAATGAGCCTCCTGGCACCTTCCGCTGGCTCAATATGACACGCCGTATCATGCTTTACTTATAATGTGTTTGAGAGCGAATAAAGTGCATTTTCGAACAATGGTTGTGTGTGACAAGCAATAAAGCGCATCACACTAAATGTGTTCCATAAGTGCCAAAACGCGCTTCGGAGGCCTTTTCTGAGCGAGTGGAGTGCTTTTTTGGACGTGGCACACATGTGCCATATATGGAGAAAATTTTGACCACAAAGCCTATAGATAGCTTGAAATACATTATCACAGCGAGAGAAACACATTTTCTCATTTTAGCTGTAACTCCACAACAGTGCTTCTCAGCCACCTGAAACTGTGGCACATAGAACAGGATGCGAAGCTGCGTCAGGCACACTTGAAATGAGCCTCCTGGCACCTTCCGCTGGCTCAATATGACACACCGTATCATGCTTTACTTATAATGTGTTTGAGAGCGAATAAATTGAATTTTCGAACAATGGTTGTGTGTGACAAGCAATAAAGCGCATCACACTAAATGTGTTCCACAAGTGCCAAAACGCGCTTCGGAGGCCTTTTCTGAGCGAGTGGAGTGCTTTTTTGGACGTGGCACACATGTGCCATATATGGAGAAAATTTTTACCACAAAGCCTATAGGTAGCTTGAAATACATTATCACAGCGAGAGAAACACATTTTCTCATTTTAGCTGTAACTCCACATCAGTGCTTCTCAGCCACCTGACACTGTGGCACATAGAACAGGATGCGAAGCTGCGTGAGGCACACTTGAAATGAGCCTCCTGGCACCTTCCGCTGGCTAAATATGACACGCCGTATCATGCTTTACTTATAATGTGTTTGAGAGCGAATAAAGTGCATTTTCGAACAATGGTTGTGTGTGACAAGCAAATAAAGCGCATCACACTAAATGTGTTCCATAAGTGCCAAAACGCGCTTCGGAGGCCTTTTCTGAGCGAGTGGAGTGCTTTTTTGGACGTGGCACACATGTGCCATATATGGAGAAAATTTTGACCACAAAGCCTATAGGTAGCTTGAAATACATTATCACAGGGAGAGAAACACATTTTCTCATTTTAGCTGTAACTCCACAACAGTGCTTGTGGCCACCCTCGGCCACCTGAAACTGTGGCACATAGAACAGGATGCCAAGCTGCGTCAGGCACACTTGCAATGAGCCTCCTGGCACCTTCCACTGGCTCAATATGACACGCCGTATCATGCTTTACTTATAATGTGTTTGAGAGCGAATAAAGTGCATTTTCGAACAACGGTTGTGTGTGACAAGCAATAAAGCACATCAAACTAAATGTGTTCCATAAGTGCCAAAACGCGCTTCGGAGGCCTTTTCTGAGCGAGTGGAGTGCTTTTTTGGACGTGTCACACATGTGCCATATATGGAGAAATTTTGACCACAAAGCCTATAGGAAGCTTGTAATATATTATCACAGCGAGAGAAACACATTTTCTCATTTTAGCTGTAACTCCACAGCAGTGCTTCTCAGCCACCTGAAACTGTGGCACATAGAACAGGATGCGAAGCTGCGTCAGGCACACTTGGAATGAGCCTCCTGGCACCTTCCGCTGGCTCAATATGACACGCCGTATCATGCTTTACTCATAATGTGTTTGAGAGCGAATAAAGTGCATTTTCGAACAATGGTTGTGTGTGACAAGCAATAAAGCACATCACACTAAATGTGTTCCATAAGTGCCAAAACGCGCTTCGGAGACCTTTTCTGAGCGAGTGGAGTGCTTTTTTGGACGTGGTACACATGTACCATATATGGAGAAAATTTTGACCACAAAGCCTATAGGTAGCTTGAAATACATTATCACAGCGAGAGAAACACATTTTCTCATTTTAGCTGTAACTCCACAACAGTGCTTCTCAGCCACCTGAAACTGTGGCACATAGAACAGGATGCGAAGCTGCGTCAGGCACACTTGAAATGAGCCTCCTGGCACCTTCCGCTGGCTCAATATGACACACCGTATCATGCTTTACTTATAATGTGTTTGAGAGCGAATAAATTGAATTTTCGAACAATGGTTGTGTGTGACAAGCAATAAAGCGCATCACACTAAATGTGTTCCACAAGTGCCAAAACGCGCTTCGGAGGCCTTTTCTGAGCGAGTGGAGTGCTTTTTTGGACGTGGCACACATGTGCCATATATGGAGAAAATTTTGACCACAAAGCCTATAGGTAGCTTGAAATACATTATCACAGCGAGAGAAACACATTTTCTCATTTTAGCTGTAACTCCACATCAGTGCTTCTCAGCCACCTGACACTGTGGCACATAGAACAGGATGCGAAGCTGCGTGAGGCACACTTGAAATGAGCCTCCTGGCACCTTCCGCTGGCTAAATATGACACGCCGTATCATGCTTTACTTATAATGTGTTTGAGAGCGAATAAAGTGCATTTTCGAACAATGGTTGTGTGTGACAAGCAAATAAAGCGCATCACACTAAATGTGTTCCATAAGTGCCAAAACGCGCTTCGGAGGCCTTTTCTGAGCGAGTGGAGTGCTTTTTTGGACGTGGCACACATGTGCCATATATGGAGAAAATTTTGACCACAAAGCCTATAGGTAGCTTGAAATACATTATCACAGGGAGAGAAACACATTTTCTCATTTTAGCTGTAACTCCACAACAGTGCTTGTGGCCACCCTCGGCCACCTGAAACTGTGGCACATAGAACAGGATGCGAAGCTGCGTCAGGCACACTTGCAATGAGCCTCCTGGCACCTTCCACTGGCTCAATATGACACGCCGTATCATGCTTTACTTATAATGTGTTTGAGAGCGAATAAAGTGCATTTTCGAACAACGGTTGTGTGTGACAAGCAATAAAGCACATCAAACTAAATGTGTTCCATAAGTGCCAAAACGCGCTTCGGAGGCCTTTTCTGAGCGAGTGGAGTGCTTTTTTGGACGTGTCACACATGTGCCATATATGGAGAAATTTTGACCACAAAGCCTATAGGAAGCTTGTAATACATTATCACAGCGAGAGAAACACATTTTCTCATTTTAGCTGTAACTCCACAGCAGTGCTTCTCAACCACCTGAAACTGTGGCACATAGAACAGGATGCGAAGCTGCGTCAGGCACACTTAGAATGAGCCTCCTGGCACCTTCCACTGGCTCAATATGACACGCCGTATCATGCTTTACTCATAATGTGTTTGAGAGCGAATAAAGTGCATTTTCGAACAACGGTTGTGTGTGACAAGCAATAAAGCACATCAAACTAAATGTGTTCCATAAGTGCCAAAACGCGCTTCGGAGGCCTTTTCTGAGCGAGTGGAGTGCTTTTTTGGACGTGGCACACATGTGCCATATATGGAGAAAATGTTGACCACAAAGCCTATAGGTAGCTTGAAATACATTATCACAGCGAGAGAAACACATTTACTCATTTTAGCTGTAACTCCACAACAGTGCTTCTCAGCCATCTGAAACTGTGGCACATAGAACAGGATGCGAAGCTGCGTCAGGCACACTTGAAATGAGCCTCCTGGCACCTTCCGCTGGCTCAATATGACACGCCGTATCATGCTTTACTTATAATGTGTTTGAGAGCGAATAAAGTGCATTTTCGAACAATGGTTGTGTGTGACAAGCAATAAAGCGCATCACACTAAATGTGTTCCATAAGTGCCAAAACGCGCTTCGGAGGCCTTTTCTGAGCGAGTGGAGTGCTTTTTTGGACGTGGCACACATGTGCCATATATGGAGAAAATTTTGACCACAAAGCCTATAGATAGCTTGAAATACATTATCACAGCGAGAGAAACACATTTTCTCATTTTAGGTGTAACTCCACAGCAGTGCTTCTCAGCCACCTGAAACTGTGGCACATAGAACAGGATGCGAAGCTGCGTCAGGCACACTTGCAATGGGCCTCCTGGCACCTTCCACTGGCTCAATATGACACGCCGTATCATGCTTTACTTATAATGTGTTTGAGAGCGAATAAAGTGCATTTTCGAACAATGGTTTTGTGTGCCAAGCAATAAAGCATATCACACTAAATGTGTTCCATAAGTGCCAAAACGCGCTTCGGAGGCCTTTTCTGAGCGAGTGGAGTGCTTTTTTGGACGTGGTACATATGTGCCATATATGGAGAAAATTTTGACCACAAAGCCTATAGGTAGCTTGAAATACATTATCACAGCGAGAGAAACACATTTTCTCATTTTAGCTGTAATTCCACAGCAGTGCTTCTCAGCTACCTGAAACTGTGGCACATAGAACAGGATGCGAAGCTGCGTCAGGCACACTTGCAATGAGCCTCCTGGCACCTTCCACTGGCTCAATATGACACGCCGTATCATGCTTTACTTATAATGTGTTTGAGAGCGAATAAAGTGCATTTTCGAACAATGGTTGTGTGTGACAAGCAATAAAGCACATCACACTAAATGTGTTCCATAAGTGCCAAAACGCGCTGCGGAGGCCTTTTCTGAGCGAGTGGAGTGCTTTTTTGGACGTGTCACACATGTGCCATATATGGAGAAAATTTTGACCACAAAGCCTATAGGAAGCTTGTAATACATTATCACAGCGAGAGAAACACATTTTCTCATTTTAGCTGTAACTCCACAGCAGTGCTTCTCAACCACCTGAAACTGTGGCACATAGAACAGGATGCGAGGCTGCGTCAGGCACACTTTAAATGAGCCTCCTGGCACCTTCCACTGGCTCAATATGACACGCCGTATCATGCTTTACTTATAATGTGTTTGAGAGCGAATAAAGTGCATTTTCGAACAATGGTTGTGTGTGACAAGCAATAAAGCGCATCACACTAAATGTGTTCCATAAGTGCCAAAACGCGCTTCGGAGGCCTTTTCTGAGCGAGTGGAGTGCTTTTTTGGACGTGGTACACATGTACCATATATGGAGAAAATTTTGACCACAAAGCCTATAGGTAGCTTGAAATACATTATCTCAGCGAGAGAAACACATTTTCTCATTTTAGCTGTAACTCCACAACAGTGCTTCTCAGCCATCTGAAACTGTGGCACATAGAACAGGATGCGAAGCTGCGTCAGGCACACTTGAAATGAGCCTCCTGGCACCTTCCGCTGGTTCAATATGACACGCCGTATCATGCTTTACTTATAATGTGTTTGAGAGCGAATAAAGTGCATTTTCGAACAATGGTTGTGTGTGACAAGCAATAAAGCGCATCACACTAAATGTGTTCCATAAGTGCCAAAACGCGCTTCGGAGGCCTTTTCTGAGCGAGTGGAGTGCTTTTTTGGACGTGGCACACATGTGCCATATATGGAGAAAATTTTGACCACAAAGCCTATAGGTAGCTTGAAATACATTATCACAGCGAGAGAAACACATTTTCTCATTTTAGGTGTAACTCCACAGCAGTGCTTCTCAGCCACCTGAAACTGGGGCACATAGAACAGGATGCGAAGCTGCGTCAGGCACACTTGAATGGGCCTCCTGGCACCTTCCACTGGCTCAATATGACACGCCGTATCATGCTTTACTTATAATGTGTTTGAGAGCGAATAAAGTGCATTTTCGAACAATGGTTGTGTGTGACAAGCAATAAAGCGCATCACACTAAATGTGTTCCATAAGTGCCAAAACGCGCTTCGGAGGCCTTTTCTGAGCGAGTGGAGTGCTTTTTTGGACGTGGCACACATGTGCCATATATGGAGAAAATTTTGACCACAAAGCCTATAGGAAGCTTGTAATACATTATCACAGCGAGAGAAACACATTTTCTCATTTTAGCTGTAACTCCACAGCAGTGCTTCTCAACCACCTGAAACTGTGGCACATAGAACAGGATGCGAGGCTGCGTCAGGCACACTTTAAATGAGCCTCCTGGCACCTTCCACTGGCTCAATATGACACGCCGTATCATGCTTTACTTATAATGTGTTTGAGAGCGAATAAAGTGCATTTTCGAACAATGGTTGTGTGTGACAAGCAATAAAGCGCATCACACTAAATGTGTTCCATAAGTGCCAAAACGCGCTTCGGAGGCCTTTTCTGAGCGAGTGGAGTGCTCTTTTGGACGTGGTACACATGTACCATATATGGAGAAAATTTTGACCACAAAGCCTATAGGTAGCTTGAAATACATTATCTCAGCGAGAGAAACACATTTTCTCATTTTAGCTGTAACTCCACAACAGTGCTTCTCAGCCATCTGAAACTGTGGCACATAGAACAGGATGCGAAGCTGCGTCAGGCACACTTGAAATGAGCCTCCTGGCACCTTCCGCTGGCTCAATGTGACACGCCGTATCATGCTTTACTTATAATGTGTTTGAGAGCGAATAAAGTGCATTTTCGAACAATGGTTGTGTGTGACAAGCAATAAAGCGCATCACACTAAATGTGTTCCATAAGTGCCAAAACGCGCTTCGGAGGCCTTTTCTGAGCGAGTGGAGTGCTTTTTTGGACGTGGCACACATGTGCCATATATGGAGAAAATTTTGACCACAAAGCCTATAGGTAGCTTGAAATACATTATCACAGCGAGAGAAACACATTTTCTCATTTTAGGTGTAACTCCACAGCAGTGCTTCTCAGCCACCTGAAACTGTGGCACATAGAACAGGATGCGAAGCTGCGTCAGGCACACTTGAATGGGCCTCCTGGCACCTTCCACTGGCTCAATATGACACGCCGTATCATGCTTTACTTATAATGTGTTTGAGAGCGAATAAAGTGCATTTTCGAACAATGGTTGTGTGTGACAAGCAATAAAGCGCATCACACTAAATGTGTTCCATAAGTGCCAAAACGCGCTTCGGAGGCCTTTTCTGAGCGAGTGGAGTGCTTTTTTGGACGTGGCACACATGTGCCATATATGGAGGAAATTTTGACCACAAAGCCTATAGGAAGCTTGTAATACATTATCACAGCGAGAGAAACACATTTTCTCATTTTAGCTGTAACTCCACAACAGTGCTTCTCAGCCACCTGAAACTGTGGCACATAGAACAGGATCCAAAGCTGCGTGAGGCACACTTGCAATGAGTCTCCTGGCACCTTCCGCTGGCTCAATATGACACGCCGTATCATGCTTTACTTATAATGTGTTTGAGAGCGAATAAAGTGCATTTTCGAACAATGGTTGTGTGTGACAAGCAATAAAGCGCATCACACTAAATGTGTTCCATAAGTGCCAAAACGCGCTTCGGAGGCCTTTTCTGAGCGAGTGGAGTGCTTTTTTGGACGTGGCACACATGTGCCATATATGGAGGAAATTTTGACCACAAAGCCTATAGGAAGCTTGTAATACATTATCACAGCGAGAGAAACACATTTTCTCATTTTAGCTGTAACTCCACAGCAGTGCTTCTCAACCACCTGAAACTGTGGCACATAGAACAGGATGCGAGGCTGCGTGAGGCACACTTGAAATGAGCCTCCTGGCACCTTCCACTGGCTCAATATGACACGCCGTATCATGCTTTACTTATAATGTGTTTGAGAGCGAATAAAGTGCATTTTCGAACAATGGTTGTGTGTGACAAGCAATAAAGCGCATCACACTAAATGTGTTCCATAAGTGCCAAAACGCGCTTCGGAGGCCTTTTCTGAGCGAGTGGAGTGCTTTTTTGGACGTGGTACACATGTACCATATATGGAGAAAATTTTGACCACAAAGCCTATAGGAAGCTTGTAATACATTATCACAGCGAGAGAAACACATTTTCTCATTTTAGCTGTAACTCCACAGCAGTGCTTCTCAACCACCTGAAACTGTGGCACATAGAACAGGATGCGAGGCTGCGTCAGGCACACTTAAAATGAGCCTCCTGGCACCTTCCACTGGCTCAATATGACACGCCGTATCATGCTTTACTTATAATGTGTTTGAGAGCGAATAAAGTTCATTTTCGAACAATGGTTGTGTGTGACAAGCAATAAAGCGCATCACACTAAATGTGTTCCATAAGTGCCAAAACGCGCTTCGGAGGCCTTTTCTGAGCGAGTGGAGTGCTTTTTTGGACGTGGCACACATGTGCCATATATGAAGAAGATTTTTACCACAAAGCCTATAGCTTGCTTGAAATACATTATCACAGCGAGTGAAACACTTTTTCTCATTTTCGCTCTAACTCCACAGCAGTGCTTCTCAGCCCCATGAAACTGTTGCAGATAGAACGGGATGCGAAGCTGCGTCAGGCACACTTGGAATGAGCCTCGTGGCACCTTCCGCTGGCTCACAATGACCCGCCGTATCATCTTTTGCTCACAATGTGTTTGAGAGTGAATAAAGTACATTTTGGAACAATGGTTGTGTGTGACAAGCAATAAAGCGCATCACACTAAATGTGTTCCATAAGTGCCAAAACGCGCTTCGGAGGCCTTTTCTGAGCGAGTGGAGTGCTTTTTTGGACGTGGTACACAAGTACCATATATGGAGAAAATTTTGACCACAAAGCCTATAGGTAGCTTGAAATACATTATCTCAGCGAGAGAAACACATTTTCTCATTTTAGCTGTAACTCCACAGCAGTGCTTCTCAGCCACCTGAAACTGTGGCACATAGAACAGGATGCGAAGCTGCGTCAGGCACACTTGAAATGAGCCTCCTGGCACCTTCCACTGGCTCAATATGACACGCCGTATCATGCTTTACTTATAATGTGTTTGAGAGCGAATAAAGTGCATTTTCGAACAATGGTTGTGTGTGACAAGCAATAAAGTGCATCACACTAAATGTGTTCCATAAGTGCCAAAACGCGCTTCGGAGGCCTTTTCTGAGCGAGTGGAGTGCTTTTTTGGACGTGGCACACATGTGCCATATATGGAGGAAATTTTGACCACAAAGCCTATAGGTAGCTTGAAATACATTATCTCAGCGAGAGAAACACATTTTCTTATTTTAGCTGTAACTCCACAACAGTGCTTCTCAGCCATCTGAAACTGTGGCACATAGAACAGGATGCGAAGCTGCGTCAGGCACACTTGAAATGAGCCTCCTGGCACCTTCCACTGGCTCAATATGACACGCCGTATCATGCTTTACTTATAATGTGTTTGAGAGCGAATAAAGTGCATTTTCGAACAATGGTTGTGTGTGACAAGCAATAAAGCGCATCACACTAAATGTGTTCCATAAGTGCCAAAACGCGCTTCGGAGGCCTTTTCTGAGCGAGTGGAGTGCTTTTTTGGACGTGGCACACATGTGCCATATATGGAGGAAATTTTGACCACAAAGCCTATAGGAAGCTTGTAATACATTATCACAGCGAGAGAAACACATTTTCTCATTTTAGCTGTAACTCCACAACAGTGCTTCTCAGCCACCTGAAACTGTGGCACATAGAACAGGATCCAAAGCTGCGTGAGGCACACTTGCAATGAGCCTCCTGGCACCTTCCGCTGGCTCAATATGACACGCCGTATCATGCTTTACTTATAATGTGTTTGAGAGCGAATAAAGTGCATTTTCGAACAATGGTTGTGTGTGACAAGCAATAAAGCGCATCACACTAAATGTGTTCCATAAGTGCCAAAACGCGCTTCGGAGGCCTTTTCTGAGCGAGTGGAGTGCTTTTTTGGACGTGGCACACATGTGCCATATATGGAGGAAATTTTGACCACAAAGCCTATAGGAAGCTTGTAATACATTATCACAGCGAGAGAAACACATTTTCTCATTTTAGCTGTAACTCCACAACAGTGCTTCTCAGCCATCTGAAACTGTGGCACATAGAACAGGATGCGAAGCTGCGTCAGGCACACTTGAAATGAGCCTCCTGGCACCTTCCGCTGGCTCAGTATGACACGCCGTATCATGCTTTACTTATAATGTGTTTGAGAGCGAATAAAGTGCATTTTCGAACAATGGTTGTGTGTGACAAGCAATAAAGCGCATCACACTAAATGTGTTCCATAAGTGCCAAAACGCGCTTCGGAGGCCTTTTCTGAGCGAGTGGAGTGCTTTTTTGGACGTGGCACACATGTGCCATATATGGAGAAAATTTTGACCACAAAGCCTATAGGTAGCTTGAAATACATTATCACAGCGAGAGAAACACATTTTCTCATTTTAGGTGTAACTCCACAGCAGTGCTTCTCAGCCACCTGAAACTGTGGCACATAGAACAGGATGCGAAGCTGCGTCAGGCACACTTGAATGGGCCTCCTGGCACCTTCCACTGGCTCAATATGACACGCCGTATCATGCTTTACTTATAATGTGTTTGAGAGCGAATAAAGTGCATTTTCGAACAATGGTTGTGTGTGACAAGCAATAAAGCGCATCACACTAAATGTGTTCCATAAGTGCCAAAACGCGCTTCGGAGGCCTTTTCTGAGCGAGTGGAGTGCTTTTTTGGACGTGGTACACATGTACCATATATGGAGAAAATTTTGACCACAAAGCCTATAGGTAGCTTGAAATACATTATCACAGCGAGAGAAACACATTTTCTCATTTTAGCTGTAACTCCACAGCAGTGCTTCTCAGCCACCTGAAACTGTGGCACATAGAACAGGATACGAAGCTGCGTCAGGCACACTTGCAATGAGCCTCCTGGCACCTTCCACTGGCTCAATATGACACGCCGTATCATGCTTTACTTATAATGTGTTTGAGAGCGAATAAAGTGCATTTTCGAACAATGGTTGTGTGTGACAAGCAATAAAGCACATCACACTAAATGTGTTCCATAAGTGCCAAAACGTGCTTCGGAGGCCTTTTCTGAGCGAGTGGAGTGCTTTTTTGGACGTGTCACACATGTGCCATATATGGAGAAAATTTTGACCACAAAGCCTATAGGAAGCTTGTAATACATTATCACAGCGAGAGAAACACATTTTCTCATTTTAGCTGTAACTCCACAGCAGTGCTTCTCAACCACCTGAAACTGTGGCACATTGAACAGGATGCGAGGCTGCGTGAGGCACACTTGAAATGAGCCTCCTGGCACCTTCCACTGGCTCAATATGACACGCCGTATCATGCTTTACTTATAATGTGTTTGAGAGCGAATAAAGTGCATTTTCGAACAATGGTTGTGTGTGACAAGCAATAAAGCGCATCACACTAAATGTGTTCCATAAGTGCCAAAACGCGCTTCGGAGGCCTTTTCTGAGCGAGTGGAGTGCTTTTTTGGACGTGGTACACATGTACCATATATGGAGAAAATTTTGACCACAAAGCCTATAGGAAGCTTGTAATACATTATCACAGCGAGAGAAACACATTTTCTCATTTTAGCTGTAACTCCACAGCAGTGCTTCTCAACCACCTGAAACTGTGGCACATAGAACAGGATGCGAGGCTGCGTCAGGCACACTTAAAATGAGCCTCCTGGCACCTTCCACTGGCTCAATATGACACGCCGTATCATGCTTTACTTATAATGTGTTTGAGAGCGAATAAAGTTCATTTTCGAACAATGGTTGTGTGTGACAAGCAATAAAGCGCATCACACTAAATGTGTTCCATAAGTGCCAAAACGCGCTTCGGAGGCCTTTTCTGAGCGAGTGGAGTGCTTTTTTGGACGTGGCACACATGTGCCATATATGAAGAAGATTTTTACCACAAAGCCTATAGCTTGCTTGAAATACATTATCACAGCGAGTGAAACACTTTTTCTCATTTTCGCTCTAACTCCACAGCAGTGCTTCTCAGCCCCATGAAACTGTTGCAGATAGAACGGGATGCGAAGCTGCGTCAGGCACACTTGGAATGAGCCTCGTGGCACCTTCCGCTGGCTCACAATGACCCGCCGTATCATCTTTTGCTCACAATGTGTTTGAGAGTGAATAAAGTACATTTTGGAACAATGGTTGTGTGTGACAAGCAATAAAGCGCATCACACTAAATGTGTTCCATAAGTGCCAAAACGCGCTTCGGAGGCCTTTTCTGAGCGAGTGGAGTGCTTTTTTGGACGTGGTACACAAGTACCATATATGGAGAAAATTTTGACCACAAAGCCTATAGGTAGCTTGAAATACATTATCTCAGCGAGAGAAACACATTTTCTCATTTTAGCTGTAACTCCACAGCAGTGCTTCTCAGCCACCTGAAACTGTGGCACATAGAACAGGATGCGAAGCTGCGTCAGGCACACTTGAAATGAGCCTCCTGGCACCTTCCACTGGCTCAATATGACACGCCGTATCATGCTTTACTTATAATGTGTTTGAGAGCGAATAAAGTGCATTTTCGAACAATGGTTGTGTGTGACAAGCAATAAAGTGCATCACACTAAATGTGTTCCATAAGTGCCAAAACGCGCTTCGGAGGCCTTTTCTGAGCGAGTGGAGTGCTTTTTTGGACGTGGCACACATGTGCCATATATGGAGGAAATTTTGACCACAAAGCCTATAGGTAGCTTAAAATACATTATCTCAGCGAGAGAAACACATTTTCTTATTTTAGCTGTAACTCCACAACAGTGCTTCTCAGCCATCTGAAACTGTGGCACATAGAACAGGATGCGAAGCTGCGTCAGGCACACTTGAAATGAGCCTCCTGGCACCTTCCGCTGGCTCAATGTGACACGCCGTATCATGCTTTACTTATAATGTGTTTGAGAGCGAATAAAGTGCATTTTCGAACAATGGTTGTGTGTGACAAGCAATAAAGCGCATCACACTAAATGTGTTCCATAAGTGCCAAAACGCGCTTCGGAGGCCTTTTCTGAGCGAGTGGAGTGCTTTTTTGGACGTGGCACACATGTGCCATATATGGAGAAAATTTTGACCACAAAGCCTATAGGTAGCTTGAAATACATTATCACAGCGAGAGAAACACATTTTCTCATTTTAGGTGTAACTCCACAGCAGTGCTTCTCAGCCACCTGAAACTGTGGCACATAGAACAGGATGCGAAGCTGCGTCAGGCACACTTGAATGGGCCTCCTGGCACCTTCCACTGGCTCAATATGACACGCCGTATCATGCTTTACTTATAATGTGTTTGAGAGCGAATAAAGTGCATTTTCGAACAATGGTTGTGTGTGACAAGCAATAAAGCGCATCACACTAAATGTGTTCCATAAGTGCCAAAACGCGCTTCGGAGGCCTTTTCTGAGCGAGTGGAGTGCTTTTTTGGACGTGGCACACATGTGCCATATATGGAGGAAATTTTGACCACAAAGCCTATAGGAAGCTTGTAATACATTATCACAGCGAGAGAAACACATTTTCTCATTTTAGCTGTAACTCCACAACAGTGCTTCTCAGCCACCTGAAACTGTGGCACATAGAACAGGATCCAAAGCTGCGTGAGGCACACTTGCAATGAGCCTCCTGGCACCTTCCGCTGGCTCAATATGACACGCCGTATCATGCTTTACTTATAATGTGTTTGAGAGCGAATAAAGTGCATTTTCGAACAATGGTTGTGTGTGACAAGCAATAAAGCGCATCACACTAAATGTGTTCCATAAGTGCCAAAACGCGCTTCGGAGGCCTTTTCTGAGCGAGTGGAGTGCTTTATTGGACGTGGCACACATGTGCCATATATGGAGGAAATTTTGACCACAAAGCCTATAGGAAGCTTGTAATACATTATCACAGCGAGAGAAACACATTTTCTCATTTTAGCTGTAACTCCACAACAGTGCTTCTCAGCCACCTGAAACTGTGGCACATAGAACAGGATCCAAAGCTGCGTGAGGCACACTTGCAATGAGCCTCCTGGCACCTTCCGCTGGCTCAATATGACACGCCGTATCATGCTTTACTCATAATGTGTTTGAGAGCGAATAAAGTGCATTTTCGAACAATGGTTGTGTGTGACAAGCAATAAAGCACATCACACTAAATGTGTTCCATAAGTGCCAAAACGCGCTTCGGAGACCTTTTCTGAGCGAGTGGAGTGCTTTTTTGGACGTGGTACACATGTACCATATATGGAGAAAATTTTGACCACAAAGCCTATAGGAAGCTTGTAATACATTATCACAGCGAGAGAAACACATTTTCTCATTTTAGCTGTAACTCCACAACAGTGCTTCTCAGCCACCTGAAACTGTGGCACATAGAACAGGATGCGAAGCTGCGTCAGGCACACTTGGAATGAGCCTCCTGTCACCTTCCGCTGGCTCAATATGACACGCCGTATCATGCTTTACTCATAATGTGTTTGAGAGCGAATAAAGTGCATTTTCGAACAATGGTTGTGTGTGACAAGCAATAAAGCACATCACACTAAATGTGTTCCATAAGTGCCAAAACGCGCTTCGGAGACCTTTTCTGAGCGAGTGGAGTGCTTTTTTGGACGTGGTACACATGTACCATATATGGAGAAAATTTTGACCACAAAGCCTATAGGTAGCTTGAAATACATTATCACAGCGAGAGAAACACATTTTCTCATTTTAGCTGTAACTCCACAGCAGTGCTTCTCAGCCACCTGAAACTGTGGCACATAGAACAGGATACGAAGCTGCGTCAGGCACACTTGCAATGAGCCTCCTGGCACCTTCCACTGGCTCAATATGACACGCCGTATCATGCTTTACTTATAATGTGTTTGAGAGCGAATAAAGTGCATTTTCGAACAATGGTTGTGTGTGACAAGCAATAAAGCACATCACACTAAATGTGTTCCATAAGTGCCAAAACGTGCTTCGGAGGCCTTTTCTGAGCGAGTGGAGTGCTTTTTTGGACGTGTCACACATGTGCCATATATGGAGAAAATTTTGACCACAAAGCCTATAGGAAGCTTGTAATACATTATCACAGCGAGAGAAACACATTTTCTCATTTTAGCTGTAACTCCACAGCAGTGCTTCTCAACCACCTGAAACTGTGGCACATAGAACAGGATGCGAGGCTGCGTCAGGCACACTTTAAATGAGCCTCCTGGCACCTTCCACTGGCTCAATATGACACGCCGTATCATGCTTTACTTATAATGTGTTTGAGAGCGAATAAAGTGCATTTTCGAACAATGGTTGTGTGTGACAAGCAATAAAGCGCATCACACTAAATGTGTTCCATAAGTGCCAAAACGCGCTTCGGAGGCCTTTTCTGAGCGAGTGGAGTGCTCTTTTGGACGTGGTACACATGTACCATATATGGAGAAAATTTTGACCACAAAGCCTATAGGTAGCTTGAAATACATTATCTCAGCGAGAGAAACACATTTTCTCATTTTAGCTGTAACTCCACAACAGTGCTTCTCAGCCATCTGAAACTGTGGCACATAGAACAGGATGCGAAGCTGCGTCAGGCACACTTGAAATGAGCCTCCTGGCACCTTCCGCTGGCTCAATGTGACACGCCGTATCATGCTTTACTTATAATGTGTTTGAGAGCGAATAAAGTGCATTTTCGAACAATGGTTGTGTGTGACAAGCAATAAAGCGCATCACACTAAATGTGTTCCATAAGTGCCAAAACGCGCTTCGGAGGCCTTTTCTGAGCGAGTGGAGTGCTTTTTTGGACGTGGCACACATGTGCCATATATGGAGAAAATTTTGACCACAAAGCCTATAGGTAGCTTGAAATACATTATCACAGCGAGAGAAACACATTTTCTCATTTTAGGTGTAACTCCACAGCAGTGCTTCTCAGCCACCTGAAACTGTGGCACATAGAACAGGATGCGAAGCTGCGTCAGGCACACTTGAATGGGCCTCCTGGCACCTTCCACTGGCTCAATATGACACGCCGTATCATGCTTTACTTATAATGTGTTTGAGAGCGAATAAAGTGCATTTTCGAACAATGGTTGTGTGTGACAAGCAATAAAGCGCATCACACTAAATGTGTTCCATAAGTGCCAAAACGCGCTTCGGAGGCCTTTTCTGAGCGAGTGGAGTGCTTTTTTGGACGTGGCACACATGTGCCATATATGGAGGAAATTTTGACCACAAAGCCTATAGGAAGCTTGTAATACATTATCACAGCGAGAGAAACACATTTTCTCATTTTAGCTGTAACT
The DNA here is from genome assembly GCF_037039965.1 of Doryrhamphus excisus. NCBI lineage: Eukaryota > Metazoa > Chordata > Actinopteri > Syngnathiformes > Syngnathidae > Doryrhamphus > Doryrhamphus excisus. The sequence goes on from NC_136371.1 coordinate 14,159,365, forward strand.
CCACAACAGTGCTTCTCAGCCACCTGAAACTGTGGCACATAGAACAGGATCCAAAGCTGCGTGAGGCACACTTGCAATGAGTCTCCTGGCACCTTCCGCTGGCTCAATATGACACGCCGTATCATGCTTTACTCATAATGTGTTTGAGAGCGAATAAAGTGCATTTTCGAACAATGGTTGTGTGTGACAAGCAATAAAGCACATCACACTAAATGTGTTCCATAAGTGCCAAAACGCGCTTCGGAGACCTTTTCTGAGCGAGTGGAGTGCTTTTTTGGACGTGGTACACATGTACCATATATGGAGAAAATTTTGACCACAAAGCCTATAGGAAGCTTGTAATACATTATCACAGCGAGAGAAACACATTTTCTCATTTTAGCTGTAACTCCACAACAGTGCTTCTCAGCCACCTGAAACTGTGGCACATAGAACAGGATGCGAAGCTGCGTCAGGCACACTTGGAATGAGCCTCCTGTCACCTTCCGCTGGCTCAATATGACACGCCGTATCATGCTTTACTCATAATGTGTTTGAGAGCGAATAAAGTGCATTTTCGAACAATGGTTGTGTGTGACAAGCAATAAAGCACATCACACTAAATGTGTTCCATAAGTGCCAAAACGCGCTTCGGAGACCTTTTCTGAGCGAGTGGAGTGCTTTTTTGGACGTGGTACACATGTACCATATATGGAGAAAATTTTGACCACAAAGCCTATAGGTAGCTTGAAATACATTATCACAGCGAGAGAAACACATTTTCTCATTTTAGCTGTAACTCCACAGCAGTGCTTCTCAACCACCTGAAACTGTGGCACATAGAACAGGATGCGAGGCTGCGTGAGGCACACTTGAAATGAGCCTCCTGGCACCTTCCACTGGCTCAATATGACACGCCGTATCATGCTTTACTTATAATGTGTTTGAGAGCGAATAAAGTGCATTTTCGAACAATGGTTGTGTGTGACAAGCAATAAAGCGCATCACACTAAATGTGTTCCATAAGTGCCAAAACGCGCTTCGGAGGCCTTTTCTGAGCGAGTGGAGTGCTTTTTTGGACGTGGTACACATGTACCATATATGGAGAAAATTTTGACCACAAAGCCTATAGGAAGCTTGTAATACATTATCACAGCGAGAGAAACACATTTTCTCATTTTAGCTGTAACTCCACAGCAGTGCTTCTCAACCACCTGAAACTGTGGCACATAGAACAGGATGCGAGGCTGCGTCAGGCACACTTAAAATGAGCCTCCTGGCACCTTCCACTGGCTCAATATGACACGCCGTATCATGCTTTACTTATAATGTGTTTGAGAGCGAATAAAGTTCATTTTCGAACAATGGTTGTGTGTGACAAGCAATAAAGCGCATCACACTAAATGTGTTCCATAAGTGCCAAAACGCGCTTCGGAGGCCTTTTCTGAGCGAGTGGAGTGCTTTTTTGGACGTGGCACACATGTGCCATATATGAAGAAGATTTTTACCACAAAGCCTATAGCTTGCTTGAAATACATTATCACAGCGAGAGAAACACATTTTCTCATTTTAGGTGTAACTCCACAGCAGTGCTTCTCAGCCACCTGAAACTGTGGCACATAGAACAGGATGCGAAGCTGCGTCAGGCACACTTGAATGGGCCTCCTGGCACCTTCCACTGGCTCAATATGACACGCCGTATCATGCTTTACTTATAATGTGTTTGAGAGCGAATAAAGTGCATTTTCGAACAATGGTTGTGTGTGACAAGCAATAAAGCGCATCACACTAAATGTGTTCCATCAGTGCCAAAACGCGCTTCGGAGGCCTTTTCTGAGCGAGTGGAGTGCTTTTTTGGACGTGGTACACATGTACCATATATGGAGAAAATTTTGACCACAAAGCCTATAGGTAGCTTGAAATACATTATCACAGCGAGAGAAACACATTTTCTCATTTTAGCTGTAACTCCACAGCAGTGCTTCTCAGCCACCTGAAACTGTGGCACATAGAACAGGATACGAAGCTGCGTCAGGCACACTTGCAATGAGCCTCCTGGCACCTTCCACTGGCTCAATATGACACGCCGTATCATGCTTTACTTATAATGTGTTTGAGAGCGAATAAAGTGCATTTTCGAACAATGGTTGTGTGTGACAAGCAATAAAGCACATCACACTAAATGTGTTCCATAAGTGCCAAAACGTGCTTCGGAGGCCTTTTCTGAGCGAGTGGAGTGCTTTTTTGGACGTGTCACACATGTGCCATATATGGAGAAAATTTTGACCACAAAGCCTATAGGAAGCTTGTAATACATTATCACAGCGAGAGAAACACATTTTCTCATTTTAGCTGTAACTCCACAGCAGTGCTTCTCAACCACCTGAAACTGTGGCACATTGAACAGGATGCGAGGCTGCGTGAGGCACACTTGAAATGAGCCTCCTGGCACCTTCCACTGGCTCAATATGACACGCCGTATCATGCTTTACTTATAATGTGTTTGAGAGCGAATAAAGTGCATTTTCGAACAATGGTTGTGTGTGACAAGCAATAAAGCGCATCACACTAAATGTGTTCCATAAGTGCCAAAACGCGCTTCGGAGGCCTTTTCTGAGCGAGTGGAGTGCTTTTTTGGACGTGGTACACATGTACCATATATGGAGAAAATTTTGACCACAAAGCCTATAGGAAGCTTGTAATACATTATCACAGCGAGAGAAACACATTTTCTCATTTTAGCTGTAACTCCACAGCAGTGCTTCTCAACCACCTGAAACTGTGGCACATAGAACAGGATGCGAGGCTGCGTCAGGCACACTTAAAATGAGCCTCCTGGCACCTTCCACTGGCTCAATATGACACGCCGTATCATGCTTTACTTATAATGTGTTTGAGAGCGAATAAAGTTCATTTTCGAACAATGGTTGTGTGTGACAAGCAATAAAGCGCATCACACTAAATGTGTTCCATAAGTGCCAAAACGCGCTTCGGAGGCCTTTTCTGAGCGAGTGGAGTGCTTTTTTGGACGTGGCACACATGTGCCATATATGAAGAAGATTTTTACCACAAAGCCTATAGCTTGCTTGAAATACATTATCACAGCGAGTGAAACACTTTTTCTCATTTTCGCTCTAACTCCACAGCAGTGCTTCTCAGCCCCATGAAACTGTTGCAGATAGAACGGGATGCGAAGCTGCGTCAGGCACACTTGGAATGAGCCTCGTGGCACCTTCCGCTGGCTCACAATGACCCGCCGTATCATCTTTTGCTCACAATGTGTTTGAGAGTGAATAAAGTACATTTTGGAACAATGGTTGTGTGTGACAAGCAATAAAGCGCATCACACTAAATGTGTTCCATAAGTGCCAAAACGCGCTTCGGAGGCCTTTTCTGAGCGAGTGGAGTGCTTTTTTGGACGTGGTACACAAGTACCATATATGGAGAAAATTTTGACCACAAAGCCTATAGGTAGCTTGAAATACATTATCTCAGCGAGAGAAACACATTTTCTCATTTTAGCTGTAACTCCACAGCAGTGCTTCTCAGCCACCTGAAACTGTGGCACATAGAACAGGATGCGAAGCTGCGTCAGGCACACTTGAAATGAGCCTCCTGGCACCTTCCACTGGCTCAATATGACACGCCGTATCATGCTTTACTTATAATGTGTTTGAGAGCGAATAAAGTGCATTTTCGAACAATGGTTGTGTGTGACAAGCAATAAAGTGCATCACACTAAATGTGTTCCATAAGTGCCAAAACGCGCTTCGGAGGCCTTTTCTGAGCGAGTGGAGTGCTTTTTTGGACGTGGCACACATGTGCCATATATGGAGGAAATTTTGACCACAAAGCCTATAGGTAGCTTAAAATACATTATCTCAGCGAGAGAAACACATTTTCTTATTTTAGCTGTAACTCCACAACAGTGCTTCTCAGCCATCTGAAACTGTGGCACATAGAACAGGATGCGAAGCTGCGTCAGGCACACTTGAAATGAGCCTCCTGGCACCTTCCGCTGGCTCAATGTGACACGCCGTATCATGCTTTACTTATAATGTGTTTGAGAGCGAATAAAGTGCATTTTCGAACAATGGTTGTGTGTGACAAGCAATAAAGCGCATCACACTAAATGTGTTCCATAAGTGCCAAAACGCGCTTCGGAGGCCTTTTCTGAGCGAGTGGAGTGCTTTTTTGGACGTGGCACACATGTGCCATATATGGAGAAAATTTTGACCACAAAGCCTATAGGTAGCTTGAAATACATTATCACAGCGAGAGAAACACATTTTCTCATTTTAGGTGTAACTCCACAGCAGTGCTTCTCAGCCACCTGAAACTGTGGCACATAGAACAGGATGCGAAGCTGCGTCAGGCACACTTGAATGGGCCTCCTGGCACCTTCCACTGGCTCAATATGACACGCCGTATCATGCTTTACTTATAATGTGTTTGAGAGCGAATAAAGTGCATTTTCGAACAATGGTTGTGTGTGACAAGCAATAAAGCGCATCACACTAAATGTGTTCCATAAGTGCCAAAACGCGCTTCGGAGGCCTTTTCTGAGCGAGTGGAGTGCTTTTTTGGACGTGGCACACATGTGCCATATATGGAGGAAATTTTGACCACAAAGCCTATAGGAAGCTTGTAATACATTATCACAGCGAGAGAAACACATTTTCTCATTTTAGCTGTAACTCCACAACAGTGCTTCTCAGCCACCTGAAACTGTGGCACATAGAACAGGATCCAAAGCTGCGTGAGGCACACTTGCAATGAGCCTCCTGGCACCTTCCGCTGGCTCAATATGACACGCCGTATCATGCTTTACTTATAATGTGTTTGAGAGCGAATAAAGTGCATTTTCGAACAATGGTTGTGTGTGACAAGCAATAAAGTGCATCACACTAAATGTGTTCCATAAGTGCCAAAACGCGCTTCGGAGGCCTTTTCTGAGCGAGTGGAGTGCTTTTTTGGACGTGGCACACATGTGCCATATATGGAGGAAATTTTGACCACAAAGCCTATAGGTAGCTTGAAATACATTATCACAGCGAGAGAAACACATTTTCTCATTTTAGCTGTAACTCCACAACAGTGCTTCTCAGCCACCTGAAACTGTGGCACATAGAACAGGATGCGAAGCTGCGTCAGGCACACTTGGAATGAGCCTCCTGTCACCTTCCGCTGGCTCAATATGACACGCCGTATCATGCTTTACTCATAATGTGTTTGAGAGCGAATAAAGTGCATTTTCGAACAATGGTTGTGTGTGACAAGCAATAAAGCACATCACACTAAATGTGTTCCATAAGTGCCAAAACGCGCTTCGGAGACCTTTTCTGAGCGAGTGGAGTGCTGTTTTGGACGTGGTACACATGTACCATATATGGAGAAAATTTTGACCACAAAGCCTATAGGTAGCTTGAAATACATTATCACAGCGAGAGAAACACATTTTCTCATTTTAGCTGTAACTCCACAACAGTGCTTCTCAGCCATCTGAAACTGTGGCACATAGAACAGGATGCGAAGCTGCGTCAGGCACACTTGAAATGAGCCTCCTGGCACCTTCCGCTGGCTCAGTATGACACGCCGTATCATGCTTTACTTATAATGTGTTTGAGAGCGAATAAAGTGCATTTTCGAACAATGGTTGTGTGTGACAAGCAATAAAGCGCATCACACTAAATGTGTTCCATAAGTGCCAAAACGCGCTTCGGAGGCCTTTTCTGAGCGAGTGGAGGGCTTTTTTGGACGTGGCACACATGTGCCATATATGGAGAAAATTTTGACCACAAAGCCTATAGGTAGCTTGAAATACATTATCACAGCGAGAGAAACACATTTTCTCATTTTAGGTGTAACTCCACAGCAGTGCTTCTCAGCCACCTGAAACTGTGGCACATAGAACAGGATGCGAAGCTGCGTCAGGCACACTTGAATGGGCCTCCTGGCACCTTCCACTGGCTCAATATGACACGCCGTATCATGCTTTACTTATAATGTGTTTGAGAGCGAATAAAGTGCATTTTCGAACAATGGTTGTGTGTGACAAGCAATAAAGCGCATCACACTAAATGTGTTCCATAAGTGCCAAAACGCGCTTCGGAGGCCTTTTCTGAGCGAGTGGAGTGCTTTTTTGGACGTGGCACACATGTGCCATATATGGAGGAAATTTTGACCACAAAGCCTATAGGAAGCTTGTAATACATTATCACAGCGAGAGAAACACATTTTCTCATTTTAGCTGTAACTCCACAACAGTGCTTCTCAGCCACCTGAAACTGTGGCACATAGAACAGGATCCAAAGCTGCGTGAGGCACACTTGCAATGAGCCTCCTGACACCTTCCGCTGGCTCAATATGACACGCCGTATCATGCTTTACTCATAATGTGTTTGAGAGCGAATAAAGTGCATTTTCGAACAATGGTTGTGTGTGACAAGCAATAAAGCGCATCACACTAAATGTGTTCCATAAGTGCCAAAAAGCGCTTCGGAGGCCTTTTCTGAGCGAGTGGAGTGCTTTTTTGGACGTGGCACACATGTGCCATATATGGAGGAAATTTTGACCACAAAGCCTATAGGAAGCTTGTAATACATTATCACAGCGAGAGAAACACATTTTCTCATTTTAGCTGTAACTCCACAACAGTGCTTCTCAGCCACCTGAAACTGTGGCACATAGAACAGGATCCAAAGCTGCGTGAGGCACACTTGCAATGAGCCTCCTGGCACCTTCCGCTGGCTCAATATGACACGCCGTATCATGCTTTACTCATAATGTGTTTGAGAGCGAATAAAGTGCATTTTCGAACAATGGTTGTGTGTGACAAGCAATAAAGCACATCACACTAAATGTGTTCCATAAGTGCCAAAACGCGCTTCGGAGACCTTTTCTGAGCGAGTGGAGTGCTTTTTTGGACGTGGTACACATGTACCATATATGGAGAAAATTTTGACCACAAAGCCTATCGGAAGCTTGTAATACATTATCACAGCGAGAGAAACACATTTTCTCATTTTAGCTGTAACTCCACAACAGTGCTTCTCAGCCACCTGAAACTGTGGCACATAGAACAGGATGCGAAGCTGCGTCAGGCACACTTGGAATGAGCCTCCTGTCACCTTCCGCTGGCTCAATATGACACGCCGTATCATGCTTTACTCATAATGTGTTTGAGAGCGAATAAAGTGCATTTTCGAACAATGGTTGTGTGTGACAAGCAATAAAGCACATCACACTAAATGTGTTCCATAAGTGCCAAAACGCGCTTCGGAGACCTTTTCTGAGCGAGTGGAGTGCTTTTTTGGACGTGGTACACATGTACCATATATGGAGAAAATTTTGACCACAAAGCCTATAGGTAGCTTGAAATACATTATCACAGCGAGAGAAACACATTTTCTCATTTTAGCTGTAACTCCACAGCAGTGCTTCTCAGCCACCTGAAACTGTGGCACATAGAACAGGATACGAAGCTGCGTCAGGCACACTTGCAATGAGCCTCCTGGCACCTTCCACTGGCTCAATATGACACGCCGTATCATGCTTTACTTATAATGTGTTTGAGAGCGAATAAAGTGCATTTTCGAACAATGGTTGTGTGTGACAAGCAATAAAGCACATCACACTAAATGTGTTCCATAAGTGCCAAAACGTGCTTCGGAGGCCTTTTCTGAGCGAGTGGAGTGCTTTTTTGGACGTGTCACACATGTGCCATATATGGAGAAAATTTTGACCACAAAGCCTATAGGAAGCTTGTAATACATTATCACAGCGAGAGAAACACATTTTCTCATTTTAGCTGTAACTCCACAGCAGTGCTTCTCAACCACCTGAAACTGTGGCACATAGAACAGGATGCGAGGCTGCGTGAGGCACACTTGAAATGAGCCTCCTGGCACCTTCCACTGGCTCAATATGACACGCCGTATCATGCTTTACTTATAATGTGTTTGAGAGCGAATAAAGTGCATTTTCGAACAATGGTTGTGTGTGACAAGCAATAAAGCGCATCACACTAAATGTGTTCCATAAGTGCCAAAACGCGCTTCGGAGGCCTTTTCTGAGCGAGTGGAGTGCTTTTTTGGACGTGGTACACATGTACCATATATGGAGAAAATTTTGACCACAAAGCCTATAGGAAGCTTGTAATACATTATCACAGCGAGAGAAACACATTTTCTCATTTTAGCTGTAACTCCACAGCAGTGCTTCTCAACCACCTGAAACTGTGGCACATAGAACAGGATGCGAGGCTGCGTCAGGCACACTTAAAATGAGCCTCCTGGCACCTTCCACTGGCTCAATATGACACGCCGTATCATGCTTTACTTATAATGTGTTTGAGAGCGAATAAAGTTCATTTTCGAACAATGGTTGTGTGTGACAAGCAATAAAGCGCATCACACTAAATGTGTTCCATAAGTGCCAAAACGCGCTTCGGAGGCCTTTTCTGAGCGAGTGGAGTGCTTTTTTGGACGTGGCACACATGTGCCATATATGAAGAAGATTTTTACCACAAAGCCTATAGCTTGCTTGAAATACATTATCACAGCGAGTGAAACACTTTTTCTCATTTTCGCTCTAACTCCACAGCAGTGCTTCTCAGCCCCATGAAACTGTTGCAGATAGAACGGGATGCGAAGCTGCGTCAGGCACACTTGGAATGAGCCTCGTGGCACCTTCCGCTGGCTCACAATGACCCGCCGTATCATCTTTTGCTCACAATGTGTTTGAGAGTGAATAAAGTACATTTTGGAACAATGGTTGTGTGTGACAAGCAATAAAGCGCATCACACTAAATGTGTTCCATAAGTGCCAAAACGCGCTTCGGAGGCCTTTTCTGAGCGAGTGGAGTGCTTTTTTGGACGTGGTACACAAGTACCATATATGGAGAAAATTTTGACCACAAAGCCTATAGGTAGCTTGAAATACATTATCTCAGCGAGAGAAACACATTTTCTCATTTTAGCTGTAACTCCACAGCAGTGCTTCTCAGCCACCTGAAACTGTGGCACATAGAACAGGATGCGAAGCTGCGTCAGGCACACTTGAAATGAGCCTCCTGGCACCTTCCACTGGCTCAATATGACACGCCGTATCATGCTTTACTTATAATGTGTTTGAGAGCGAATAAAGTGCATTTTCGAACAATGGTTGTGTGTGACAAGCAATAAAGTGCATCACACTAAATGTGTTCCATAAGTGCCAAAACGCGCTTCGGAGGCCTTTTCTGAGCGAGTGGAGTGCTTTTTTGGACGTGGCACACATGTGCCATATATGGAGGAAATTTTGACCACAAAGCCTATAGGTAGCTTGAAATACATTATCACAGCGAGAGAAACACATTTTCTCATTTTAGCTGTAACTCCACAACAGTGCTTCTCAGCCACCTGAAACTGTGGCACATAGAACAGGATGCGAAGCTGCGTCAGGCACACTTGGAATGAGCCTCCTGTCACCTTCCGCTGGCTCAATATGACACGCCGTATCATGCTTTACTCATAATGTGTTTGAGAGCGAATAAAGTGCATTTTCGAACAATGGTTGTGTGTGACAAGCAATAAAGCACATCACACTAAATGTGTTCCATAAGTGCCAAAACGCGCTTCGGAGACCTTTTCTGAGCGAGTGGAGTGCTGTTTTGGACGTGGTACACATGTACCATATATGGAGAAAATTTTGACCACAAAGCCTATAGGTAGCTTGAAATACATTATCACAGCGAGAGAAACACATTTTCTCATTTTAGCTGTAACTCCACAACAGTGCTTCTCAGCCATCTGAAACTGTGGCACATAGAACAGGATGCGAAGCTGCGTCAGGCACACTTGAAATGAGCCTCCTGGCACCTTCCGCTGGCTCAGTATGACACGCCGTATCATGCTTTACTTATAATGTGTTTGAGAGCGAATAAAGTGCATTTTCGAACAATGGTTGTGTGTGACAAGCAATAAAGCGCATCACACTAAATGTGTTCCATAAGTGCCAAAACGCGCTTCGGAGGCCTTTTCTGAGCGAGTGGAGGGCTTTTTTGGACGTGGCACACATGTGCCATATATGGAGAAAATTTTGACCACAAAGCCTATAGGTAGCTTGAAATACATTATCACAGCGAGAGAAACACATTTTCTCATTTTAGGTGTAACTCCACAGCAGTGCTTCTCAGCCACCTGAAACTGTGGCACATAGAACAGGATGCGAAGCTGCGTCAGGCACACTTGAATGGGCCTCCTGGCACCTTCCACTGGCTCAATATGACACGCCGTATCATGCTTTACTTATAATGTGTTTGAGAGCGAATAAAGTGCATTTTCGAACAATGGTTGTGTGTGACAAGCAATAAAGCGCATCACACTAAATGTGTTCCATAAGTGCCAAAACGCGCTTCGGAGGCCTTTTCTGAGCGAGTGGAGTGCTTTTTTGGACGTGGCACACATGTGCCATATATGGAGGAAATTTTGACCACAAAGCCTATAGGAAGCTTGTAATACATTATCACAGCGAGAGAAACACATTTTCTCATTTTAGCTGTAACTCCACAACAGTGCTTCTCAGCCACCTGAAACTGTGGCACATAGAACAGGATCCAAAGCTGCGTGAGGCACACTTGCAATGAGCCTCCTGACACCTTCCGCTGGCTCAATATGACACGCCGTATCATGCTTTACTCATAATGTGTTTGAGAGCGAATAAAGTGCATTTTCGAACAATGGTTGTGTGTGACAAGCAATAAAGCGCATCACACTAAATGTGTTCCATAAGTGCCAAAAAGCGCTTCGGAGGCCTTTTCTGAGCGAGTGGAGTGCTTTTTTGGACGTGGCACACATGTGCCATATATGGAGTAAATTTTGACCACAAAGCCTATAGGAAGCTTGTAATACATTATCACAGCGAGAGAAACACATTTTCTCATTTTAGCTGTAACTCCACAACAGTGCTTCTCAGCCACCTGAAACTGTGGCACATAGAACAGGATCCAAAGCTGCGTGAGGCACACTTGCAATGAGCCTCCTGGCACCTTCCGCTGGCTCAATATGACACGCCGTATCATGCTTTACTCATAATGTGTTTGAGAGCGAATAAAGTGCATTTTCGAACAATGGTTGTGTGTGACAAGCAATAAAGCACATCACACTAAATGTGTTCCATAAGTGCCAAAACGCGCTTCGGAGACCTTTTCTGAGCGAGTGGAGTGCTTTTTTGGACGTGGTACACATGTACCATATATGGAGAAAATTTTGACCACAAAGCCTATAGGAAGCTTGTAATACATTATCACAGCGAGAGAAACACATTTTCTCATTTTAGCTGTAACTCCACAACAGTGCTTCTCAGCCACCTGAAACTGTGGCACATAGAACAGGATGCGAAGCTGCGTCAGGCACACTTGGAATGAGCCTCCTGTCACCTTCCGCTGGCTCAATATGACACGCCGTATCATGCTTTACTCATAATGTGTTTGAGAGCGAATAAAGTGCATTTTCGAACAATGGTTGTGTGTGACAAGCAATAAAGCACATCACACTAAATGTGTTCCATAAGTGCCAAAACGCGCTTCGGAGACCTTTTCTGAGCGAGTGGAGTGCTTTTTTGGACGTGGTACACATGTACCATATATGGAGAAAATTTTGACCACAAAGCCTATAGGTAGCTTGAAATACATTATCACAGCGAGAGAAACACATTTTCTCATTTTAGCTGTAACTCCACAGCAGTGCTTCTCAGCCACCTGAAACTGTGGCACATAGAACAGGATACGAAGCTGCGTCAGGCACACTTGCAATGAGCCTCCTGGCACCTTCCACTGGCTCAATATGACACGCCGTATCATGCTTTACTTATAATGTGTTTGAGAGCGAATAAAGTGCATTTTCGAACAATGGTTGTGTGTGACAAGCAATAAAGCACATCACACTAAATGTGTTCCATAAGTGCCAAAACGTGCTTCGGAGGCCTTTTCTGAGCGAGTGGAGTGCTTTTTTGGACGTGTCACACATGTGCCATATATGGAGAAAATTTTGACCACAAAGCCTATAGGAAGCTTGTAATACATTATCACAGCGAGAGAAACACATTTTCTCATTTTAGCTGTAACTCCACAGCAGTGCTTCTCAACCACCTGAAACTGTGGCACATAGAACAGGATGCGAGGCTGCGTGAGGCACACTTGAAATGAGCCTCCTGGCACCTTCCACTGGCTCAATATGACACGCCGTATCATGCTTTACTTATAATGTGTTTGAGAGCGAATAAAGTGCATTTTCGAACAATGGTTGTGTGTGACAAGCAATAAAGCGCATCACACTAAATGTGTTCCATAAGTGCCAAAACGCGCTTCGGAGGCCTTTTCTGAGCGAGTGGAGTGCTTTTTTGGACGTGGTACACATGTACCATATATGGAGAAAATTTTGACCACAAAGCCTATAGGAAGCTTGTAATACATTATCACAGCGAGAGAAACACATTTTCTCATTTTAGCTGTAACTCCACAGCAGTGCTTCTCAACCACCTGAAACTGTGGCACATAGAACAGGATGCGAGGCTGCGTCAGGCACACTTAAAATGAGCCTCCTGGCACCTTCCACTGGCTCAATATGACACGCCGTATCATGCTTTACTTATAATGTGTTTGAGAGCGAATAAAGTTCATTTTCGAACAATGGTTGTGTGTGACAAGCAATAAAGCGCATCACACTAAATGTGTTCCATAAGTGCCAAAACGCGCTTCGGAGGCCTTTTCTGAGCGAGTGGAGTGCTTTTTTGGACGTGGCACACATGTGCCATATATGAAGAAGATTTTTACCACAAAGCCTATAGCTTGCTTGAAATACATTATCACAGCGAGTGAAACACTTTTTCTCATTTTCGCTCTAACTCCACAGCAGTGCTTCTCAGCCCCATGAAACTGTTGCAGATAGAACGGGATGCGAAGCTGCGTCAGGCACACTTGGAATGAGCCTCGTGGCACCTTCCGCTGGCTCACAATGACCCGCCGTATCATCTTTTGCTCACAATGTGTTTGAGAGTGAATAAAGTACATTTTGGAACAATGGTTGTGTGTGACAAGCAATAAAGCGCATCACACTAAATGTGTTCCATAAGTGCCAAAACGCGCTTCGGAGGCCTTTTCTGAGCGAGTGGAGTGCTTTTTTGGACGTGGTACACAAGTACCATATATGGAGAAAATTTTGACCACAAAGCCTATAGGTAGCTTGAAATACATTATCTCAGCGAGAGAAACACATTTTCTCATTTTAGCTGTAACTCCACAGCAGTGCTTCTCAGCCACCTGAAACTGTGGCACATAGAACAGGATGCGAAGCTGCGTCAGGCACACTTGAAATGAGCCTCCTGGCACCTTCCACTGGCTCAATATGACACGCCGTATCATGCTTTACTTATAATGTGTTTGAGAGCGAATAAAGTGCATTTTCGAACAATGGTTGTGTGTGACAAGCAATAAAGCACATCACACTAAATGTGTTCCATAAGTGCCAAAACGTGCTTCGGAGGCCTTTTCTGAGCGAGTGGAGTGCTTTTTTGGACGTGTCACACATGTGCCATATATGGAGAAAATTTTGACCACAAAGCCTATAGGAAGCTTGTAATACATTATCACAGCGAGAGAAACACATTTTCTCATTTTAGCTGTAACTCCACAGCAGTGCTTCTCAACCACCTGAAACTGTGGCACATAGAACAGGATGCGAGGCTGCGTGAGGCACACTTGAAATGAGCCTCCTGGCACCTTCCACTGGCTCAATATGACACGCCGTATCATGCTTTACTTATAATGTGTTTGAGAGCGAATAAAGTGCATTTTCGAACAATGGTTGTGTGTGACAAGCAATAAAGCGCATCACACTAAATGTGTTCCATAAGTGCCAAAACGCGCTTCGGAGGCCTTTTCTGAGCGAGTGGAGTGCTTTTTTGGACGTGGTACACATGTACCATATATGGAGAAAATTTTGACCACAAAGCCTATAGGAAGCTTGTAATACATTATCACAGCGAGAGAAACACATTTTCTCATTTTAGCTGTAACTCCACAGCAGTGCTTCTCAACCACCTGAAACTGTGGCACATAGAACAGGATGCGAGGCTGCGTCAGGCACACTTAAAATGAGCCTCCTGGCACCTTCCACTGGCTCAATATGACACGCCGTATCATGCTTTACTTATAATGTGTTTGAGAGCGAATAAAGTTCATTTTCGAACAATGGTTGTGTGTGACAAGCAATAAAGCGCATCACACTAAATGTGTTCCATAAGTGCCAAAACGCGCTTCGGAGGCCTTTTCTGAGCGAGTGGAGTGCTTTTTTGGACGTGGCACACATGTGCCATATATGAAGAAGATTTTTACCACAAAGCCTATAGCTTGCTTGAAATACATTATCACAGCGAGTGAAACACTTTTTCTCATTTTCGCTCTAACTCCACAGCAGTGCTTCTCAGCCCCATGAAACTGTTGCAGATAGAACGGGATGCGAAGCTGCGTCAGGCACACTTGGAATGAGCCTCGTGGCACCTTCCGCTGGCTCACAATGACCCGCCGTATCATCTTTTGCTCACAATGTGTTTGAGAGTGAATAAAGTACATTTTGGAACAATGGTTGTGTGTGACAAGCAATAAAGCGCATCACACTAAATGTGTTCCATAAGTGCCAAAACGCGCTTCGGAGGCCTTTTCTGAGCGAGTGGAGTGCTTTTTTGGACGTGGTACACAAGTACCATATATGGAGAAAATTTTGACCACAAAGCCTATAGGTAGCTTGAAATACATTATCTCAGCGAGAGAAACACATTTTCTCATTTTAGCTGTAACTCCACAGCAGTGCTTCTCAGCCACCTGAAACTGTGGCACATAGAACAGGATGCGAAGCTGCGTCAGGCACACTTGAAATGAGCCTCCTGGCACCTTCCACTGGCTCAATATGACACGCCGTATCATGCTTTACTTATAATGTGTTTGAGAGCGAATAAAGTGCATTTTCGAACAATGGTTGTGTGTGACAAGCAATAAAGTGCATCACACTAAATGTGTTCCATAAGTGCCAAAACGCGCTTCGGAGGCCTTTTCTGAGCGAGTGGAGTGCTTTTTTGGACGTGGCACACATGTGCCATATATGGAGGAAATTTTGACCACAAAGCCTATAGGTAGCTTGAAATACATTATCACAGCGAGAGAAACACATTTTCTCATTTTAGCTGTAACTCCACAACAGTGCTTCTCAGCCACCTGAAACTGTGGCACATAGAACAGGATGCGAAGCTGCGTCAGGCACACTTGGAATGAGCCTCCTGTCACCTTCCGCTGGCTCAATATGACACGCCGTATCATGCTTTACTCATAATGTGTTTGAGAGCGAATAAAGTGCATTTTCGAACAATGGTTGTGTGTGACAAGCAATAAAGCACATCACACTAAATGTGTTCCATAAGTGCCAAAACGCGCTTCGGAGACCTTTTCTGAGCGAGTGGAGTGCTTTTTTGGACGTGGTACACATGTACCATATATGGAGAAAATTTTGACCACAAAGCCTATAGGTAGCTTGAAATACATTATCTCAGCGAGAGAAACACATTTTCTCATTTTAGCTGTAACTCCACAGCAGTGCTTCTCAGCCACCTGAAACTGTGGCACATAGAACAGGATGCGAAGCTGCGTCAGGCACACTTGAAATTAGCCTCCTGGCACCTTCCACTGGCTCAATATGACACGCCGTATCATGCTTTACTTATAATGTGTTTGAGAGCGAATAAAGTGCATTTTCGAACAATGGTTGTGTGTGACAAGCAATAAAGTGCATCACACTAAATGTGTTCCATAAGTGCCAAAACGCGCTTCGGAGGCCTTTTCTGAGCGAGTGGAGTGCTTTTTTGGACGTGGCACACATGTGCCATATAGGGAGGAAATTTTGACCACAAAGCCTATAGGTAGCTTGAAATACATTATCACAGCGAGAGAAACACATTTTCTCATTTTAGCTGTAACTCCACAGCAGTGCTTCTCAGCCACCTGAAACTGTGGCACATAGAACAGGATGCGAAGCTGCGTCAGGCACACTTGCAATGAGCCTCCTGGCACCTTCCACTGGCTCAATATGACACGCCGTATCATGCTTTACTTATAATGTGTTTGAGAGCGAATAAAGTGCATTTTCGAACAATGGTTGTGTGTGACAAGCAATAAAGCACATCACACTAAATGTGTTCCATAAGTGCCAAAACGCGCTTCGGAGGCCTTTTCTGAGCGAGTGGAGTGCTTTTTTGGACGTGTCACACATGTGCCATATATGGAGAAAATTTTGACCACAAAGCCTATAGGAAGCTTGTAATACATTATCACAGCGAGAGAAACACATTTTCTCATTTTAGCTGTAACTCCACAGCAGTGCTTCTCAACCACCTGAAACTGTGGCACATAGAACAGGATGCGAGGCTGCGTCAGGCACACTTGAAATGAGCCTCCTGGCACCTTCCACTGGCTCAATATGACACGCCGTATCATGCTTTACTTATAATGTGTTTGAGAGCGAATAAAGTGCATTTTCGAACAATGGTTGTGTGTGACAAGCAATAAAGCGCATCACACTAAATGTGTTCCATAAGTGCCAAAACGCGCTTCGGAGGCCTTTTCTGAGCGAGTGGAGTGCTTTTTTGGACGTGGTACACATGTACCATATATGGAGAAAATTTTGACCACAAAGCCTATAGGTAGCTTGAAATACATTATCTCAGCGAGAGAAACACATTTTCTCATTTTAGCTGTAACTCCACAACAGTGCTTCTCAGCCACCTGAAACTGTGGCACATAGAACAGGATGCGAAGCTGCGTCAGGCACACTTGAATGGGCCTCCTGGCACCTTCCACTGGCTCAATATGACACGCCGTATCATGCTTTACTTATAATGTGTTTGAGAGCGAATAAAGTGCATTTTCGAACAATGGTTGTGTGTGACAAGCAATAAAGCACATCACACTAAATGTGTTCCATAAGTGCCAAAACGCGCTTCGGAGGCCTTTTCTGAGCGAGTGGAGTGCTTTTTTGGACGTGTCACACATGTGCCATATATGGAGAAAATTTTGACCACAAAGCCTATAGGAAGCTTGTAATACATTATCACAGCGAGAGAAACACATTTTCTCATTTTAGCTGTAACTCCACAGCAGTGCTTCTCAACCACCTGAAACTGTGGCACATAGAACAGGATGCGAGGCTGCGTGAGGCACACTTGAAATGAGCCTCCTGGCACCTTCCACTGGCTCAATATGACACGCCGTATCATGCTTTACTTATAATGTGTTTGAGAGCGAATAAAGTGCATTTTCGAACAATGGTTGTGTGTGACAAGCAATAAAGTGCATCACACTAAATGTGTTCCATAAGTGCCAAAACGCGCTTCGGAGGCCTTTTCTGAGCGAGTGGAGTGCTTTTTTGGACGTGGCACACATGTGCCATATATGGAGGAAATTTTGACCACAAAGCCTATAGGTAGCTTGAAATACATTATCACAGCGAGAGAAACACATTTTCTCATTTTAGCTGTAACTCCACAACAGTGCTTCTCAGCCACCTGAAACTGTGGCACATAGAACAGGATGCGAAGCTGCGTCAGGCACACTTGGAATGAGCCTCCTGTCACCTTCCGCTGGCTCAATATGACACGCCGTATCATGCTTTACTCATAATGTGTTTGAGAGCGAATAAAGTGCATTTTCGAACAATGGTTGTGTGTGACAAGCAATAAAGCACATCACACTAAATGTGTTCCATAAGTGCCAAAACGCGCTTCGGAGACCTTTTCTGAGCGAGTGGAGTGCTGTTTTGGACGTGGTACACATGTACCATATATGGAGAAAATTTTGACCACAAAGCCTATAGGTAGCTTGAAATACATTATCACAGCGAGAGAAACACATTTTCTCATTTTAGCTGTAACTCCACAACAGTGCTTCTCAGCCATCTGAAACTGTGGCACATAGAACAGGATGCGAAGCTGCGTCAGGCACACTTGAAATGAGCCTCCTGGCACCTTCCGCTGGCTCAGTATGACACGCCGTATCATGCTTTACTTATAATGTGTTTGAGAGCGAATAAAGTGCATTTTCGAACAATGGTTGTGTGTGACAAGCAATAAAGCGCATCACACTAAATGTGTTCCATAAGTGCCAAAACGCGCTTCGGAGGCCTTTTCTGAGCGAGTGGAGGGCTTTTTTGGACGTGGCACACATGTGCCATATATGGAGAAAATTTTGACCACAAAGCCTATAGGTAGCTTGAAATACATTATCACAGCGAGAGAAACACATTTTCTCATTTTAGGTGTAACTCCACAGCAGTGCTTCTCAGCCACCTGAAACTGTGGCACATAGAACAGGATGCGAAGCTGCGTCAGGCACACTTGAATGGGCCTCCTGGCACCTTCCACTGGCTCAATATGACACGCCGTATCATGCTTTACTTATAATGTGTTTGAGAGCGAATAAAGTGCATTTTCGAACAATGGTTGTGTGTGACAAGCAATAAAGCGCATCACACTAAATGTGTTCCATAAGTGCCAAAACGCGCTTCGGAGGCCTTTTCTGAGCGAGTGGAGTGCTTTTTTGGACGTGGCACACATGTGCCATATATGGAGGAAATTTTGACCACAAAGCCTATAGGAAGCTTGTAATACATTATCACAGCGAGAGAAACACATTTTCTCATTTTAGCTGTAACTCCACAACAGTGCTTCTCAGCCACCTGAAACTGTGGCACATAGAACAGGATCCAAAGCTGCGTGAGGCACACTTGCAATGAGCCTCCTGACACCTTCCGCTGGCTCAATATGACACGCCGTATCATGCTTTACTCATAATGTGTTTGAGAGCGAATAAAGTGCATTTTCGAACAATGGTTGTGTGTGACAAGCAATAAAGCGCATCACACTAAATGTGTTCCATAAGTGCCAAAAAGCGCTTCGGAGGCCTTTTCTGAGCGAGTGGAGTGCTTTTTTGGACGTGGCACACATGTGCCATATATGGAGGAAATTTTGACCACAAAGCCTATAGGAAGCTTGTAATACATTATCACAGCGAGAGAAACACATTTTCTCATTTTAGCTGTAACTCCACAACAGTGCTTCTCAGCCACCTGAAACTGTGGCACATAGAACAGGATCCAAAGCTGCGTGAGGCACACTTGCAATGAGCCTCCTGGCACCTTCCGCTGGCTCAATATGACACGCCGTATCATGCTTTACTCATAATGTGTTTGAGAGCGAATAAAGTGCATTTTCGAACAATGGTTGTGTGTGACAAGCAATAAAGCACATCACACTAAATGTGTTCCATAAGTGCCAAAACGCGCTTCGGAGACCTTTTCTGAGCGAGTGGAGTGCTTTTTTGGACGTGGTACACATGTACCATATATGGAGAAAATTTTGACCACAAAGCCTATAGGAAGCTTGTAATACATTATCACAGCGAGAGAAACACATTTTCTCATTTTAGCTGTAACTCCACAACAGTGCTTCTCAGCCACCTGAAACTGTGGCACATAGAACAGGATGCGAAGCTGCGTCAGGCACACTTGGAATGAGCCTCCTGTCACCTTCCGCTGGCTCAATATGACACGCCGTATCATGCTTTACTCATAATGTGTTTGAGAGCGAATAAAGTGCATTTTCGAACAATGGTTGTGTGTGACAAGCAATAAAGCACATCACACTAAATGTGTTCCATAAGTGCCAAAACGCGCTTCGGAGACCTTTTCTGAGCGAGTGGAGTGCTTTTTTGGACGTGGTACACATGTACCATATATGGAGAAAATTTTGACCACAAAGCCTATAGGTAGCTTGAAATACATTATCACAGCGAGAGAAACACATTTTCTCATTTTAGCTGTAACTCCACAGCAGTGCTTCTCAGCCACCTGAAACTGTGGCACATAGAACAGGATACGAAGCTGCGTCAGGCACACTTGCAATGAGCCTCCTGGCACCTTCCACTGGCTCAATATGACACGCCGTATCATGCTTTACTTATAATGTGTTTGAGAGCGAATAAAGTGCATTTTCGAACAATGGTTGTGTGTGACAAGCAATAAAGCACATCACACTAAATGTGTTCCATAAGTGCCAAAACGTGCTTCGGAGGCCTTTTCTGAGCGAGTGGAGTGCTTTTTTGGACGTGTCACACATGTGCCATATATGGAGAAAATTTTGACCACAAAGCCTATAGGAAGCTTGTAATACATTATCACAGCGAGAGAAACACATTTTCTCATTTTAGCTGTAACTCCACAGCAGTGCTTCTCAACCACCTGAAACTGTGGCACATAGAACAGGATGCGAGGCTGCGTGAGGCACACTTGAAATGAGCCTCCTGGCACCTTCCACTGGCTCAATATGACACGCCGTATCATGCTTTACTTATAATGTGTTTGAGAGCGAATAAAGTGCATTTTCGAACAATGGTTGTGTGTGACAAGCAATAAAGCGCATCACACTAAATGTGTTCCATAAGTGCCAAAACGCGCTTCGGAGGCCTTTTCTGAGCGAGTGGAGTGCTTTTTTGGACGTGGTACACATGTACCATATATGGAGAAAATTTTGACCACAAAGCCTATAGGAAGCTTGTAATACATTATCACAGCGAGAGAAACACATTTTCTCATTTTAGCTGTAACTCCACAGCAGTGCTTCTCAACCACCTGAAACTGTGGCACATAGAACAGGATGCGAGGCTGCGTCAGGCACACTTAAAATGAGCCTCCTGGCACCTTCCACTGGCTCAATATGACACGCCGTATCATGCTTTACTTATAATGTGTTTGAGAGCGAATAAAGTTCATTTTCGAACAATGGTTGTGTGTGACAAGCAATAAAGCGCATCACACTAAATGTGTTCCATAAGTGCCAAAACGCGCTTCGGAGGCCTTTTCTGAGCGAGTGGAGTGCTTTTTTGGACGTGGCACACATGTGCCATATATGAAGAAGATTTTTACCACAAAGCCTATAGCTTGCTTGAAATACATTATCACAGCGAGTGAAACACTTTTTCTCATTTTCGCTCTAACTCCACAGCAGTGCTTCTCAGCCCCATGAAACTGTTGCAGATAGAACGGGATGCGAAGCTGCGTCAGGCACACTTGGAATGAGCCTCGTGGCACCTTCCGCTGGCTCACAATGACCCGCCGTATCATCTTTTGCTCACAATGTGTTTGAGAGTGAATAAAGTACATTTTGGAACAATGGTTGTGTGTGACAAGCAATAAAGCGCATCACACTAAATGTGTTCCATAAGTGCCAAAACGCGCTTCGGAGGCCTTTTCTGAGCGAGTGGAGTGCTTTTTTGGACGTGGTACACAAGTACCATATATGGAGAAAATTTTGACCACAAAGCCTATAGGTAGCTTGAAATACATTATCTCAGCGAGAGAAACACATTTTCTCATTTTAGCTGTAACTCCACAGCAGTGCTTCTCAGCCACCTGAAACTGTGGCACATAGAACAGGATGCGAAGCTGCGTCAGGCACACTTGAAATGAGCCTCCTGGCACCTTCCACTGGCTCAATATGACACGCCGTATCATGCTTTACTTATAATGTGTTTGAGAGCGAATAAAGTGCATTTTCGAACAATGGTTGTGTGTGACAAGCAATAAAGTGCATCACACTAAATGTGTTCCATAAGTGCCAAAACGCGCTTCGGAGGCCTTTTCTGAGCGAGTGGAGTGCTTTTTTGGACGTGGCACACATGTGCCATATATGGAGGAAATTTTGACCACAAAGCCTATAGGTAGCTTGAAATACATTATCACAGCGAGAGAAACACATTTTCTCATTTTAGCTGTAACTCCACAACAGTGCTTCTCAGCCACCTGAAACTGTGGCACATAGAACAGGATGCGAAGCTGCGTCAGGCACACTTGGAATGAGCCTCCTGTCACCTTCCGCTGGCTCAATATGACACGCCGTATCATGCTTTACTCATAATGTGTTTGAGAGCGAATAAAGTGCATTTTCGAACAATGGTTGTGTGTGACAAGCAATAAAGCACATCACACTAAATGTGTTCCATAAGTGCCAAAACGCGCTTCGGAGACCTTTTCTGAGCGAGTGGAGTGCTTTTTTGGACGTGGTACACATGTACCATATATGGAGAAAATTTTGACCACAAAGCCTATAGGTAGCTTGAAATACATTATCTCAGCGAGAGAAACACATTTTCTCATTTTAGCTGTAACTCCACAGCAGTGCTTCTCAGCCACCTGAAACTGTGGCACATAGAACAGGATGCGAAGCTGCGTCAGGCACACTTGAAATTAGCCTCCTGGCACCTTCCACTGGCTCAATATGACACGCCGTATCATGCTTTACTTATAATGTGTTTGAGAGCGAATAAAGTGCATTTTCGAACAATGGTTGTGTGTGACAAGCAATAAAGTGCATCACACTAAATGTGTTCCATAAGTGCCAAAACGCGCTTCGGAGGCCTTTTCTGAGCGAGTGGAGTGCTTTTTTGGACGTGGCACACATGTGCCATATAGGGAGGAAATTTTGACCACAAAGCCTATAGGTAGCTTGAAATACATTATCACAGCGAGAGAAACACATTTTCTCATTTTAGCTGTAACTCCACAGCAGTGCTTCTCAGCCACCTGAAACTGTGGCACATAGAACAGGATGCGAAGCTGCGTCAGGCACACTTGCAATGAGCCTCCTGGCACCTTCCACTGGCTCAATATGACACGCCGTATCATGCTTTACTTATAATGTGTTTGAGAGCGAATAAAGTGCATTTTCGAACAATGGTTGTGTGTGACAAGCAATAAAGCACATCACACTAAATGTGTTCCATAAGTGCCAAAACGCGCTTCGGAGGCCTTTTCTGAGCGAGTGGAGTGCTTTTTTGGACGTGTCACACATGTGCCATATATGGAGAAAATTTTGACCACAAAGCCTATAGGAAGCTTGTAATACATTATCACAGCGAGAGAAACACATTTTCTCATTTTAGCTGTAACTCCACAGCAGTGCTTCTCAACCACCTGAAACTGTGGCACATAGAACAGGATGCGAGGCTGCGTCAGGCACACTTGAAATGAGCCTCCTGGCACCTTCCACTGGCTCAATATGACACGCCGTATCATGCTTTACTTATAATGTGTTTGAGAGCGAATAAAGTGCATTTTCGAACAATGGTTGTGTGTGACAAGCAATAAAGCGCATCACACTAAATGTGTTCCATAAGTGCCAAAACGCGCTTCGGAGGCCTTTTCTGAGCGAGTGGAGTGCTTTTTTGGACGTGGTACACATGTACCATATATGGAGAAAATTTTGACCACAAAGCCTATAGGTAGCTTGAAATACATTATCTCAGCGAGAGAAACACATTTTCTCATTTTAGCTGTAACTCCACAACAGTGCTTCTCAGCCACCTGAAACTGTGGCACATAGAACAGGATGCGAAGCTGCGTCAGGCACACTTGAATGGGCCTCCTGGCACCTTCCACTGGCTCAATATGACACGCCGTATCATGCTTTACTTATAATGTGTTTGAGAGCGAATAAAGTGCATTTTCGAACAATGGTTGTGTGTGACAAGCAATAAAGCACATCACACTAAATGTGTTCCATAAGTGCCAAAACGCGCTTCGGAGGCCTTTTCTGAGCGAGTGGAGTGCTTTTTTGGACGTGTCACACATGTGCCATATATGGAGAAAATTTTGACCACAAAGCCTATAGGAAGCTTGTAATACATTATCACAGCGAGAGAAACACATTTTCTCATTTTAGCTGTAACTCCACAGCAGTGCTTCTCAACCACCTGAAACTGTGGCACATAGAACAGGATGCGAGGCTGCGTCAGGCACACTTGAAATGAGCCTCCTGGCACCTTCCACTGGCTCAATATGACACGCCGTATCATGCTTTACTTATAATGTGTTTGAGAGCGAATAAAGTGCATTTTCGAACAATGGTTGTGTGTGACAAGCAATAAAGTGCATCACACTAAATGTGTTCCATAAGTGCCAAAACGCGCTTCGGAGGCCTTTTCTGAGCGAGTGGAGTGCTTTTTTGGACGTGGCACACATGTGCCATATATGGAGGAAATTTTGACCACAAAGCCTATAGGTAGCTTGAAATACATTATCACAGCGAGAGAAACACATTTTCTCATTTTAGCTGTAACTCCACAACAGTGCTTCTCAGCCACCTGAAACTGTGGCACATAGAACAGGATGCGAAGCTGCGTCAGGCACACTTGGAATGAGCCTCCTGTCACCTTCCGCTGGCTCAATATGACACGCCGTATCATGCTTTACTCATAATGTGTTTGAGAGCGAATAAAGTGCATTTTCGAACAATGGTTGTGTGTGACAAGCAATAAAGCACATCACACTAAATGTGTTCCATAAGTGCCAAAACGCGCTTCGGAGACCTTTTCTGAGCGAGTGGAGTGCTTTTTTGGACGTGGTACACATGTACCATATATGGAGAAAATTTTGACCACAAAGCCTATAGGTAGCTTGAAATACATTATCTCAGCGAGAGAAACACATTTTCTCATTTTAGCTGTAACTCCACAGCAGTGCTTCTCAGCCACCTGAAACTGTGGCACATAGAACAGGATGCGAAGCTGCGTCAGGCACACTTGAAATGAGCCTCCTGGCACCTTCCACTGGCTCAATATGACACGCCGTATCATGCTTTACTTATAATGTGTTTGAGAGCGAATAAAGTGCATTTTCGAACAATGGTTGTGTGTGACAAGCAATAAAGTGCATCACACTAAATGTGTTCCATAAGTGCCAAAACGCGCTTCGGAGGCCTTTTCTGAGCGAGTGGAGTGCTTTTTTGGACGTGGCACACATGTGCCATATAGGGAGGAAATTTTGACCACAAAGCCTATAGGTAGCTTGAAATACATTATCACAGCGAGAGAAACACATTTTCTCATTTTAGCTGTAACTCCACAGCAGTGCTTCTCAGCCACCTGAAACTGTGGCACATAGAACAGGATGCGAAGCTGCGTCAGGCACACTTGCAATGAGCCTCCTGGCACCTTCCACTGGCTCAATATGACACGCCGTATCATGCTTTACTTATAATGTGTTTGAGAGCGAATAAAGTGCATTTTCGAACAATGGTTGTGTGTGACAAGCAATAAAGCACATCACACTAAATGTGTTCCATAAGTGCCAAAACGCGCTTCGGAGGCCTTTTCTGAGCGAGTGGAGTGCTTTTTTGGACGTGTCACACATGTGCCATATATGGAGAAAATTTTGACCACAAAGCCTATAGGAAGCTTGTAATACATTATCACAGCGAGAGAAACACATTTTCTCATTTTAGCTGTAACTCCACAGCAGTGCTTCTCAACCACCTGAAACTGTGGCACATAGAACAGGATGCGAGGCTGCGTGAGGCACACTTGAAATGAGCCTCCTGGCACCTTCCACTGGCTCAATATGACACGCCGTATCATGCTTTACTTATAATGTGTTTGAGAGCGAATAAAGTGCATTTTCGAACAATGGTTGTGTGTGACAAGCAATAAAGCGCATCACACTAAATGTGTTCCATAAGTGCCAAAACGCGCTTCGGAGGCCTTTTCTGAGCGAGTGGAGTGCTTTTTTGGACGTGGTACACATGTACCATATATGGAGAAAATTTTGACCACAAAGCCTATAGGTAGCTTGAAATACATTATCTCAGCGAGAGAAACACATTTTCTCATTTTAGCTGTAACTCCACAACAGTGCTTCTCAGCCACCTGAAACTGTGGCACATAGAACAGGATGCGAAGCTGCGTCAGGCACACTTGAATGGGCCTCCTGGCACCTTCCACTGGCTCAATATGACACGCCGTATCATGCTTTACTTATAATGTGTTTGAGAGCGAATAAAGTGCATTTTCGAACAATGGTTGTGTGTGACAAGCAATAAAGTGCATCACACTAAATGTGTTCCATAAGTGCCAAAACGCGCTTCGGAGGCCTTTTCTGAGCGAGTGGAGTGCTTTTTTGGACGTGGCACACATGTGCCATATAGGGAGGAAATTTTGACCACAAAGCCTATAGGTAGCTTGAAATACATTATCACAGCGAGAGAAACACATTTTCTCATTTTAGCTGTAACTCCACAGCAGTGCTTCTCAGCCACCTGAAACTGTGGCACATAGAACAGGATGCGAAGCTGCGTCAGGCACACTTGCAATGAGCCTCCTGGCACCTTCCACTGGCTCAATATGACACGCCGTATCATGCTTTACTTATAATGTGTTTGAGAGCGAATAAAGTGCATTTTCGAACAATGGTTGTGTGTGACAAGCAATAAAGCACATCACACTAAATGTGTTCCATAAGTGCCAAAACGCGCTTCGGAGGCCTTTTCTGAGCGAGTGGAGTGCTTTTTTGGACGTGTCACACATGTGCCATATATGGAGAAAATTTTGACCACAAAGCCTATAGGAAGCTTGTAATACATTATCACAGCGAGAGAAACACATTTTCTCATTTTAGCTGTAACTCCACAGCAGTGCTTCTCAACCACCTGAAACTGTGGCACATAGAACAGGATGCGAGGCTGCGTCAGGCACACTTGAAATGAGCCTCCTGGCACCTTCCACTGGCTCAATATGACACGCCGTATCATGCTTTACTTATAATGTGTTTGAGAGCGAATAAAGTGCATTTTCGAACAATGGTTGTGTGTGACAAGCAATAAAGCGCATCACACTAAATGTGTTCCATAAGTGCCAAAACGCGCTTCGGAGGCCTTTTCTGAGCGAGTGGAGTGCTTTTTTGGACGTGGTACACATGTACCATATATGGAGAAAATTTTGACCACAAAGCCTATAGGTAGCTTGAAATACATTATCTCAGCGAGAGAAACACATTTTCTCATTTTAGCTGTAACTCCACAGCAGTGCTTCTCAGCCACCTGAAACTGTGGCACATAGAACAGGATGCGAAGCTGCGTCAGGCACACTTAAAATGAGCCTCCTGGCACCTTCCACTGGCTCAATATGACACGCCGTATCATGCTTTACTTATAATGTGTTTGAGAGCGAATAAAGTGCATTTTCGAACAATGGTTGTGTGTGACAAGCAATAAAGTGCATAACACTAAATGTGTTCCATAAGTGCCAAAACGCGCTTCGGAGGCCTTTTCTGAGCGAGTGGAGTGCTTTTTTTGGACGTGGCACACATGTGCCATATATGGAGAAAATTTTGACCACAAAGCCTATAGGAAGCTTGTAATACATTATCACAGCGAGAGAAACACATTTTCTCATTTTAGCTGTAACTCCACAACAGTGCTTCTCAGCCACCTGAAACTGTGGCACATAGAACAGGATCCAAAGCTGCGTGAGGCACACTTGCAATGAGCCTCCTGGAACCTTCCGCTGGCTCAATATGACACGCCGTATCATGCTTTACTCATAATGTGTTTGAGAGCGAATAAAGTGCATTTTCGAACAATGGTTGTGTGTGACAAGCTATAAAGCACATCACACTAAATGTGTTCCATAAGTGCCAAAACGCGCTTCGGAGACCTTTTCTGAGCGAGTGGAGTGCTTTTTTGGACGTGGTACACGTACCATATATGGAGAAAATGTTGACCACAAAGCCTATAGGAAGCTTGTAATACATTATCACAGCGAGAGAAACACATTTTCTCATTTTAGCTGTAACTCCACAGCAGTGCTTCTCAACCACCTGAAACTGTGGCACATAGAACAGGATGCGAAGCTGCGTCAGGCACACTTGAAATGAGCCTCCTGGCACCTTCCACTGGCTCAATATGACACGCCGTATCATGCTTTACTTATAATGTGTTTGAGAGCGAATAAAGTGCATTTTCGAACAATGGTTGTGTGTGACAAGCAATAAAGTGCATCACACTAAATGTGTTCCATAAGTGCCAAAACGCGCTTCGGAGGCCTTTTCTGAGCGAGTGGAGTGCTTTTTTGGACGTGGCACACATGTGCCATATATGGAGGAAATTTTGACCACAAAGCCTATAGGTAGCTTGAAATACATTATCACAGCGAGAGAAACACATTTTCTCATTTTAGCTGTAACTCCACAACAGTGCTTCTCAGCCACCTGAAACTGTGGCACATAGAACAGGATGCGAAGCTGCGTCAGGCACACTTGGAATGAGCCTCCTGTCACCTTCCGCTGGCTCAATATGACACGCCGTATCATGCTTTACTCATAATGTGTTTGAGAGCGAATAAAGTGCATTTTCGATCAATGGTTGTGTGTGACAAGCAATAAAGCACATCACACTAAATGTGTTCCATAAGTGCCAAAACGCGCTTCGGAGACCTTTTCTGAGCGAGTGGAGTGCTTTTTTGGACGTGGTACACATGTACCATATATGGAGAAAATTTTGACCACAAAGCCTATAGGTAGCTTGAAATACATTATCTCAGCGAGAGAAACACATTTTCTCATTTTAGCTGTAACTCCACAGCAGTGCTTCTCAGCCACCTGAAACTGTGGCACATAGAATAGGATGCGAAGCTGCGTCAGGCACACTTGAAATGAGCCTCCTGGCACCTTCCACTGGCTCAATATGACACGCCGTATCATGCTTTACTCATAATGTGTTTGAGAGCGAATAAAGTGCATTTTCGAACAATGGTTGTGTGTGACAAGCTATAAAGCACATCACACTAAATGTGTTCCATAAGTGCCAAAACGCGCTTCGGAGACCTTTTCTGAGCGAGTGGAGTGCTTTTTTGGACGTGGTACACGTACCATATATGGAGAAAATGTTGACCACAAAGCCTATAGGAAGCTTGTAATACATTATCACAGCGAGAGAAACTTCATTTTCTCATTTTAGCTGTAACTCCACAGCAGTGCTTCTCAACCACCTGAAACTGTGGCACATAGAACAGGATGCGAGGCTGCGTCAGGCACACTTGAAATGAGCCTCCTGGCACCTTCCACTGGCTCAATATGACACGCCGTATCATGCTTTACTTATAATGTGTTTGAGAGCGAATAAAGTGCATTTTCGAACAATGGTTGTGTGTGACAAGCAATAAAGTGCATCACACTAAATGTGTTCCATAAGTGCCAAAACGCGCTTCGGAGGCCTTTTCTGAGCGAGTGGAGTGCTTTTTTGGACGTGGCACACATGTGCCATATATGGAGGAAATTTTGACCACAAAGCCTATAGGTAGCTTGAAATACATTATCACAGCGAGAGAAACACATTTTCTCATTTTAGCTGTAACTCCACAACAGTGCTTCTCAGCCACCTGAAACTGTGGCACATAGAACAGGATGCGAAGCTGCGTCAGGCACACTTGGAATGAGCCTCCTGTCACC
Organism: Doryrhamphus excisus; assembly: GCF_037039965.1. Classification (NCBI taxonomy): domain Eukaryota; kingdom Metazoa; phylum Chordata; class Actinopteri; order Syngnathiformes; family Syngnathidae; genus Doryrhamphus; species Doryrhamphus excisus. The sequence goes on from NC_136371.1 coordinate 14,188,698, forward strand.
TTCCGCTGGCTCAATATGACACGCCGTATCATGCTTTACTCATAATGTGTTTGAGAGCGAATAAAGTGCATTTTCGAACAATGGTTGTGTGTGACAAGCAATAAAGCACATCACACTAAATGTGTTCCATAAGTGCCAAAACGCGCTTCGGAGACCTTTTCTGAGCGAGTGGAGTGCTTTTTTGGACGTGGTACACATGTACCATATATGGAGAAAATTTTGACCACAAAGCCTATAGGTAGCTTGAAATACATTATCTCAGCGAGAGAAACACATTTTCTCATTTTAGCTGTAACTCCACAGCAGTGCTTCTCAGCCACCTGAAACTGTGGCACATAGAACAGGATGCGAAGCTGCGTCAGGCACACTTGAAATGAGCCTCCTGGCACCTTCCACTGGCTCAATATGACACGCCGTATCATGCTTTACTTATAATGTGTTTGAGAGCGAATAAAGTGCATTTTCGAACAATGGTTGTGTGTGACAAGCAATAAAGTGCATCACACTAAATGTGTTCCATAAGTGCCAAAACGCGCTTCGGAGGCCTTTTCTGAGCGAGTGGAGTGCTTTTTTGGACGTGGCACACATGTGCCATATAGGGAGGAAATTTTGACCACAAAGCCTATAGGTAGCTTGAAATACATTATCACAGCGAGAGAAACACATTTTCTCATTTTAGCTGTAACTCCACAGCAGTGCTTCTCAGCCACCTGAAACTGTGGCACATAGAACAGGATGCGAAGCTGCGTCAGGCACACTTGCAATGAGCCTCCTGGCACCTTCCACTGGCTCAATATGACACGCCGTATCATGCTTTACTTATAATGTGTTTGAGAGCGAATAAAGTGCATTTTCGAACAATGGTTGTGTGTGACAAGCAATAAAGCACATCACACTAAATGTGTTCCATAAGTGCCAAAACGCGCTTCGGAGGCCTTTTCTGAGCGAGTGGAGTGCTTTTTTGGACGTGTCACACATGTGCCATATATGGAGAAAATTTTGACCACAAAGCCTATAGGAAGCTTGTAATACATTATCACAGCGAGAGAAACACATTTTCTCATTTTAGCTGTAACTCCACAGCAGTGCTTCTCAACCACCTGAAACTGTGGCACATAGAACAGGATGCGAGGCTGCGTCAGGCACACTTGAAATGAGCCTCCTGGCACCTTCCACTGGCTCAATATGACACGCCGTATCATGCTTTACTTATAATGTGTTTGAGAGCGAATAAAGTGCATTTTCGAACAATGGTTGTGTGTGACAAGCAATAAAGCGCATCACACTAAATGTGTTCCATAAGTGCCAAAACGCGCTTCGGAGGCCTTTTCTGAGCGAGTGGAGTGCTTTTTTGGACGTGGTACACATGTACCATATATGGAGAAAATTTTGACCACAAAGCCTATAGGTAGCTTGAAATACATTATCTCAGCGAGAGAAACACATTTTCTCATTTTAGCTGTAACTCCACAGCAGTGCTTCTCAGCCACCTGAAACTGTGGCACATAGAACAGGATGCGAAGCTGCGTCAGGCACACTTAAAATGAGCCTCCTGGCACCTTCCACTGGCTCAATATGACACGCCGTATCATGCTTTACTTATAATGTGTTTGAGAGCGAATAAAGTGCATTTTCGAACAATGGTTGTGTGTGACAAGCAATAAAGTGCATCACACTAAATGTGTTCCATAAGTGCCAAAACGCGCTTCGGAGGCCTTTTCTGAGCGAGTGGAGTGCTTTTTTTGGACGTGGCACACATGTGCCATATAGGGAGGAAATTTTGACCACAAAGCCTATAGGTAGCTTGAAATACATTATCACAGCGAGAGAAACACATTTTCTCATTTTAGCTGTAACTCCACAACAGTGCTTCTCAGCCACCTGAAACTGTGGCACATAGAACAGGATGCGAAGCTGCGTCAGGCACACTTGCAATGAGCCTCCTGTCACCTTCCGCTGGCTCAATATGACACGCCGTATCATGCTTTACTCATAATGTGTTTGAGAGCGAATAAAGTGCATTTTCGAACAATGGTTGTGTGTGACAAGCAATAAAGCACATCACACTAAATGTGTTCCATAAGTGCCAAAACGCGCTTCGGAGACCTTTTCTGAGCGAGTGGAGTGCTTTTTTGGACGTGGTACACATGTACCATATATGGAGAAAATTTTGACCACAAAGCCTATAGGTAGCTTGAAATACATTATCACAGCGAGAGAAACACATTTTCTCATTTTAGCTGTAACTCCACAGCAGTGCTTCTCAGCCACCTGAAACTGTGGCACATAGAACAGGATGCGAAGCTGCGTCAGGCACACTTGCAATGAGCCTCCTGGCACCTTCCACTGGCTCAATATGACACGCCGTATCATGCTTTACTTATAATGTGTTTGAGAGCGAATAAAGTGCATTTTCGAACAATGGTTGTGTGTGACAAGCAATAAAGCACATCACACTAAATGTGTTCCATAAGTGCCAAAACGCGCTTCGGAGGCCTTTTCTGAGCGAGTGGAGTGCTTTTTTGGACGTGTCACACATGTGCCATATATGGAGAAAACTTTGACCACAAAGCCTATAGGAAGCTTGTAATACATTATCACAGCGAGAGAAACACATTTTCTCATTTTAGCTGTAACTCCACAACAGTGCTTCTCAGCCACCTGAAACTGTGGCACATAGAACAGGATCCAAAGCTGCGTGAGGCACACTTGCAATGAGCCTCCTGGAACCTTCCGCTGGCTCAATATGACACGCCGTATCATGCTTTACTCATAATGTGTTTGAGAGCGAATAAAGTGCATTTTCGAACAATGGTTGTGTGTGACAAGCTATAAAGCACATCACACTAAATGTGTTCCATAAGTGCCAAAACGCGCTTCGGAGACCTTTTCTGAGCGAGTGGAGTGCTTTTTTGGACGTGGTACACGTACCATATATGGAGAAAATGTTGACCACAAAGCCTATAGGAAGCTTGTAATACATTATCACAGCGAGAGAAACACATTTTCTCATTTTAGCTGTAACTCCACAGCAGTGCTTCTCAACCACCTGAAACTGTGGCACATAGAACAGGATGCGAAGCTGCGTCAGGCACACTTGAAATGAGCCTCCTGGCACCTTCCACTGGCTCAATATGACACGCCGTATCATGCTTTACTTATAATGTGTTTGAGAGCGAATAAAGTGCATTTTCGAACAATGGTTGTGTGTGACAAGCAATAAAGTGCATCACACTAAATGTGTTCCATAAGTGCCAAAACGCGCTTCGGAGGCCTTTTCTGAGCGAGTGGAGTGCTTTTTTGGACGTGGCACACATGTGCCATATATGGAGGAAATTTTGACCACAAAGCCTATAGGTAGCTTGAAATACATTATCACAGCGAGAGAAACACATTTTCTCATTTTAGCTGTAACTCCACAACAGTGCTTCTCAGCCACCTGAAACTGTGGCACATAGAACAGGATGCGAAGCTGCGTCAGGCACACTTGGAATGAGCCTCCTGTCACCTTCCGCTGGCTCAATATGACACGCCGTATCATGCTTTACTCATAATGTGTTTGAGAGCGAATAAAGTGCATTTTCGAACAATGGTTGTGTGTGACAAGCAATAAAGCACATCACACTAAATGTGTTCCATAAGTGCCAAAACGCGCTTCGGAGACCTTTTCTGAGCGAGTGGAGTGCTTTTTTGGACGTGGTACACGTACCATATATGGAGAAAATGTTGACCACAAAGCCTATAGGAAGCTTGTAATACATTATCACAGCGAGAGAAACACATTTTCTCATTTTAGCTGTAACTCCACAGCAGTGCTTCTCAACCACCTGAAACTGTGGCACATAGAACAGGATGCGAAGCTGCGTCAGGCACACTTGAAATGAGCCTCCTGGCACCTTCCACTGGCTCAATATGACACGCCGTATCATGCTTTACTTATAATGTGTTTGAGAGCGAATAAAGTGCATTTTCGAACAATGGTTGTGTGTGACAAGCAATAAAGTGCATCACACTAAATGTGTTCCATAAGTGCCAAAACGCGCTTCGGAGGCCTTTTCTGAGCGAGTGGAGTGCTTTTTTGGACGTGGCACACATGTGCCATATATGGAGGAAATTTTGACCACAAAGCCTATAGGTAGCTTGAAATACATTATCACAGCGAGAGAAACACATTTTCTCATTTTAGCTGTAACTCCACAACAGTGCTTCTCAGCCACCTGAAACTGTGGCACATAGAACAGGATGCGAAGCTGCGTCAGGCACACTTGGAATGAGCCTCCTGTCACCTTCCGCTGGCTCAATATGACACGCCGTATCATGCTTTACTCATAATGTGTTTGAGAGCGAATAAAGTGCATTTTCGAACAATGGTTGTGTGTGACAAGCAATAAAGCACATCACACTAAATGTGTTCCATAAGTGCCAAAACGCGCTTCGGAGACCTTTTCTGAGCGAGTGGAGTGCTTTTTTGGACGTGGTACACATGTACCATATATGGAGAAAATTTTGACCACAAAGCCTATAGGTAGCTTGAAATACATTATCTCAGCGAGAGAAACACATTTTCTCATTTTAGCTGTAACTCCACAGCAGTGCTTCTCAGCCACCTGAAACTGTGGCACATAGAACAGGATGCGAAGCTGCGTCAGGCACCCTTGAAATTAGCCTCCTGGCACCTTCCACTGGCTCAATATGACACGCCGTATCATGCTTTACTTATAATGTGTTTGAGAGCGAATAAAGTGCATTTTCGAACAATGGTTGTTTGTGACAAGCAATAAAGTGCATCACACTAAATGTGTTCCATAAGTGCCAAAACGCGCTTCGGAGGCCTTTTCTGAGCGAGTGGAGTGCTTTTTTGGACGTGGCACACATGTGCCATATATGGAGGAAATTTTGACCACAAAGCCTATAGGTAGCTTGAAATACATTATCACAGCGAGAGAAACACATTTTCTCATTTTAGCTGTAACTCCACAACAGTGCTTCTCAGCCACCTGAAACTGTGGCACATAGAACAGGATGCGAAGCTGCGTCAGGCACACTTGGAATGAGCCTCCTGTCACCTTCCGCTGGCTCAATATGACACGCCGTATCATGCTTTACTCATAATGTGTTTGAGAGCGAATAAAGTGCATTTTCGAACAATGGTTGTGTCTGACAAGCAATAAAGCACATCACACTAAATGTGTTCCATAAGTGCCAAAACGCGCTTCGGAGACCTTTTCTGAGCGAGTGGAGTGCTTTTTTGGACGTGGTACACATGTACCATATATGGAGAAAATTTTGACCACAAAGCCTATAGGTAGCTTGAAATACATTATCTCAGCGAGAGAAACACATTTTCTCATTTTAGCTGTAACTCCACAGCAGTGCTTCTCAACCACCTGAAACTGTGGCACATAGAACAGGATGCGAGGCTGCGTCAGGCACACTTGAAATGAGCCTCCTGGCACCTTCCACTGGCTCAATATGACACGCCGTATCATGCTTTACTTATAATGTGTTTGAGAGCGAATAAAGTGCATTTTCGAACAATGGTTGTGTGTGACAAGCAATAAAGCGCATCACACTAAATGTGTTCCATAAGTGCCAAAACGCGCTTCGGAGGCCTTTTCTGAGCGAGTGGAGTGCTTTTTTGGACGTGGTACACATGTACCATATATGGAGAAAATTTTGACCACAAAGCCTATAGGTAGCTTGAAATACATTATCTCAGCGAGAGAAACACATTTTCTCATAGCTGTAACTCCACAACAGTGCTTCTCAGCCACCTGAAACTGTGGCACATAGAACAGGATGCGAAGCTGCGTCAGGCACACTTGAATGGGCCTCCTGGCACCTTCCACTGGCTCAATATGACACGCCGTATCATGCTTTACTTATAATGTGTTTGAGAGCGAATAAAGTGCATTTTCGTACAATGGTTGTGTGTGACAAGCAATAAAGCACATCACACTAAATGTGTTCCATAAGTGCCAAAACGCGCTTCGGAGGCCTTTTCTGAGCGAGTGGAGTGCTTTTTTGGACGTGTCACACATGTGCCATATATGGAGAAAATTTTGACCACAAAGCCTATAGGAAGCTTGTAATACATTATCACAGCGAGAGAAACACATTTTCTCATTTTAGCTGTAACTCCACAGCAGTGCTTCTCAACCACCTGAAACTGTGGCACATAGAACAGGATGCGAGGCTGCGTCAGGCACACTTGAAATGAGCCTCCTGGCACCTTCCACTGGCTCAATATGACACGCCGTATCATGCTTTACTTATAATGTGTTTGAGAGCGAATAAAGTGCATTTTCGAACAATGGTTGTGTGTGACAAGCAATAAAGTGCATCACACTAAATGTGTTCCATAAGTGCCAAAACGCGCTTCGGAGGCCTTTTCTGAGCGAGTGGAGTGCTTTTTTGGACGTGGCACACATGTGCCATATATGGAGGAAATTTTGACCACAAAGCCTATAGGTAGCTTGAAATACATTATCACAGCGAGAGAAACACATTTTCTCATTTTAGCTGTAACTCCACAACAGTGCTTCTCAGCCACCTGAAACTGTTGCACATAGAACAGGATGCGAAGCTGCGTCAGGCACACTTGGAATGAGCCTCCTGTCACCTTCCGCTGGCTCAATATGACACGCCGTATCATGCTTTACTCATAATGTGTTTGAGAGCGAAAAAAGTGCATTTTCGAACAATGGTTGTGTGTGACAAGCAATAAAGCACATCACACTAAATGTGTTCCATAAGTGCCAAAACGCGCTTCGGAGACCTTTTCTGAGCGAGTGGAGTGCTTTTTTGGACGTGGTACACATGTACCATATATGGAGAAAATTTTGACCACAAAGCCTATAGGTAGCTTGAAATACATTATCTCAGCGAGAGAAACACATTTTCTCATTTTAGCTGTAACTCCACAGCAGTGCTTCTCAGCCACCTGAAACTGTGGCACATAGAACAGGATGCGAAGCTGCGTCAGGCACACTTGAAATGAGCCTCCTGGCACCTTCCACTGGCTCAATATGACACGCCGTATCATGCTTTACTTATAATGTGTTTGAGAGCGAATAAAGTGCATTTTCGAACAATGGTTGTGTGTGACAAGCAATAAAGTGCATCACACTAAATGTGTTCCATAAGTGCCAAAACGCGCTTCGGAGGCCTTTTCTGAGCGAGTGGAGTGCTTTTTTGGACGTGGCACACATGTGCCATATAGGGAGGAAATTTTGACCACAAAGCCTATAGGTAGCTTGAAATACATTATCACAGCGAGAGAAACACATTTTCTCATTTTAGCTGTAACTCCACAGCAGTGCTTCTCAGCCACCTGAAACTGTGGCACATAGAACAGGATGCGAAGCTGCGTCAGGCACACTTGCAATGAGCCTCCTGGCACCTTCCACTGGCTCAATATGACACGCCGTATCATGCTTTACTTATAATGTGTTTGAGAGCGAATAAAGTGCATTTTCGAACAATGGTTGTGTGTGACAAGCAATAAAGCACATCACACTAAATGTGTTCCATAAGTGCCAAAACGCGCTTCGGAGGCCTTTTCTGAGCGAGTGGAGTGCTTTTTTGGACGTGTCACACATGTGCCATATATGGAGAAAATTTTGACCACAAAGCCTATAGGAAGCTTGTAATACATTATCACAGCGAGAGAAACACATTTTCTCATTTTAGCTGTAACTCCACAGCAGTGCTTCTCAACCACCTGAAACTGTGGCACATAGAACAGGATGCGAGGCTGCGTCAGGCACACTTGAAATGAGCCTCCTGGCACCTTCAACTGGCTCAATATGACACGCCGTATCATGCTTTACTTATAATGTGTTTGAGAGCGAATAAAGTGCATTTTCGAACAATGGTTGTGTGTGACAAGCAATAAAGCGCATCACACTAAATGTGTTCCATAAGTGCCAAAACGCGCTTCGGAGGCCTTTTCTGAGCGAGTGGAGTGCTTTTTTGGACGTGGTACACATGTACCATATATGGAGAAAATTTTGACCACAAAGCCTATAGGTAGCTTGAAATACATTATCTCAGCGAGAGAAACACATTTTCTCATTTTAGCTGTAACTCCACAGCAGTGCTTCTCAGCCACCTGAAACTGTGGCACATAGAACAGGATGCGAAGCTGCGTCAGGCACACTTAAAATGAGCCTCCTGGCACCTTCCACTGGCTCAATATGACACGCCGTATCATGCTTTACTTATAATGTGTTTGAGAGCGAATAAAGTGCATTTTCGAACAATGGTTGTGTGTGACAAGCAATAAAGTGCATCACACTAAATGTGTTCCATAAGTGCCAAAACGCGCTTCGGAGGCCTTTTCTGAGCGAGTGGAGTGCTTTTTTTGGACGTGGCACACATGTGCCATATAGGGAGGAAATTTTGACCACAAAGCCTATAGGTAGCTTGAAATACATTATCACAGCGAGAGAAACACATTTTCTCATTTTAGCTGTAACTCCACAACAGTGCTTCTCAGCCACCTGAAACTGTGGCACATAGAACAGGATGCGAAGCTGCGTCAGGCACACTTGCAATGAGCCTCCTGTCACCTTCCGCTGGCTCAATATGACACGCCGTATCATGCTTTACTCATAATGTGTTTGAGAGCGAATAAAGTGCATTTTCGAACAATGGTTGTGTGTGACAAGCAATAAAGCACATCACACTAAATGTGTTCCATAAGTGCCAAAACGCGCTTCGGAGACCTTTTCTGAGCGAGTGGAGTGCTTTTTTGGACGTGGTACACATGTACCATATATGGAGAAAATTTTGACCACAAAGCCTATAGGTAGCTTGAAATACATTATCACAGCGAGAGAAACACATTTTCTCATTTTAGCTGTAACTCCACAACAGTGCTTCTCAGCCATCTGAAACTGTGGCACATAGAACAGGATGCGAAGCTGCGTCAGGCACACTTGAAATGAGCCTCCTGGCACCTTCCGCTGGCTCAGTATGACACGCCGTATCATGCTTTACTTATAATGTGTTTGAGAGCGAATAAAGTGCATTTTCGAACAATGGTTGTGTGTGACAAGCAATAAAGCGCATCACACTAAATGTGTTCCATAAGTGCCAAAACGCGCTTCGGAGGCCTTTTCTGAGCGAGTGGAGTGCTTTTTTGGACGTGGCACACATGTGCCATATATGGAGGAAATTTTGACCACAAAGCCTATAGGAAGCTTGTAATACATTATCACAGCGAGAGAAACACATTTTCTCATTTTAGCTGTAACTCCACAGCAGTGCTTCTCAACCACCTGAAACTGTGGCACATAGAACAGGATGCGAGGCTGCGTCAGGCACACTTGAAATGAGCCTCCTGGCACCTTCCACTGGCTCAATATGACACGCCGTATCATGCTTTACTTATAATGTGTTTGAGAGCGAATAAAGTGCATTTTCGAACAATGGTTGTGTGTGACAAGCAATAAAGCGCATCACACTAAATGTGTTCCATAAGTGCCAAAACGCGCTTCGGAGGCCTTTTCTGAGCGAGTGGAGTGCTTTTTTGGACGTGGCACACATGTGCCATATATGGAGGAAATTTTGACCACAAAGCCTATATATAGGTAGCTTGAAATACATTATCACAGCGAGAGAAACACATTTTCTCATTTTAGCTGTAACTCCACAACAGTGCTTCTCAGCCACCTGAAACTGTGGCACATAGAACAGGATGCGAAGCTGCGTCAGGCACACTTGGAATGAGCCTCCTGTCACCTTCCGCTGGCTCAATATGACACGCCGTATCATGCTTTACTCATAATGTGTTTGAGAGCGAATAAAGTGCATTTTCGAACAATGGTTGTGTGTGACAAGCAATAAAGCACATCACACTAAATGTGTTCCATAAGTGCCAAAACGCGCTTCGGAGACCTTTTCTGAGCGAGTGGAGTGCTTTTTTGGACGTGGTACACATGTACCATATATGGAGAAAATTTTGACCACAAAGCCTATAGGTAGCTTGAAATACATTATCACAGCGAGAGAAACACATTTTCTCATTTTAGCTGTAACTCCACAACAGTGCTTCTCAGCCATCTGAAACTGTGGCACATAGAACAGGATGCGAAGCTGCGTCAGGCACACTTGAAATGAGCCTCCTGGCACCTTCCGCTGGCTCAGTATGACACGCCGTATCATGCTTTACTTATAATGTGTTTGAGAGCGAATAAAGTGCATTTTCGAACAATGGTTGTGTGTGACAAGCAATAAAGCGCATCACACTAAATGTGTTCCATAAGTGCCAAAACGCGCTTCGGAGGCCTTTTCTGAGCGAGTGGAGTGCTTTTTTGGACGTGGCACACATGTGCCATATATGGAGAAAATTTTGACCACAAAGCCTATAGGTAGCTTGAAATACATTATCACAGCGAGAGAAACACATTTTCTCATTTTAGGTGTAACTCCACAGCAGTGCTTCTCAGCCACCTGAAACTGTGGCACATAGAACAGGATGCGAAGCTGCGTCAGGCACACTTGAATGGGCCTCCTGGCACCTTCCACTGGCTCAATATGACACGCCGTATCATGCTTTACTTATAATGTGTTTGAGAGCGAATAAAGTGCATTTTCGAACAATGGTTGTGTGTGACAAGCAATAAAGCGCATCACACTAAATGTGTTCCATAAGTGCCAAAACGCGCTTCGGAGGCCTTTTCTGAGCGAGTGGAGTGCTTTTTTGGACGTGGCACACATGTGCCATATATGGAGGAAATTTTGACCACAAAGCCTATAGGAAGCTTGTAATACATTATCACAGCGAGAGAAACACATTTTCTCATTTTAGCTGTAACTCCACAACAGTGCTTCTCAGCCACCTGAAACTGTGGCACATAGAACAGGATCCAAAGCTGCCTGAGGCACACTTGCAATGAGCCTCCTGGCACCTTCCGCTGGCTCAATATGACACGCCGTATCATGCTTTACTTATAATGTGTTTGAGAGCGAATAAAGTGCATTTTCGAACAATGGTTGTGTGTGACAAGCAATAAAGCACATCACACTAAATGTGTTCCATAAGTGCCAAAACGCGCTTCGGAGGCCTTTTCTGAGCGAGTGGAGTGCTTTTTTGGACGTGTCACACATGTGCCATATATGGAGAAAATTTTGACCACAAAGCCTATAGGAAGCTTGTAATACATTATCACAGCGAGAGAAACACATTTTCTCATTTTAGCTGTAACTCCACAACAGTGCTTCTCAGCCACCTGAAACTGTGGCACATAGAACAGGATCCAAAGCTGCGTGAGGCACACTTGCAATGAGCCTCCTGGCACCTTCCGCTGGCTCAATATGACACGCCGTATCATGCTTTACTTATAATGTGTTTGAGAGCGAATAAAGTGCATTTTCGAACAATGGTTGTGTGTGACAAGCAATAAAGCACATCACACTAAATGTGTTCCATAAGTGCCAAAACGCGCTTCGGAGGCCTTTTCTGAGCGAGTGGAGTGCTTTTTTGGACGTGTCACACAATGTGCCATATATGGAGAAAATTTTGACCACAAAGCCTATAGGAAGCTTGTAATACATTATCACAGCGAGAGAAACACATTTTCTCATTTTAGCTGTAACTCCACAGCAGTGCTTCTCAACCACCTGAAACTGTGGCACATAGAACAGGATGCGAGGCTGCGTCAGGCACACTTGAAATGAGCCTCCTGGCACCTTCCACTGGCTCAATATGACACGCCGTATCATGCTTTACTTATAATGTGTTTGAGAGCGAATAAAGTGCATTTTCGAACAATGGTTGTGTGTGACAAGCAATAAAGCACATCACACTAAATGTGTTCCATAAGTGCCAAAACGCGCTTCGGAGGCCTTTTCTGAGCGAGTGGAGTGCTTTTTTGGACGTGTCACACATGTGCCATATATGGAGAAAATTTTGACCACAAAGCCTATAGGAAGCTTGTAATACATTATCACAGCGAGAGAAACACATTTTCTCATTTTAGCTGTAACTCCACAGCAGTGCTTCTCAACCACCTGAAACTGTGGCACATAGAACAGGATGCGAGGCTGCGTCAGGCACACTTGAAATGAGCCTCCTGGCACCTTCCACTGGCTCAATATGACACGCCGTATCATGCTTTACTTATAATGTGTTTGAGAGCGAATAAAGTGCATTTTCGAACAATGGTTGTGTGTGACAAGCAATAAAGCGCATCACACTAAATGTGTTCCATAAGTGCCAAAACGCGCTTCGGAGGCCTTTTCTGAGCGAGTGGAGTGCTTTTTTGGACGTGGTACACATGTACCATATATGGAGAAAATTTTGACCACAAAGCCTATAGGTAGCTTGAAATACATTATCTCAGCGAGAGAAACACATTTTCTCATTTTAGCTGTAACTCCACAGCAGTGCTTCTCAGCCACCTGAAACTGTGGCACATAGAACAGGATGCGAAGCTGCGTCAGGCACACTTAAAATGAGCCTCCTGGCACCTTCCACTGGCTCAATATGACACGCCGTATCATGCTTTACTTATAATGTGTTTGAGAGCGAATAAAGTGCATTTTCGAACAATGGTTGTGTGTGACAAGCAATAAAGTGCATCACACTAAATGTGTTCCATAAGTGCCAAAACGCGCTTCGGAGGCCTTTTCTGAGCGAGTGGAGTGCTTTTTTTGGACGTGGCACACATGTGCCATATAGGGAGGAAATTTTGACCACAAAGCCTATAGGTAGCTTGAAATACATTATCACAGCGAGAGAAACACATTTTCTCATTTTAGCTGTAACTCCACAACAGTGCTTCTCAGCCACCTGAAACTGTGGCACATAGAACAGGATGCGAAGCTGCGTCAGGCACACTTGCAATGAGCCTCCTGTCACCTTCCGCTGGCTCAATATGACACGCCGTATCATGCTTTACTCATAATGTGTTTGAGAGCGAATAAAGTGCATTTTCGAACAATGGTTGTGTGTGACAAGCAATAAAGCACATCACACTAAATGTGTTCCATAAGTGCCAAAACGCGCTTCGGAGACCTTTTCTGAGCGAGTGGAGTGCTTTTTTGGACGTGGTACACATGTACCATATATGGAGAAAATTTTGACCACAAAGCCTATAGGTAGCTTGAAATACATTATCACAGCGAGAGAAACACATTTTCTCATTTTAGCTGTAACTCCACAGCAGTGCTTCTCAGCCACCTGAAACTGTGGCACATAGAACAGGATGCGAAGCTGCGTCAGGCACACTTGCAATGAGCCTCCTGGCACCTTCCACTGGCTCAATATGACACGCCGTATCATGCTTTACTTATAATGTGTTTGAGAGCGAATAAAGTGCATTTTCGAACAATGGTTGTGTGTGACAAGCAATAAAGCACATCACACTAAATGTGTTCCATAAGTGCCAAAACGCGCTTCGGAGGCCTTTTCTGAGCGAGTGGAGTGCTTTTTTGGACGTGTCACACATGTGCCATATATGGAGAAAATTTTGACCACAAAGCCTATAGGAAGCTTGTAATACATTATCACAGCGAGAGAAACACATTTTCTCATTTTAGCTGTAACTCCACAGCAGTGCTTCTCAACCACCTGAAACTGTGGCACATAGAACAGGATGCGAGGCTGCGTCAGGCACACTTGAAATGAGCCTCCTGGCACCTTCCACTGGCTCAATATGACACGCCGTATCATGCTTTACTTATAATGTGTTTGAGAGCGAATAAAGTGCATTTTCGAACAATGGTTGTGTGTGACAAGCAATAAAGCGCATCACACTAAATGTGTTCCATAAGTGCCAAAACGCGCTTCGGAGGCCTTTTCTGAGCGAGTGGAGTGCTTTTTTGGACGTGGTACACATGTACCATATATGGAGAAAATTTTGACCACAAAGCCTATAGGTAGCTTGAAATACATTATCTCAGCGAGAGAAACACATTTTCTCATTTTAGCTGTAACTCCACAACAGTGCTTCTCAGCCACCTGAAACTGTGGCACATAGAACAGGATGCGAAGCTGCGTCAGGCACACTTACAATGAGCCTCCTGGCACCTTCCACTGGCTCAATATGACACGCCGTATCATGCTTTACTTATAATGTGTTTGAGAGCGAATAAAGTGCATTTTCGAACAATGGTTGTGTGTGACAAGCAATAAAGTGCATCACACTAAATGTGTTCCATAAGTGCCAAAACGCGCTTCGGAGGCCTTTTCTGAGCGAGTGGAGTGCTTTTTTTGGACGTGGCACACATGTGCCATATAGGGAGGAAATTTTGACCACAAAGCCTATAGGTAGCTTGAAATACATTATCACAGCGAGAGAAACACATTTTCTCATTTTAGCTGTAACTCCACAACAGTGCTTCTCAGCCACCTGAAACTGTGGCACATAGAACAGGATGCGAAGCTGCGTCAGGCACACTTGCAATGAGCCTCCTGTCACCTTCCGCTGGCTCAATATGACACGCCGTATCATGCTTTACTCATAATGTGTTTGAGAGCGAATAAAGTGCATTTTCGAACAATGGTTGTGTGTGACAAGCAATAAAGCACATCACACTAAATGTGTTCCATAAGTGCCAAAACGCGCTTCGGAGACCTTTTCTGAGCGAGTGGAGTGCTTTTTTGGACGTGGTACACATGTACCATATATGGAGAAAATTTAGACCACAAAGCCTATAGGTAGCTTGAAATACATTATCACAGCGAGAGAAACACATTTTCTCATTTTAGCTGTAACTCCACAGCAGTGCTTCTCAGCCACCTGAAACTGTGGCACATAGAACAGGATGCGAAGCTGCGTCAGGCACACTTGCAATGAGCCTCCTGGCACCTTCCACTGGCTCAATATGACACGCCGTATCATGCTTTACTTATAATGTGTTTGAGAGCGAATAAAGTGCATTTTCGAACAATGGTTGTGTGTGACAAGCAATAAAGCACATCACACTAAATGTGTTCCATAAGTGCCAAAACGCGCTTCGGAGGCCTTTTCTGAGCGAGTGGAGTGCTTTTTTGGACGTGTCACACATGTGCCATATATGGAGAAAATTTTGACCACAAAGCCTATAGGAAGCTTGTAATACATTATCACAGCGAGAGAAACACATTTTCTCATTTTAGCTGTAACTCCACAGCAGTGCTTCTCAACCACCTGAAACTGTGGCACATAGAACAGGATGCGAGGCTGCGTCAGGCACACTTGAAATGAGCCTCCTGGCACCTTCCACTGGCTCAATATGACACGCCGTATCATGCTTTACTTATAATGTGTTTGAGAGCGAATAAAGTGCATTTTCGAACAATGGTTGTGTGTGACAAGCAATAAAGCGCATCACACTAAATGTGTTCCATAAGTGCCAAAACGCGCTTCGGAGGCCTTTTCTGAGCGAGTGGAGTGCTTTTTTGGACGTGGTACACATGTACCATATATGGAGAAAATTTTGACCACAAAGCCTATAGGTAGCTTGAAATACATTATCTCAGCGAGAGAAACACATTTTCTCATTTTAGCTGTAACTCCACAACAGTGCTTCTCAGCCACCTGAAACTGTGGCACATAGAACAGGATGCGAAGCTGCGTCAGGCACACTTGAATGGGCCTCCTGGCACCTTCCACTGGCTCAATATGACACGCCGTATCATGCTTTACTTATAATGTGTTTGAGAGCGAATAAAGTGCATTTTCGAACAATGGTTGTGTGTGACAAGCAATAAAGCACATCACACTAAATGTGTTCCATAAGTGCCAAAACGCGCTTCGGAGGCCTTTTCTGAGCGAGTGGAGTGCTTTTTTGGACGTGTCACACATGTGCCATATATGGAGAAAATTTTGACCACAAAGCCTATAGGAAGCTTGTAATACATTATCACAGCGAGAGAAACACATTTTCTCATTTTAGCTGTAACTCCACAGCAGTGCTTCTCAACCACCTGAAACTGTGGCACATAGAACAGGATGCGAGGCTGCGTCAGGCACACTTGAAATGAGCCTCCTGGCACCTTCCACTGGCTCAATATGACACGCCGTATCATGCTTTACTTATAATGTGTTTGAGAGCGAATAAAGTGCATTTTCGAACAATGGTTGTGTGTGACAAGCAATAAAGTGCATCACACTAAATGTGTTCCATAAGTGCCAAAACGCGCTTCGGAGGCCTTTTCTGAGCGAGTGGAGTGCTTTTTTGGACGTGGCACACATGTGCCATATATGGAGAAAATTTTGACCACAAAGCCTATAGGAAGCTTGTAATACATTATCACAGCGAGAGAAACACATTTTCTCATTTTAGCTGTAACTCCACAGCAGCTTTTCTCAACCACCTGAAACTGTGGCACATAGAACAGGATGCGAGGCTGCGTCAGGCACACTTGAAATGAGCCTCCTGGCACCTTCCACTGGCTCAATATGACACGCCGTATCATGCTTTACTTATAATGTGTTTGAGAGCGAATAAAGTGCATTTTCGAACAATGGTTGTGTGTGACAAGCAATAAAGCGCATCACACTAAATGTGTTCCATAAGTGCCAAAACGCGCTTCGGAGGCCTTTTCTGAGCGAGTGGAGTGCTTTTTTGGACGTGGTACACATGTACCATATATGGAGAAAATTTTGACCACAAAGCCTATAGGTAGCTTGAAATACATTATCTCAGCGAGAGAAACACATTTTCTCATTTTAGCTGTAACTCCACAGCAGTGCTTCTCAGCCACCTGAAACTGTGGCACATAGAACAGGATGCGAAGCTGCGTGAGGCACACTTGAAATGAGCCTCCTGGCACCTTCCGCTGGCTCAATATGACACGCCGTATCATGCTTTACTTATAATGTGTTTGAGAGCGAATAAAGTGCATTTTCGAACAATGGTTGTGTGTGACAAGCAATAAAGCGCATCACACTAAATGTGTTCCATAAGTGCCAAAACGCGCTTCGGAGGCCTTTTCTGAGCGAGTGGAGTGCTTTTTTGGACGTGTCACACATGTGCCATATATGGAGAAAATTTTGACCACAAAGCCTATAGGAAGCTTGTAATACATTATCACAGCGAGAGAAACACATTTTCTCATTTTAGCTGTAACTCCACAGCAGTGCTTCTCAACCACCTGAAACTGTGGCACATAGAACAGGATGCGAGGCTGCGTCAGGCACACTTGAAATGAGCCTCCTGGCACCTTCCACTGGCTCAATATGACACGCCGTATCATGCTTTACTTATAATGTGTTTGAGAGCGAATAAAGTGCATTTTCGAACAATGGTTGTGTGTGACAAGCAATAAAGTGCATCACACTAAATGTGTTCCATAAGTGCCAAAACGCGCTTCGGAGGCCTTTTCTGAGCGAGTGGAGTGCTTTTTTGGACGTGGCACACATGTGCCATATAGGGAGGAAATTTTGACCACAAAGCCTATAGGTAGCTTGAAATACATTATCACAGCGAGAGAAACACATTTTCTCATTTTAGCTGTAACTCCACAACAGTGCTTCTCAGCCACTTGAAATTGTGGCACATAGAACAGGATGCGAAGCTGCGTCAGGCACACTTGGAATGAGCCTCCTGTCACCTTCCGCTGGCTCAATATGACACGCCGTATCATGCTTTACTCATAATGTGTTTGAGAGCGAATAAAGTGCATTTTCAAACAATGGTTGTGTGTGACAAGCAATAAAGCACATCACACTAAATGTGTTCCATAAGTGCCAAAACGCGCTTCGGAGACCTTTTCTGAGCGAGTGGAGTGCTTTTTTGGACGTGGTACACATGTACCATATATGGAGAAAATTTTGACCACAAAGCCTATAGGTAGCTTGAAATACATTATCACAGCGAGAGAAACACATTTTCTCATTTTAGCTGTAACTCCACAGCAGTGCTTCTCAGCCACCTGAAACTGTGGCACATAGAACAGGATGCGAAGCTGCGTCAGGCACACTTGCAATGAGCCTCCTGGCACCTTCCACTGGCTCAATATGACACGCCGTATCATGCTTTACTTATAATGTGTTTGAGAGCGAATAAAGTGCATTTTCGAACAATGGTTGTGTGTGACAAGCAATAAAGCACATCACACTAAATGTGTTCCATAAGTGCCAAAACGCGCTTCGGAGGCCTTTTCTGAGCGAGTTGAGTGCTTTTTTGGACGTGTCACACATGTGCCATATATGGAGAAAATTTTGACCACAAAGCCTATAGGAAGCTTGTAATACATTATCACAGCGAGAGAAACACATTTTCTCATTTTAGCTGTAACTCCACAGCAGTGCTTCTCAACCACCTGAAACTGTGGCACATAGAACAGGATGCGAGGCTGCGTCAGGCACACTTGAAATGAGCCTCCTGGCACCTTCCACTGGCTCAATATGACACGCCGTATCATGCTTTACTTATAATGTGTTTGAGAGCGAATAAAGTGCATTTTCGAACAATGGTTGTGTGTGACAAGCAATAAAGCGCATCACACTAAATGTGTTCCATAAGTGCCAAAACGCGCTTCGGAGGCCTTTTCTGAGCGAGTGGAGTGCTTTTTTGGACGTGTCACACATGTGCCATATATGGAGAAAATTTTGACCACAAAGCCTATAGGAAGCTTGTAATACATTATCACAGCGAGAGAAACACATTTTCTCATTTTAGCTGTAACTCCACAGCAGTGCTTCTCAACCACCTGAAACTGTGGCACATAGAACAGGATGCGAGGCTGCGTCAGGCACACTTGAAATGAGCCTCCTGGCACCTTCCACTGGCTCAATATGACACGCCGTATCATGCTTTACTTATAATGTGTTTGAGAGCGAATAAAGTGCATTTTCGAACAATGGTTGTGTGTGACAAGCAATAAAGCGCATCACACTAAATGTGTTCCATAAGTGCCAAAACGCGCTTCGGAGGCCTTTTCTGAGCGAGTGGAGTGCTTTTTTGGACGTGGCACACATGTGCCATATATGGAGGAAATTTTGACCACAAAGCCTATAGGTAGCTTGAAATACATTATCACAGCGAGAGAAACACATTTTCTCATTTTAGCTGTAACTCCACAACAGTGCTTCTCAGCCACCTGAAACTGTGGCACATAGAACAGGATGCGAAGCTGCGTCAGGCACACTTGGAATGAGCCTCCTGTCACCTTCCGCTGGCTCAATATGACACGCCGTATCATGCTTTACTCATAATGTGTTTGAGAGCGAATAAAGTGCATTTTCGAACAATGGTTGTGTGTGACAAGCAATAAAGCACATCACACTAAATGTGTTCCATAAGTGCCAAAACGCGCTTCGGAGACCTTTTCTGAGCGAGTGGAGTGCTTTTTTGGACGTGGTACACATGTACCATATATGGAGAAAATTTTGACCACAAAGCCTATAGGTAGCTTGAAATACATTATCACAGCGAGAGAAACACATTTTCTCATTTTAGCTGTAACTCCACAACAGTGCTTCTCAGCCATCTGAAACTGTGGCACATAGAACAGGATGCGAAGCTGCGTCAGGCACACTTGAAATGAGCCTCCTGGCACCTTCCGCTGGCTCAGTATGACACGCCGTATCATGCTTTACTTATAATGTGTTTGAGAGCGAATAAAGTGCATTTTCGAACAATGGTTGTGTGTGACAAGCAATAAAGCGCATCACACTAAATGTGTTCCATAAGTGCCAAAACGCGCTTCGGAGGCCTTTTCTGAGCGAGTGGAGTGCTTTTTTGGACGTGTCACACATGTGCCATATATGGAGAAAATTTTGACCACAAAGCCTATAGGAAGCTTGTAATACATTATCACAGCGAGAGAAACACATTTTCTCATTTTAGCTGTAACTCCACAGCAGTGCTTCTCAACCACCTGAAACTGTGGCACATAGAACAGGATGCGAGGCTGCGTCAGGCACACTTGAAATGAGCCTCCTGGCACCTTCCACTGGCTCAATATGACACGCCGTATCATGCTTTACTTATAATGTGTTTGAGAGCGAATAAAGTGCATTTTCGAACAATGGTTGTGTGTGACAAGCAATAAAGCGCATCACACTAAATGTGTTCCATAAGTGCCAAAACGCGCTTCGGAGGCCTTTTCTGAGCGAGTGGAGTGCTTTTTTGGACGTGGTACACATGTACCATATATGGAGAAAATTTTGACCACAAAGCCTATAGGTAGCTTGAAATACATTATCTCAGCGAGAGAAACACATTTTCTCATTTTAGCTGTAACTCCACAACAGTGCTTCTCAGCCACCTGAAACTGTGGCACATAGAACAGGATGCGAAGCTGCGTCAGGCACACTTGAATGGGCCTCCTGGCACCTTCCACTGGCTCAATATGACACGCCGTATCATGCTTTACTTATAATGTGTTTGAGAGCGAATAAAGTGCATTTTCGAACAATGGTTGTGTGTGACAAGCAATAAAGCACATCACACTAAATGTGTTCCATAAGTGCCAAAACGCGCTTCGGAGGCCTTTTCTGAGCGAGTGGAGTGCTTTTTTGGACGTGTCACACATGTGCCATATATGGAGAAAATTTTGACCACAAAGCCTATAGGAAGCTTGTAATAAATTATCACAGCGAGAGAAACACATTTTCTCATTTTAGCTGTAACTCCACAGCAGTGCTTCTCAACCACCTGAAACTGTGGCACATAGAACAGGATGCGAGGCTGCGTCAGGCACACTTGAAATGAGCCTCCTGGCACCTTCCACTGGCTCAATATGACACGCCGTATCATGCTTTACTTATAATGTGTTTGAGAGCGAATAAAGTGCATTTTCGAACAATGGTTGTGTGTGACAAGCAATAAAGTGCATCACACTAAATGTGTTCCATAAGTGCCAAAACGCGCTTCGGAGGCCTTTTCTGAGCGAGTGGAGTGCTTTTTTGGACGTGGCACACATGTGCCATATATGGAGAAAATTTTGACCACAAAGCCTATAGGAAGCTTGTAATACATTATCACAGCGAGAGAAACACATTTTCTCATTTTAGCTGTAACTCCACAGCAGCTTTTCTCAACCACCTGAAACTGTGGCACATAGAACAGGATGCGAGGCTGCGTCAGGCACACTTGAAATGAGCCTCCTGGCACCTTCCACTGGCTCAATATGACACGCCGTATCATGCTTTACTTATAATGTGTTTGAGAGCGAATAAAGTGCATTTTCGAACAATGGTTGTGTGTGACAAGCAATAAAGCGCATCACACTAAATGTGTTCCATAAGTGCCAAAACGCGCTTCGGAGGCCTTTTCTGAGCGAGTGGAGTGCTTTTTTGGACGTGGTACACATGTACCATATATGGAGAAAATTTTGACCACAAAGCCTATAGGTAGCTTGAAATACATTATCTCAGCGAGAGAAACACATTTTCTCATTTTAGCTGTAACTCCACAGCAGTGCTTCTCAGCCACCTGAAACTGTGGCACATAGAACAGGATGCGAAGCTGCGTGAGGCACACTTGAAATGAGCCTCCTGGCACCTTCCGCTGGCTCAATATGACACGCCGTATCATGCTTTACTTATAATGTGTTTGAGAGCGAATAAAGTGCATTTTCGAACAATGGTTGTGTGTGACAAGCAATAAAGCGCATCACACTAAATGTGTTCCATAAGTGCCAAAACGCGCTTCGGAGGCCTTTTCTGAGCGAGTGGAGTGCTTTTTTGGACGTGTCACACATGTGCCATATATGGAGAAAATTTTGACCACAAAGCCTATAGGAAGCTTGTAATACATTATCACAGCGAGAGAAACACATTTTCTCATTTTAGCTGTAACTCCACAGCAGTGCTTCTCAACCACCTGAAACTGTGGCACATAGAACAGGATGCGAGGCTGCGTCCGGCACACTTGAAATGAGCCTCCTGGCACCTTCCACTGGCTCAATATGACACGCCGTATCATGCTTTACTTATAATGTGTTTGAGAGCGAATAAAGTGCATTTTCGAACAATGGTTGTGTGTGACAAGCAATAAAGCGCATCACACTAAATGTGTTCCATAAGTGCCAAAACGCGCTTCGGAGGCCTTTTCTGAGCGAGTGGAGTGCTTTTTTGGACGTGGCACACATGTGCCATATAGGGAGGAAATTTTGACCACAAAGCCTATAGGTAGCTTGAAATACATTATCACAGCGAGAGAAACACATTTTCTCATTTTAGCTGTAACTCCACAACAGTGCTTCTCAGCCACTTGAAATTGTGGCACATAGAACAGGATGCGAAGCTGCGTCAGGCACACTTGGAATGAGCCTCCTGTCACCTTCCGCTGGCTCAATATGACACGCCGTATCATGCTTTACTCATAATGTGTTTGAGAGCGAATAAAGTGCATTTTCGAACAATGGTTGTGTGTGACAAGCAATAAAGCACATCACACTAAATGTGTTCCATAAGTGCCAAAACGCGCTTCGGAGACCTTTTCTGAGCGAGTGGAGTGCTTTTTTGGACGTGGTACACATGTACCATATATGGAGAAAATTTTGACCACAAAGCCTATAGGTAGCTTGAAATACATTATCACAGCGAGAGAAACACATTTTCTCATTTTAGCTGTAACTCCACAGCAGTGCTTCTCAGCCACCTGAAACTGTGGCACATAGAACAGGATGCGAAGCTGCGTCAGGCACACTTGCAATGAGCCTCCTGGCACCTTCCACTGGCTCAATATGACACGCCGTATCATGCTTTACTTATAATGTGTTTGAGAGCGAATAAAGTGCATTTTCGAACAATGGTTGTGTGTGACAAGCAATAAAGCACATCACACTAAATGTGTTCCATAAGTGCCAAAACGCGCTTCGGAGGCCTTTTCTGAGCGAGTTGAGTGCTTTTTTGGACGTGTCACACATGTGCCATATATGGAGAAAATTTTGACCACAAAGCCTATAGGAAGCTTGTAATACATTATCACAGCGAGAGAAACACATTTTCTCATTTTAGCTGTAACTCCACAGCAGTGCTTCTCAACCACCTGAAACTGTGGCACATAGAACAGGATGCGAGGCTGCGTCAGGCACACTTGAAATGAGCCTCCTGGCACCTTCCACTGGCTCAATATGACACGCCGTATCATGCTTTACTTATAATGTGTTTGAGAGCGAATAAAGTGCATTTTCGAACAATGGTTGTGTGTGACAAGCAATAAAGCGCATCACACTAAATGTGTTCCATAAGTGCCAAAACGCGCTTCGGAGGCCTTTTCTGAGCGAGTGGAGTGCTTTTTTGGACGTGTCACACATGTGCCATATATGGAGAAAATTTTGACCACAAAGCCTATAGGAAGCTTGTAATACATTATCACAGCGAGAGAAACACATTTTCTCATTTTAGCTGTAACTCCACAGCAGTGCTTCTCAACCACCTGAAACTGTGGCACATAGAACAGGATGCGAGGCTGCGTCAGGCACACTTGAAATGAGCCTCCTGGCACCTTCCACTGGCTCAATATGACACGCCGTATCATGCTTTACTTATAATGTGTTTGAGAGCGAATAAAGTGCATTTTCGAACAATGGTTGTGTGTGACAAGCAATAAAGCGCATCACACTAAATGTGTTCCATAAGTGCCAAAACGCGCTTCGGAGGCCTTTTCTGAGCGAGTGGAGTGCTTTTTTGGACGTGGCACACATGTGCCATATATGGAGAAAATTTTGACCACAAAGCCTATAGGTAGCTTGAAATACATTATCACAGCGAGAGAAACACATTTTCTCATTTTAGCTGTAACTCCACAACAGTGCTTCTCAGCCACCTGAAACTGTGGCACATAGAACAGGATGCGAAGCTGCGTCAGGCACACTTGGAATGAGCCTCCTGTCACCTTCCGCTGGCTCAATATGACACGCCGTATCATGCTTTACTCATAATGTGTTTGAGAGCGAATAAAGTGCATTTTCGAACAATGGTTGTGTGTGACAAGCAATAAAGCACATCACACTAAATGTGTTCCATAAGTGCCAAAACGCGCTTCGGAGACCTTTTCTGAGCGAGTGGAGTGCTTTTTTGGACGTGGTACACATGTACCATATATGGAGAAAATTTTGACCACAAAGCCTATAGGTAGCTTGAAATACATTATCACAGCGAGAGAAACACATTTTCTCATTTTAGCTGTAACTCCACAACAGTGCTTCTCAGCCATCTGAAACTGTGGCACATAGAACAGGATGCGAAGCTGCGTCAGGCACACTTGAAATGAGCCTCCTGGCACCTTCCGCTGGCTCAGTATGACACGCCGTATCATGCTTTACTTATAATGTGTTTGAGAGCGAATAAAGTGCATTTTCGAACAATGGTTGTGTGTGACAAGCAATAAAGCGCATCACACTAAATGTGTTCCATAAGTGCCAAAACGCGCTTCGGAGGCCTTTTCTGAGCGAGTGGAGTGCTTTTTTGGACGTGGCACACATGTGCCATATATGGAGAAAATTTTGACCACAAAGCCTATAGGTAGCTTGAAATACATTATCACAGCGAGAGAAACACATTTTCTCATTTTAGGTGTAACTCCACAGCAGTGCTTCTCAGCCACCTGAAACTGTGGCACATAGAACAGGATGCGAAGCTGCGTCAGGCACACTTGAATGGGCCTCCTGGCACCTTCCACTGGCTCAATATGACACGCCGTATCATGCTTTACTTATAATGTGTTTGAGAGCGAATAAAGTGCATTTTCGAACAATGGTTGTGTGTGACAAGCAATAAAGCGCATCACACTAAATGTGTTCCATAAGTGCCAAAACGCGCTTCGGAGGCCTTTTCTGAGCGAGTGGAGTGCTTTTTTGGACGTGGCACACATGTGCCATATATGGAGGAAATTTTGACCACAAAGCCTATAGGAAGCTTGTAATACATTATCACAGCGAGAGAAACACATTTTCTCATTTTAGCTGTAACTCCACAGCAGTGCTTCTCAACCACCTGAAACTGTGGCACATAGAACAGGATGCGAGGCTGCGTCAGGCACACTTGAAATGAGCCTCCTGGCACCTTCCACTGGCTCAATATGACACGCCGTATCATGCTTTACTTATAATGTCTTTGAGAGCGAATAAAGTGCATTTTCGAACAATGGTTGTGTGTGACAAGCAATAAAGCGCATCACACTAAATGTGTTCCATAAGTCCCAAAACGCGCTTCGGAGGCCTTTTCTGAGCGAGTGGAGTGCTTTTTTGGACGTGGCACACATGTGCCATATATGGAGGAAATTTTGACCACAAAGCCTATATATAGGTAGCTTGAAATACATTATCACAGCGAGAGAAACACATTTTCTCATTTTAGCTGTAACTCCACAACAGTGCTTCTCAGCCACCTGAAACTGTGGCACATAGAACAGGATGCGAAGCTGCGTCAGGCACACTTGGAATGAGCCTCCTGTCACCTTCCGCTGGCTCAATATGACACGCCGTATCATGCTTTACTCATAATGTGTTTGAGAGCGAATAAAGTGCATTTTCGAACAATGGTTGTGTGTGACAAGCAATAAAGCACATCACACTAAATGTGTTCCATAAGTGCCAAAACGCGCTTCGGAGACCTTTTCTGAGCGAGTGGAGTGCTTTTTTGGACGTGGTACACATGTACCATATATGGAGAAAATTTTGACCACAAAGCCTATAGGTAGCTTGAAATACATTATCACAGCGAGAGAAACACATTTTCTCATTTTAGCTGTAACTCCACAACAGTGCTTCTCAGCCATCTGAAACTGTGGCACATAGAACAGGATGCGAAGCTGCGTCAGGCACACTTGAAATGAGCCTCCTGGCACCTTCCGCTGGCTCAGTATGACACGCCGTATCATGCTTTACTTATAATGTGTTTGAGAGCGAATAAAGTGCATTTTCGAACAATGGTTGTGTGTGACAAGCAATAAAGCGCATCACACTAAATGTGTTCCATAAGTGCCAAAACGCGCTTCGGAGGCCTTTTCTGAGCGAGTGGAGTGCTTTTTTGGACGTGGCACACATGTGCCATATATGGAGAAAATTTTGACCACAAAGCCTATAGGTAGCTTGAAATACATTATCACAGCGAGAGAAACACATTTTCTCATTTTAGGTGTAACTCCACAGCAGTGCTTCTCAGCCACCTGAAACTGTGGCACATAGAACAGGATGCGAAGCTGCGTCAGGCACACTTGAATGGGCCTCCTGGCACCTTCCACTGGCTCAATATGACACGCCGTATCATGCTTTACTTATAATGTGTTTGAGAGCGAATAAAGTGCATTTTCGAACAATGGTTGTGTGTGACAAGCAATAAAGCACATCACACTAAATGTGTTCCATAAGTGCCAAAACGCGCTTCGGAGGCCTTTTCTGAGCGAGTGGAGTGCTTTTTTGGACGTGTCACACATGTGCCATATATGGAGAAAATTTTGACCACAAAGCCTATAGGAAGCTTGTAATACATTATCACAGCGAGAGAAACACATTTTCTCATTTTAGCTGTAACTCCACAGCAGTGCTTCTCAACCACCTGAAACTGTGGCACATAGAACAGGATGCGAGGCTGCGTCAGGCACACTTGAAATGAGCCTCCTGGCACCTTCCACTGGCTCAATATGACACGCCGTATCATGCTTTACTTATAATGTGTTTGAGAGCGAATAAAGTGCATTTTCGAACAATGGTTGTGTGTGACAAGCAATAAAGCGCATCACACTAAATGTGTTCCATAAGTGCCAAAACGCGCTTCGGAGGCCTTTTCTGAGCGAGTGGAGTGCTTTTTTGGACGTGGCACACATGTGCCATATATGGAGAAAATTTTGACCACAAAGCCTATAGGTAGCTTGAAATACATTATCACAGCGAGAGAAACACATTTTCTCATTTTAGGTGTAACTCCACAGCAGTGCTTCTCAGCCACCTGAAACTGTGGCACATAGAACAGGATGCGAAGCTGCGTCAGGCACACTTGAATGGGCCTCCTGGCACCTTCCACTGGCTCAATATGACACGCCGTATCATGCTTTACTTATAATGTGTTTGAGAGCGAATAAAGTGCATTTTCGAACAATGGTTGTGTGTGACAAGCAATAAAGCGCATCACACTAAATGTGTTCCATAAGTGCCAAAACGCGCTTCGGAGGCCTTTTCTGAGCGAGTGGAGTGCTTTTTTGGACGTGGCACACATGTGCCATATATGGAGGAAATTTTGACCACAAAGCCTATAGGAAGCTTGTAATACATTATCACAGCGAGAGAAACACATTTTCTCATTTTAGCTGTAACTCCACAACAGTGCTTCTCAGCCACCTGAAACTGTGGCACATAGAACAGGATCCAAAGCTGCGTGAGGCACACTTGCAATGAGCCTCCTGGCACCTTCCGCTGGCTCAATATGACACGCCGTATCATGCTTTACTTATAATGTGTTTGAGAGCGAATAAAGTGCATTTTCGAACAATGGTTGTGTGTGACAAGCAATAAAGCACATCACACTAAATGTGTTCCATAAGTGCCAAAACGCGCTTCGGAGGCCTTTTCTGAGCGAGTGGAGTGCTTTTTTGGACGTGTCACACAATGTGCCATATATGGAGAAAATTTTGACCACAAAGCCTATAGGAAGCTTGTAATACATTATCACAGCGAGAGAAACACATTTTCTCATTTTAGCTGTAACTCCACAGCAGTGCTTCTCAACCACCTGAAACTGTGGCACATAGAACAGGATGCGAGGCTGCGTCAGGCACACTTGAAATGAGCCTCCTGGCACCTTCCACTGGCTCAATATGACACGCCGTATCATGCTTTACTTATAATGTGTTTGAGAGCGAATAAAGTGCATTTTCGAACAATGGTTGTGTGTGACAAGCAATAAAGCACATCACACTAAATGTGTTCCATAAGTGCCAAAACGCGCTTCGGAGGCCTTTTCTGAGCGAGTGGAGTGCTTTTTTGGACGTGTCACACATGTGCCATATATGGAGAAAATTTTGACCACAAAGCCTATAGGAAGCTTGTAATACATTATCACAGCGAGAGAAACACATTTTCTCATTTTAGCTGTAACTCCACAGCAGTGCTTCTCAACCACCTGAAACTGTGGCACATAGAACAGGATGCGAGGCTGCGTCAGGCACACTTGAAATGAGCCTCCTGGCACCTTCCACTGGCTCAATATGACACGCCGTATCATGCTTTACTTATAATGTGTTTGAGAGCGAATAAAGTGCATTTTCGAACAATGGTTGTGTGTGACAAGCAATAAAGCGCATCACACTAAATGTGTTCCATAAGTGCCAAAACGCGCTTCGGAGGCCTTTTCTGAGCGAGTGGAGTGCTTTTTTGGACGTGGTACACATGTACCATATATGGAGAAAATTTTGACCACAAAGCCTATAGGTAGCTTGAAATACATTATCTCAGCGAGAGAAACACATTTTCTCATTTTAGCTGTAACTCCACAGCAGTGCTTCTCAGCCACCTGAAACTGTGGCACATAGAACAGGATGCGAAGCTGCGTCAGGCACACTTAAAATGAGCCTCCTGGCACCTTCCACTGGCTCAATATGACACGCCGTATCATGCTTTACTTATAATGTGTTTGAGAGCGAATAAAGTGCATTTTCGAACAATGGTTGTGTGTGACAAGCAATAAAGTGCATCACACTAAATGTGTTCCATAAGTGCCAAAACGCGCTTCGGAGGCCTTTTCTGAGCGAGTGGAGTGCTTTTTTTGGACGTGGCACACATGTGCCATATAGGGAGGAAATTTTGACCACAAAGCCTATAGGTAGCTTGAAATACATTATCACAGCGAGAGAAACACATTTTCTCATTTTAGCTGTAACTCCACAACAGTGCTTCTCAGCCACCTGAAACTGTGGCACATAGAACAGGATGCGAAGCTGCGTCAGGCACACTTGCAATGAGCCTCCTGTCACCTTCCGCTGGCTCAATATGACACGCCGTATCATGCTTTACTCATAATGTGTTTGAGAGCGAATAAAGTGCATTTTCGAACAATGGTTGTGTGTGACAAGCAATAAAGCACATCACACTAAATGTGTTCCATAAGTGCCAAAACGCGCTTCGGAGACCTTTTCTGAGCGAGTGGAGTGCTTTTTTGGACGTGGTACACATGTACCATATATGGAGAAAATTTTGACCACAAAGCCTATAGGTAGCTTGAAATACATTATCACAGCGAGAGAAACACATTTTCTCATTTTAGCTGTAACTCCACAGCAGTGCTTCTCAGCCACCTGAAACTGTGGCACATAGAACAGGATGCGAAGCTGCGTCAGGCACACTTGCAATGAGCCTCCTGGCACCTTCCACTGGCTCAATATGACACGCCGTATCATGCTTTACTTATAATGTGTTTGAGAGCGAATAAAGTGCATTTTCGAACAATGGTTGTGTGTGACAAGCAATAAAGCACATCACACTAAATGTGTTCCATAAGTGCCAAAACGCGCTTCGGAGGCCTTTTCTGAGCGAGTGGAGTGCTTTTTTGGACGTGTCACACATGTGCCATATATGGAGAAAATTTTGACCACAAAGCCTATAGGAAGCTTGTAATACATTATCACAGCGAGAGAAACACATTTTCTCATTTTAGCTGTAACTCCACAGCAGTGCTTCTCAACCACCTGAAACTGTGGCACATAGAACAGGATGCGAGGCTGCGTCAGGCACACTTGAAATGAGCCTCCTGGCACCTTCCACTGGCTCAATATGACACGCCGTATCATGCTTTACTTATAATGTGTTTGAGAGCGAATAAAGTGCATTTTCGAACAATGGTTGTGTGTGACAAGCAATAAAGCGCATCACACTAAATGTGTTCCATAAGTGCCAAAACGCGCTTCGGAGGCCTTTTCTGAGCGAGTGGAGTGCTTTTTTGGACGTGGTACACATGTACCATATATGGAGAAAATTTTGACCACAAAGCCTATAGGTAGCTTGAAATACATTATCTCAGCGAGAGAAACACATTTTCTCATTTTAGCTGTAACTCCACAACAGTGCTTCTCAGCCACCTGAAACTGTGGCACATAGAACAGGATGCGAAGCTGCGTCAGGCACACTTACAATGAGCCTCCTGGCACCTTCCACTGGCTCAATATGACACGCCGTATCATGCTTTACTTATAATGTGTTTGAGAGCGAATAAAGTGCATTTTCGAACAATGGTTGTGTGTGACAAGCAATAAAGTGCATCACACTAAATGTGTTCCATAAGTGCCAAAACGCGCTTCGGAGGCCTTTTCTGAGCGAGTGGAGTGCTTTTTTTGGACGTGGCACACATGTGCCATATAGGGAGGAAATTTTGACCACAAAGCCTATAGGTAGCTTGAAATACATTATCACAGCGAGAGAAACACATTTTCTCATTTTAGCTGTAACTCCACAACAGTGCTTCTCAGCCACCTGAAACTGTGGCACATAGAACAGGATGCGAAGCTGCGTCAGGCACACTTGCAATGAGCCTCCTGTCACCTTCCGCTGGCTCAATATGACACGCCGTATCATGCTTTACTCATAATGTGTTTGAGAGCGAATAAAGTGCATTTTCGAACAATGGTTGTGTGTGACAAGCAATAAAGCGCATCACACTAAATGTGTTCCATAAGTGCCAAAACGCGCTTCGGAGACCTTTTCTGAGCGAGTGGAGTGCTTTTTTGGACGTGGTACACATGTACCATATATGGAGAAAATTTAGACCACAAAGCCTATAGGTAGCTTGAAATACATTATCACAGCGAGAGAAACACATTTTCTCATTTTAGCTGTAACTCCACAGCAGTGCTTCTCAGCCACCTGAAACTGTGGCACATAGAACAGGATGCGAAGCTGCGTCAGGCACACTTGCAATGAGCCTCCTGGCACCTTCCACTGGCTCAATATGACACGCCGTATCATGCTTTACTTATAATGTGTTTGAGAGCGAATAAAGTGCATTTTCGAACAATGGTTGTGTGTGACAAGCAATAAAGCACATCACACTAAATGTGTTCCATAAGTGCCAAAACGCGCTTCGGAGGCCTTTTCTGAGCGAGTGGAGTGCTTTTTTGGACGTGTCACACATGTGCCATATATGGAGAAAATTTTGACCACAAAGCCTATAGGAAGCTTGTAATACATTATCACAGCGAGAGAAACACATTTTCTCATTTTAGCTGTAACTCCACAGCAGTGCTTCTCAACCACCTGAAACTGTGGCACATAGAACAGGATGCGAGGCTGCGTCAGGCACACTTGAAATGAGCCTCCTGGCACCTTCCACTGGCTCAATATGACACGCCGTATCATGCTTTACTTATAATGTGTTTGAGAGCGAATAAAGTGCATTTTCGAACAATGGTTGTGTGTGACAAGCAATAAAGCGCATCACACTAAATGTGTTCCATAAGTGCCAAAACGCGCTTCGGAGGCCTTTTCTGAGCGAGTGGAGTGCTTTTTTGGACGTGGCACACATGTGCCATATATGGAGAAAATTTTGACCACAAAGCCTATAGGTAGCTTGAAATACATTATCACAGCGAGAGAAACACATTTTCTCATTTTAGGTGTAACTCCACAGCAGTGCTTCTCAGCCACCTGAAACTGTGGCACATAGAACAGGATGCGAAGCTGCGTCAGGCACACTTGAATGGGCCTCCTGGCACCTTCCACTGGCTCAATATGACACGCCGTATCATGCTTTACTTATAATGTGTTTGAGAGCGAATAAAGTGCATTTTCGAACAATGGTTGTGTGTGACAAGCAATAAAGCGCATCACACTAAATGTGTTCCATAAGTGCCAAAACGCGCTTCGGAGGCCTTTTCTGAGCGAGTGGAGTGCTTTTTTGGACGTGGCACACATGTGCCATATATGGAGGAAATTTTGACCACAAAGCCTATAGGAAGCTTGTAATACATTATCACAGCGAGAGAAACACATTTTCTCATTTTAGCTGTAACTCCACAACAGTGCTTCTCAGCCACCTGAAACTGTGGCACATAGAACAGGATCCAAAGCTGCGTGAGGCACACTTGCAATGAGCCTCCTGGCACCTTCCGCTGGCTCAATATGACACGCCGTATCATGCTTTACTTATAATGTGTTTGAGAGCGAATAAAGTGCATTTTCGAACAATGGTTGTGTGTGACAAGCAATAAAGCACATCACACTAAATGTGTTCCATAAGTGCCAAAACGCGCTTCGGAGGCCTTTTCTGAGCGAGTGGAGTGCTTTTTTGGACGTGTCACACAATGTGCCATATATGGAGAAAATTTTGACCACAAAGCCTATAGGAAGCTTGTAATACATTATCACAGCGAGAGAAACACATTTTCTCATTTTAGCTGTAACTCCACAGCAGTGCTTCTCAACCACCTGAAACTGTGGCACATAGAACAGGATGCGAGGCTGCGTCAGGCACACTTGAAATGAGCCTCCTGGCACCTTCCACTGGCTCAATATGACACGCCGTATCATGCTTTACTTATAATGTGTTTGAGAGCGAATAAAGTGCATTTTCGAACAATGGTTGTGTGTGACAAGCAATAAAGCACATCACACTAAATGTGTTCCATAAGTGCCAAAACGCGCTTCGGAGGCCTTTTCTGAGCGAGTGGAGTGCTTTTTTGGACGTGTCACACATGTGCCATATATGGAGAAAATTTTGACCACAAAGCCTATAGGAAGCTTGTAATACATTATCACAGCGAGAGAAACACATTTTCTCATTTTAGCTGTAACTCCACAGCAGTGCTTCTCAACCACCTGAAACTGTGGCACATAGAACAGGATGCGAGGCTGCGTCAGGCACACTTGAAATGAGCCTCCTGGCACCTTCCACTGGCTCAATATGACACGCCGTATCATGCTTTACTTATAATGTGTTTGAGAGCGAATAAAGTGCATTTTCGAACAATGGTTGTGTGTGACAAGCAATAAAGCGCATCACACTAAATGTGTTCCATAAGTGCCAAAACGCGCTTCGGAGGCCTTTTCTGAGCGAGTGGAGTGCTTTTTTGGACGTGGTACACATGTACCATATATGGAGAAAATTTTGACCACAAAGCCTATAGGTAGCTTGAAATACATTATCTCAGCGAGAGAAACACATTTTCTCATTTTAGCTGTAACTCCACAGCAGTGCTTCTCAGCCACCTGAAACTGTGGCACATAGAACAGGATGCGAAGCTGCGTCAGGCACACTTAAAATGAGCCTCCTGGCACCTTCCACTGGCTCAATATGACACGCCGTATCATGCTTTACTTATAATGTGTTTGAGAGCGAATAAAGTGCATTTTCGAACAATGGTTGTGTGTGACAAGCAATAAAGTGCATCACACTAAATGTGTTCCATAAGTGCCAAAACGCGCTTCGGAGGCCTTTTCTGAGCGAGTGGAGTGCTTTTTTTGGACGTGGCACACATGTGCCATATAGGGAGGAAATTTTGACCACAAAGCCTATAGGTAGCTTGAAATACATTATCACAGCGAGAGAAACACATTTTCTCATTTTAGCTGTAACTCCACAACAGTGCTTCTCAGCCACCTGAAACTGTGGCACATAGAACAGGATGCGAAGCTGCGTCAGGCACACTTGCAATGAGCCTCCTGTCACCTTCCGCTGGCTCAATATGACACGCCGTATCATGCTTTACTCATAATGTGTTTGAGAGCGAATAAAGTGCATTTTCGAACAATGGTTGTGTGTGACAAGCAATAAAGCACATCACACTAAATGTGTTCCATAAGTGCCAAAACGCGCTTCGGAGACCTTTTCTGAGCGAGTGGAGTGCTTTTTTGGACGTGGTACACATGTACCATATATGGAGAAAATTTTGACCACAAAGCCTATAGGTAGCTTGAAATACATTATCACAGCGAGAGAAACACATTTTCTCATTTTAGCTGTAACTCCACAGCAGTGCTTCTCAGCCACCTGAAACTGTGGCACATAGAACAGGATGCGAAGCTGCGTCAGGCACACTTGCAATGAGCCTCCTGGCACCTTCCACTGGCTCAATATGACACGCCGTATCATGCTTTACTTATAATGTGTTTGAGAGCGAATAAAGTGCATTTTCGAACAATGGTTGTGTGTGACAAGCAATAAAGCACATCACACTAAATGTGTTCCATAAGTGCCAAAACGCGCTTCGGAGGCCTTTTCTGAGCG
The DNA here is from genome assembly GCF_037039965.1 of Doryrhamphus excisus. Lineage (NCBI taxonomy): Eukaryota > Metazoa > Chordata > Actinopteri > Syngnathiformes > Syngnathidae > Doryrhamphus > Doryrhamphus excisus. Next base: position 14,222,798 of record NC_136371.1, read on the forward strand.
AGTGGAGTGCTTTTTTGGACGTGTCACACATGTGCCATATATGGAGAAAATTTTGACCACAAAGCCTATAGGAAGCTTGTAATACATTATCACAGCGAGAGAAACACATTTTCTCATTTTAGCTGTAACTCCACAGCAGTGCTTCTCAACCACCTGAAACTGTGGCACATAGAACAGGATGCGAGGCTGCGTCAGGCACACTTGAAATGAGCCTCCTGGCACCTTCCACTGGCTCAATATGACACGCCGTATCATGCTTTACTTATAATGTGTTTGAGAGCGAATAAAGTGCATTTTCGAACAATGGTTGTGTGTGACAAGCAATAAAGCGCATCACACTAAATGTGTTCCATAAGTGCCAAAACGCGCTTCGGAGGCCTTTTCTGAGCGAGTGGAGTGCTTTTTTTGGACGTGGCACACATGTGCCATATAGGGAGGAAATTTTGACCACAAAGCCTATAGGTAGCTTGAAATACATTATCACAGCGAGAGAAACACATTTTCTCATTTTAGCTGTAACTCCACAACAGTGCTTCTCAGCCACCTGAAACTGTGGCACATAGAACAGGATGCGAAGCTGCGTCAGGCACACTTGCAATGAGCCTCCTGTCACCTTCCGCTGGCTCAATATGACACGCCGTATCATGCTTTACTCATAATGTGTTTGAGAGCGAATAAAGTGCATTTTCGAACAATGGTTGTGTGTGACAAGCAATAAAGCGCATCACACTAAATGTGTTCCATAAGTGCCAAAACGCGCTTCGGAGACCTTTTCTGAGCGAGTGGAGTGCTTTTTTGGACGTGGTACACATGTACCATATATGGAGAAAATTTAGACCACAAAGCCTATAGGTAGCTTGAAATACATTATCACAGCGAGAGAAACACATTTTCTCATTTTAGCTGTAACTCCACAGCAGTGCTTCTCAGCCACCTGAAACTGTGGCACATAGAACAGGATGCGAAGCTGCGTCAGGCACACTTGCAATGAGCCTCCTGGCACCTTCCACTGGCTCAATATGACACGCCGTATCATGCTTTACTTATAATGTGTTTGAGAGCGAATAAAGTGCATTTTCGAACAATGGTTGTGTGTGACAAGCAATAAAGCACATCACACTAAATGTGTTCCATAAGTGCCAAAACGCGCTTCGGAGGCCTTTTCTGAGCGAGTGGAGTGCTTTTTTGGACGTGTCACACATGTGCCATATATGGAGAAAATTTTGACCACAAAGCCTATAGGAAGCTTGTAATACATTATCACAGCGAGAGAAACACATTTTCTCATTTTAGCTGTAACTCCACAGCAGTGCTTCTCAACCACCTGAAACTGTGGCACATAGAACAGGATGCGAGGCTGCGTCAGGCACACTTGAAATGAGCCTCCTGGCACCTTCCACTGGCTCAATATGACACGCCGTATCATGCTTTACTTATAATGTGTTTGAGAGCGAATAAAGTGCATTTTCGAACAATGGTTGTGTGTGACAAGCAATAAAGCGCATCACACTAAATGTGTTCCATAAGTGCCAAAACGCGCTTCGGAGGCCTTTTCTGAGCGAGTGGAGTGCTTTTTTGGACGTGGTACACATGTACCATATATGGAGAAAATTTTGACCACAAAGCCTATAGGTAGCTTGAAATACATTATCTCAGCGAGAGAAACACATTTTCTCATTTTAGCTGTAACTCCACAACAGTGCTTCTCAGCCACCTGAAACTGTGGCACATAGAACAGGATGCGAAGCTGCGTCAGGCACACTTGAATGGGCCTCCTGGCACCTTCCACTGGCTCAATATGACACGCCGTATCATGCTTTACTTATAATGTGTTTGAGAGCGAATAAAGTGCATTTTCGAACAATGGTTGTGTGTGACAAGCAATAAAGCACATCACACTAAATGTGTTCCATAAGTGCCAAAACGCGCTTCGGAGGCCTTTTCTGAGCGAGTGGAGTGCTTTTTTGGACGTGTCACACATGTGCCATATATGGAGAAAATTTTGACCACAAAGCCTATAGGAAGCTTGTAATACATTATCACAGCGAGAGAAACACATTTTCTCATTTTAGCTGTAACTCCACAGCAGTGCTTCTCAGCCACCTGAAACTGTGGCACATAGAACAGGATGCGAAGCTGCGTGAGGCACACTTGAAATGAGCCTCCTGGCACCTTCCGCTGGCTCAATATGACACGCCGTATCATGCTTTACTTATAATGTGTTTGAGAGCGAATAAAGTGCATTTTCGAACAATGGTTGTGTGTGACAAGCAATAAAGCGCATCACACTAAATGTGTTCCATAAGTGCCAAAACGCGCTTCGGAGGCCTTTTCTGAGCGAGTGGAGTGCTTTTTTGGACGTGTCACACATGTGCCATATATGGAGAAAATTTTGACCACAAAGCCTATAGGAAGCTTGTAATACATTATCACAGCGAGAGAAACACATTTTCTCATTTTAGCTGTAACTCCACAGCAGTGCTTCTCAACCACCTGAAACTGTGGCACATAGAACAGGATGCGAGGCTGCGTCAGGCACACTTGAAATGAGCCTCCTGGCACCTTCCACTGGCTCAATATGACACGCCGTATCATGCTTTACTTATAATGTGTTTGAGAGCGAATAAAGTGCATTTTCGAACAATGGTTGTGTGTGACAAGCAATAAAGCGCATCACACTAAATGTGTTCCATAAGTGCCAAAACGCGCTTCGGAGGCCTTTTCTGAGCGAGTGGAGTGCTTTTTTGGACGTGGCACACATGTGCCATATATGGAGGAAATTTTGACCACAAAGCCTATAGGTAGCTTGAAATACATTATCACAGCGAGAGAAACACATTTTCTCATTTTAGCTGTAACTCCACAACAGTGCTTCTCAGCCACCTGAAACTGTGGCACATAGAACAGGATGCGAAGCTGCGTCAGGCACACTTGGAATGAGCCTCCTGTCACCTTCCGCTGGCTCAATATGACACGCCGTATCATGCTTTACTCATAATGTGTTTGAGAGCGAATAAAGTGCATTTTCGAACAATGGTTGTGTGTGACAAGCAATAAAGCACATCACACTAAATGTGTTCCATAAGTGCCAAAACGCGCTTCGGAGGCCTTTTCTGAGCGAGTGGAGTGCTTTTTTGGACGTGGTACACATGTACCATATATGGAGAAAATTTTGACCACAAAGCCTATAGGTAGCTTGAAATACATTATCTCAGCGAGAGAAACACATTTTCTCATTTTAGCTGTAACTCCACAGCAGTGCTTCTCAGCCACCTGAAACTGTGGCACATAGAACAGGATGCGAAGCTGCGTGAGGCACACTTGAAATGAGCCTCCTGGCACCTTCCGCTGGCTCAATATGACACGCCGTATCATGCTTTACTTATAATGTGTTTGAGAGCGAATAAAGTGCATTTTCGAACAATGGTTGTGTGTGACAAGCAATAAAGCGCATCACACTAAATGTGTTCCATAAGTGCCAAAACGCGCTTCGGAGGCCTTTTCTGAGCGAGTGGAGTGCTTTTTTGGACGTGTCACACATGTGCCATATATGGAGAAAATTTTGACCACAAAGCCTATAGGAAGCTTGTAATACATTATCACAGCGAGAGAAACACATTTTCTCATTTTAGCTGTAACTCCACAGCAGTGCTTCTCAACCACCTGAAACTGTGGCACATAGAACAGGATGCGAGGCTGCGTCAGGCACACTTGAAATGAGCCTCCTGGCACCTTCCACTGGCTCAATATGACACGCCGTATCATGCTTTACTTATAATGTGTTTGAGAGCGAATAAAGTGCATTTTCGAACAATGGTTGTGTGTGACAAGCAATAAAGCGCATCACACTAAATGTGTTCCATAAGTGCCAAAACGCGCTTCGGAGGCCTTTTCTGAGCGAGTGGAGTGCTTTTTTGGACGTGGCACACATGTGCCATATATGGAGGAAATTTTGACCACAAAGCCTATAGGTAGCTTGAAATACATTATCACAGCGAGAGAAACACATTTTCTCATTTTAGCTGTAACTCCACAACAGTGCTTCTCAGCCACCTGAAACTGTGGCACATAGAACAGGATGCGAAGCTGCGTCAGGCACACTTGGAATGAGCCTCCTGTCACCTTCCGCTGGCTCAATATGACACGCCGTATCATGCTTTACTCATAATGTGTTTGAGAGCGAATAAAGTGCATTTTCGAACAATGGTTGTGTGTGACAAGCAATAAAGCACATCACACTAAATGTGTTCCATAAGTGCCAAAACGCGCTTCGGAGACCTTTTCTGAGCGAGTGGAGTGCTTTTTTGGACGTGGTACACATGTACCATATATGGAGAAAATTTTGACCACAAAGCCTATAGGTAGCTTGAAATACATTATCACAGCGAGAGAAACACATTTTCTCATTTTAGCTGTAACTCCACAACAGTGCTTCTCAGCCATCTGAAACTGTGGCACATAGAACAGGATGCGAAGCTGCGTCAGGCACACTTGAAATGAGCCTCCTGGCACCTTCCGCTGGCTCAGTATGACACGCCGTATCATGCTTTACTTATAATGTGTTTGAGAGCGAATAAAGTGCATTTTCGAACAATGGTTGTGTGTGACAAGCAATAAAGCGCATCACACTAAATGTGTTCCATAAGTGCCAAAACGCGCTTCGGAGGCCTTTTCTGAGCGAGTGGAGTGCTTTTTTGGACGTGGCACACATGTGCCATATATGGAGAAAATTTTGACCACAAAGCCTATAGGTAGCTTGAAATACATTATCACAGCGAGAGAAACACATTTTCTCATTTTAGGTGTAACTCCACAGCAGTGCTTCTCAGCCACCTGAAACTGTGGCACATAGAACAGGATGCGAAGCTGCGTCAGGCACACTTGAATGGGCCTCCTGGCACCTTCCACTGGCTCAATATGACACGCCGTATCATGCTTTACTTATAATGTGTTTGAGAGCGAATAAAGTGCATTTTCGAACAATGGTTGTGTGTGACAAGCAATAAAGCGCATCACACTAAATGTGTTCCATAAGTGCCAAAACGCGCTTCGGAGGCCTTTTCTGAGCGAGTGGAGTGCTTTTTTGGACGTGGCACACATGTGCCATATATGGAGGAAATTTTGACCACAAAGCCTATAGGAAGCTTGTAATACATTATCACAGCGAGAGAAACACATTTTCTCATTTTAGCTGTAACTCCACAACAGTGCTTCTCAGCCACCTGAAACTGTGGCACATAGAACAGGATCCAAAGCTGCGTGAGGCACACTTGCAATGAGCCTCCTGGCACCTTCCGCTGGCTCAATATGACACGCCGTATCATGCTTTACTTATAATGTGTTTGAGAGCGAATAAAGTGCATTTTCGAACAATGGTTGTGTGTGACAAGCAATAAAGCACATCACACTAAATGTGTTCCATAAGTGCCAAAACGCGCTTCGGAGGCCTTTTCTGAGCGAGTGGAGTGCTTTTTTGGACGTGTCACACATGTGCCATATATGGAGAAAATTTTGACCACAAAGCCTATAGGAAGCTTGTAATACATTATCACAGCGAGAGAAACACATTTTCTCATTTTAGCTGTAACTCCACAGCAGTGCTTCTCAACCACCTGAAACTGTGGCACATAGAACAGGATGCGAGGCTGCGTCAGGCACACTTGAAATGAGCCTCCTGGCACCTTCCACTGGCTCAATATGACACGCCGTATCATGCTTTACTTATAATGTGTTTGAGAGCGAATAAAGTGCATTTTCGAACAATGGTTGTGTGTGACAAGCAATAAAGCGCATCACACTAAATGTGTTCCATAAGTGCCAAAACGCGCTTCGGAGGCCTTTTCTGAGCGAGTGGAGTGCTTTTTTGGACGTGTCACACATGTGCCATATATGGAGAAAATTTTGACCACAAAGCCTATAGGAAGCTTGTAATACATTATCACAGCGAGAGAAACACATTTTCTCATTTTAGCTGTAACTCCACAGCAGTGCTTCTCAACCACCTGAAACTGTGGCACATAGAACAGGATGCGAGGCTGCGTCAGGCACACTTGAAATGAGCCTCCTGGCACCTTCCACTGGCTCAATATGACACGCCGTATCATGCTTTACTTATAATGTGTTTGAGAGCGAATAAAGTGCATTTTCGAACAATGGTTGTGTGTGACAAGCAATAAAGCGCATCACACTAAATGTGTTCCATAAGTGCCAAAACGCGCTTCGGAGGCCTTTTCTGAGCGAGTGGAGTGCTTTTTTGGACGTGGCACACATGTGCCATATATGGAGGAAATTTTGACCACAAAGCCTATAGGTAGCTTGAAATACATTATCACAGCGAGAGAAACACATTTTCTCATTTTAGCTGTAACTCCACAACAGTGCTTCTCAGCCATCTGAAACTGTGGCACATAGAACAGGATGCGAAGCTGCGTCAGGCACACTTGAAATGAGCCTCCTGGCACCTTCCGCTGGCTCAGTATGACACGCCGTATCATGCTTTACTTATAATGTGTTTGAGAGCGAATAAAGTGCATTTTCGAACAATGGTTGTGTGTGACAAGCAATAAAGCGCATCACACTAAATGTGTTCCATAAGTGCCAAAACGCGCTTCGGAGGCCTTTTCTGAGCGAGTGGAGTGCTTTTTTGGACGTGGCACACATGTGCCATATATGGAGAAAATTTTGACCACAAAGCCTATAGGTAGCTTGAAATACATTATCACAGCGAGAGAAACACATTTTCTCATTTTAGGTGTAACTCCACAGCAGTGCTTCTCAGCCACCTGAAACTGTGGCACATAGAACAGGATGCGAAGCTGCGTCAGGCACACTTGAATGGGCCTCCTGGCACCTTCCACTGGCTCAATATGACACGCCGTATCATGCTTTACTTATAATGTGTTTGAGAGCGAATAAAGTGCATTTTCGAACAATGGTTGTGTGTGACAAGCAATAAAGCGCATCACACTAAATGTGTTCCATAAGTGCCAAAACGCGCTTCGGAGGCCTTTTCTGAGCGAGTGGAGTGCTTTTTTGGACGTGGCACACATGTGCCATATATGGAGGAAATTTTGACCACAAAGCCTATAGGAAGCTTGTAATACATTATCACAGCGAGAGAAACACATTTTCTCATTTTAGCTGTAACTCCACAACAGTGCTTCTCAGCCACCTGAAACTGTGGCACATAGAACAGGATCCAAAGCTGCGTGAGGCACACTTGCAATGAGCCTCCTGGCACCTTCCGCTGGCTCAATATGACACGCCGTATCATGCTTTACTTATAATGTGTTTGAGAGCGAATAAAGTGCATTTTCGAACAATGGTTGTGTGTGACAAGCAATAAAGCACATCACACTAAATGTGTTCCATAAGTGCCAAAACGCGCTTCGGAGGCCTTTTCTGAGCGAGTGGAGTGCTTTTTTGGACGTGTCACACATGTGCCATATATGGAGAAAATTTTGACCACAAAGCCTATAGGAAGCTTGTAATACATTATCACAGCGAGAGAAACACATTTTCTCATTTTAGCTGTAACTCCACAGCAGTGCTTCTCAACCACCTGAAACTGTGGCACATAGAACAGGATGCGAGGCTGCGTCAGGCACACTTGAAATGAGCCTCCTGGCACCTTCCACTGGCTCAATATGACACGCCGTATCATGCTTTACTTATAATGTGTTTGAGAGCGAATAAAGTGCATTTTCGAACAATGGTTGTGTGTGACAAGCAATAAAGCGCATCACACTAAATGTGTTCCATAAGTGCCAAAACGCGCTTCGGAGGCCTTTTCTGAGCGAGTGGAGTGCTTTTTTGGACGTGGCACACATGTGCCATATATGGAGGAAATTTTGACCACAAAGCCTATAGGTAGCTTGAAATACATTATCACAGCGAGAGAAACACATTTTCTCATTTTAGCTGTAACTCCACAACAGTGCTTCTCAGCCACCTGAAACTGTGGCACATAGAACAGGATGCGAAGCTGCGTCAGGCACACTTGGAATGAGCCTCCTGTCACCTTCCGCTGGCTCAATATGACACGCCGTATCATGCTTTACTCATAATGTGTTTGAGAGCGAATAAAGTGCATTTTCGAACAATGGTTGTGTGTGACAAGCAATAAAGCGCATCACACTAAATGTGTTCCATAAGTGCCAAAACGCGCTTCGGAGGCCTTTTCTGAGCGAGTGGAGTGCTTTTTTGGACGTGGTACACATGTACCATATATGGAGAAAATTTTGACCACAAAGCCTATAGGTAGCTTGAAATACATTATCTCAGCGAGAGAAACACATTTTCTCATTTTAGCTGTAACTCCACAGCAGTGCTTCTCAGCCACCTGAAACTGTGGCACATAGAACAGGATGCGAAGCTGCGTGAGGCACACTTGAAATGAGCCTCCTGGCACCTTCCGCTGGCTCAATATGACACGCCGTATCATGCTTTACTTATAATGTGTTTGAGAGCGAATAAAGTGCATTTTCGAACAATGGTTGTGTGTGACAAGCAATAAAGCGCATCACACTAAATGTGTTCCATAAGTGCCAAAACGCGCTTCGGAGGCCTTTTCTGAGCGAGTGGAGTGCTTTTTTGGACGTGTCACACATGTGCCATATATGGAGAAAATTTTGACCACAAAGCCTATAGGAAGCTTGTAATACATTATCACAGCGAGAGAAACACATTTTCTCATTTTAGCTGTAACTCCACAGCAGTGCTTCTCAACCACCTGAAACTGTGGCACATAGAACAGGATGCGAGGCTGCGTCAGGCACACTTGAAATGAGCCTCCTGGCACCTTCCACTGGCTCAATATGACACGCCGTATCATGCTTTACTTATAATGTGTTTGAGAGCGAATAAAGTGCATTTTCGAACAATGGTTGTGTGTGACAAGCAATAAAGCGCATCACACTAAATGTGTTCCATAAGTGCCAAAACGCGCTTCGGAGGCCTTTTCTGAGCGAGTGGAGTGCTTTTTTGGACGTGGCACACATGTGCCATATATGGAGGAAATTTTGACCACAAAGCCTATAGGTAGCTTGAAATACATTATCACAGCGAGAGAAACACATTTTCTCATTTTAGCTGTAACTCCACAACAGTGCTTCTCAGCCACCTGAAACTGTGGCACATAGAACAGGATGCGAAGCTGCGTCAGGCACACTTGGAATGAGCCTCCTGTCACCTTCCGCTGGCTCAATATGACACGCCGTATCATGCTTTACTCATAATGTGTTTGAGAGCGAATAAAGTGCATTTTCGAACAATGGTTGTGTGTGACAAGCAATAAAGCACATCACACTAAATGTGTTCCATAAGTGCCAAAACGCGCTTCGGAGACCTTTTCTGAGCGAGTGGAGTGCTTTTTTGGACGTGGTACACATGTACCATATATGGAGAAAATTTTGACCACAAAGCCTATAGGTAGCTTGAAATACATTATCACAGCGAGAGAAACACATTTTCTCATTTTAGCTGTAACTCCACAACAGTGCTTCTCAGCCATCTGAAACTGTGGCACATAGAACAGGATGCGAAGCTGCGTCAGGCACACTTGAAATGAGCCTCCTGGCACCTTCCGCTGGCTCAGTATGACACGCCGTATCATGCTTTACTTATAATGTGTTTGAGAGCGAATAAAGTGCATTTTCGAACAATGGTTGTGTGTGACAAGCAATAAAGCGCATCACACTAAATGTGTTCCATAAGTGCCAAAACGCGCTTCGGAGGCCTTTTCTGAGCGAGTGGAGTGCTTTTTTGGACGTGGCACACATGTGCCATATATGGAGAAAATTTTGACCACAAAGCCTATAGGTAGCTTGAAATACATTATCACAGCGAGAGAAACACATTTTCTCATTTTAGGTGTAACTCCACAGCAGTGCTTCTCAGCCACCTGAAACTGTGGCACATAGAACAGGATGCGAAGCTGCGTCAGGCACACTTGAATGGGCCTCCTGGCACCTTCCACTGGCTCAATATGACACGCCGTATCATGCTTTACTTATAATGTGTTTGAGAGCGAATAAAGTGCATTTTCGAACAATGGTTGTGTGTGACAAGCAATAAAGCGCATCACACTAAATGTGTTCCATAAGTGCCAAAACGGGCTTCGGAGGCCTTTTCTGAGCGAGTGGAGTGCTTTTTTGGACGTGGCACACATGTGCCATATATGGAGGAAATTTTGACCACAAAGCCTATAGGAAGCTTGTAATACATTATCACAGCGAGAGAAACACATTTTCTCATTTTAGCTGTAACTCCACAACAGTGCTTCTCAGCCACCTGAAACTGTGGCACATAGAACAGGATCCAAAGCTGCGTGAGGCACACTTGCAATGAGCCTCCTGGCACCTTCCGCTGGCTCAATATGACACGCCGTATCATGCTTTACTTATAATGTGTTTGAGAGCGAATAAAGTGCATTTTCGAACAATGGTTGTGTGTGACAAGCAATAAAGCACATCACACTAAATGTGTTCCATAAGTGCCAAAACGCGCTTCGGAGGCCTTTTCTGAGCGAGTGGAGTGCTTTTTTGGACGTGTCACACATGTGCCATATATGGAGAAAATTTTGACCACAAAGCCTATAGGAAGCTTGTAATACATTATCACAGCGAGAGAAACACATTTTCTCATTTTAGCTGTAACTCCACAGCAGTGCTTCTCAACCACCTGAAACTGTGGCACATAGAACAGGATGCGAGGCTGCGTCAGGCACACTTGAAATGAGCCTCCTGGCACCTTCCACTGGCTCAATATGACACGCCGTATCATGCTTTACTTATAATGTGTTTGAGAGCGAATAAAGTGCATTTTCGAACAATGGTTGTGTGTGACAAGCAATAAAGCACATCACACTAAATGTGTTCCATAAGTGCCAAAACGCGCTTCGGAGGCCTTTTCTGAGCGAGTTGAGTGCTTTTTTGGACGTGTCACACATGTGCCATATATGGAGAAAATTTTGACCACAAAGCCTATAGGAAGCTTGTAATACATTATCACAGCGAGAGAAACACATTTTCTCATTTTAGCTGTAACTCCACAGCAGTGCTTCTCAACCACCTGAAACTGTGGCACATAGAACAGGATGCGAGGCTGCGTCAGGCACACTTGAAATGAGCCTCCTGGCACCTTCCACTGGCTCAATATGACACGCCGTATCATGCTTTACTTATAATGTGTTTGAGAGCGAATAAAGTGCATTTTCGAACAATGGTTGTGTGTGACAAGCAATAAAGCGCATCACACTAAATGTGTTCCATAAGTGCCAAAACGCGCTTCGGAGGCCTTTTCTGAGCGAGTGGAGTGCTTTTTTGGACGTGTCACACATGTGCCATATATGGAGAAAATTTTGACCACAAAGCCTATAGGAAGCTTGTAATACATTATCACAGCGAGAGAAACACATTTTCTCATTTTAGCTGTAACTCCACAGCAGTGCTTCTCAACCACCTGAAACTGTGGCACATAGAACAGGATGCGAGGCTGCGTCAGGCACACTTGAAATGAGCCTCCTGGCACCTTCCACTGGCTCAATATGACACGCCGTATCATGCTTTACTTATAATGTGTTTGAGAGCGAATAAAGTGCATTTTCGAACAATGGTTGTGTGTGACAAGCAATAAAGCGCATCACACTAAATGTGTTCCATAAGTGCCAAAACGCGCTTCGGAGGCCTTTTCTGAGCGAGTGGAGTGCTTTTTTGGACGTGGCACACATGTGCCATATATGGAGAAAATTTTGACCACAAAGCCTATAGGTAGCTTGAAATACATTATCACAGCGAGAGAAACACATTTTCTCATTTTAGCTGTAACTCCACAACAGTGCTTCTCAGCCACCTGAAACTGTGGCACATAGAACAGGATGCGAAGCTGCGTCAGGCACACTTGGAATGAGCCTCCTGTCACCTTCCGCTGGCTCAATATGACACGCCGTATCATGCTTTACTCATAATGTGTTTGAGAGCGAATAAAGTGCATTTTCGAACAATGGTTGTGTGTGACAAGCAATAAAGCACATCACACTAAATGTGTTCCATAAGTGCCAAAACGCGCTTCGGAGACCTTTTCTGAGCGAGTGGAGTGCTTTTTTGGACGTGGTACACATGTACCATATATGGAGAAAATTTTGACCACAAAGCCTATAGGTAGCTTGAAATACATTATCACAGCGAGAGAAACACATTTTCTCATTTTAGCTGTAACTCCACAACAGTGCTTCTCAGCCATCTGAAACTGTGGCACATAGAACAGGATGCGAAGCTGCGTCAGGCACACTTGAAATGAGCCTCCTGGCACCTTCCGCTGGCTCAGTATGACACGCCGTATCATGCTTTACTTATAATGTGTTTGAGAGCGAATAAAGTGCATTTTCGAACAATGGTTGTGTGTGACAAGCAATAAAGCGCATCACACTAAATGTGTTCCATAAGTGCCAAAACGCGCTTCGGAGGCCTTTTCTGAGCGAGTGGAGTGCTTTTTTGGACGTGGCACACATGTGCCATATATGGAGAAAATTTTGACCACAAAGCCTATAGGTAGCTTGAAATACATTATCACAGCGAGAGAAACACATTTTCTCATTTTAGGTGTAACTCCACAGCAGTGCTTCTCAGCCACCTGAAACTGTGGCACATAGAACAGGATGCGAAGCTGCGTCAGGCACACTTGAATGGGCCTCCTGGCACCTTCCACTGGCTCAATATGACACGCCGTATCATGCTTTACTTATAATGTGTTTGAGAGCGAATAAAGTGCATTTTCGAACAATGGTTGTGTGTGACAAGCAATAAAGCGCATCACACTAAATGTGTTCCATAAGTGCCAAAACGCGCTTCGGAGGCCTTTTCTGAGCGAGTGGAGTGCTTTTTTGGACGTGGCACACATGTGCCATATATGGAGGAAATTTTGACCACAAAGCCTATAGGAAGCTTGTAATACATTATCACAGCGAGAGAAACACATTTTCTCATTTTAGCTGTAACTCCACAGCAGTGCTTCTCAACCACCTGAAACTGTGGCACATAGAACAGGATGCGAGGCTGCGTCAGGCACACTTGAAATGAGCCTCCTGGCACCTTCCACTGGCTCAATATGACACGCCGTATCATGCTTTACTTATAATGTCTTTGAGAGCGAATAAAGTGCATTTTCGAACAATGGTTGTGTGTGACAAGCAATAAAGCGCATCACACTAAATGTGTTCCATAAGTCCCAAAACGCGCTTCGGAGGCCTTTTCTGAGCGAGTGGAGTGCTTTTTTGGACGTGGCACACATGTGCCATATATGGAGGAAATTTTGACCACAAAGCCTATATATAGGTAGCTTGAAATACATTATCACAGCGAGAGAAACACATTTTCTCATTTTAGCTGTAACTCCACAACAGTGCTTCTCAGCCACCTGAAACTGTGGCACATAGAACAGGATGCGAAGCTGCGTCAGGCACACTTGGAATGAGCCTCCTGTCACCTTCCGCTGGCTCAATATGACACGCCGTATCATGCTTTACTCATAATGTGTTTGAGAGCGAATAAAGTGCATTTTCGAACAATGGTTGTGTGTGACAAGCAATAAAGCACATCACACTAAATGTGTTCCATAAGTGCCAAAACGCGCTTCGGAGACCTTTTCTGAGCGAGTGGAGTGCTTTTTTGGACGTGGTACACATGTACCATATATGGAGAAAATTTTGACCACAAAGCCTATAGGTAGCTTGAAATACATTATCACAGCGAGAGAAACACATTTTCTCATTTTAGCTGTAACTCCACAACAGTGCTTCTCAGCCATCTGAAACTGTGGCACATAGAACAGGATGCGAAGCTGCGTCAGGCACACTTGAAATGAGCCTCCTGGCACCTTCCGCTGGCTCAGTATGACACGCCGTATCATGCTTTACTTATAATGTGTTTGAGAGCGAATAAAGTGCATTTTCGAACAATGGTTGTGTGTGACAAGCAATAAAGCGCATCACACTAAATGTGTTCCATAAGTGCCAAAACGCGCTTCGGAGGCCTTTTCTGAGCGAGTGGAGTGCTTTTTTGGACGTGGCACACATGTGCCATATATGGAGAAAATTTTGACCACAAAGCCTATAGGTAGCTTGAAATACATTATCACAGCGAGAGAAACACATTTTCTCATTTTAGGTGTAACTCCACAGCAGTGCTTCTCAGCCACCTGAAACTGTGGCACATAGAACAGGATGCGAAGCTGCGTCAGGCACACTTGAATGGGCCTCCTGGCACCTTCCACTGGCTCAATATGACACGCCGTATCATGCTTTACTTATAATGTGTTTGAGAGCGAATAAAGTGCATTTTCGAACAATGGTTGTGTGTGACAAGCAATAAAGCACATCACACTAAATGTGTTCCATAAGTGCCAAAACGCGCTTCGGAGGCCTTTTCTGAGCGAGTGGAGTGCTTTTTTGGACGTGTCACACATGTGCCATATATGGAGAAAATTTTGACCACAAAGCCTATAGGAAGCTTGTAATACATTATCACAGCGAGAGAAACACATTTTCTCATTTTAGCTGTAACTCCACAGCAGTGCTTCTCAACCACCTGAAACTGTGGCACATAGAACAGGATGCGAGGCTGCGTCAGGCACACTTGAAATGAGCCTCCTGGCACCTTCCACTGGCTCAATATGACACGCCGTATCATGCTTTACTTATAATGTGTTTGAGAGCGAATAAAGTGCATTTTCGAACAATGGTTGTGTGTGACAAGCAATAAAGCGCATCACACTAAATGTGTTCCATAAGTGCCAAAACGCGCTTCGGAGGCCTTTTCTGAGCGAGTGGAGTGCTTTTTTGGACGTGGCACACATGTGCCATATATGGAGAAAATTTTGACCACAAAGCCTATAGGTAGCTTGAAATACATTATCACAGCGAGAGAAACACATTTTCTCATTTTAGGTGTAACTCCACAGCAGTGCTTCTCAGCCACCTGAAACTGTGGCACATAGAACAGGATGCGAAGCTGCGTCAGGCACACTTGAATGGGCCTCCTGGCACCTTCCACTGGCTCAATATGACACGCCGTATCATGCTTTACTTATAATGTGTTTGAGAGCGAATAAAGTGCATTTTCGAACAATGGTTGTGTGTGACAAGCAATAAAGCGCATCACACTAAATGTGTTCCATAAGTGCCAAAACGCGCTTCGGAGGCCTTTTCTGAGCGAGTGGAGTGCTTTTTTGGACGTGGCACACATGTGCCATATATGGAGGAAATTTTGACCACAAAGCCTATAGGAAGCTTGTAATACATTATCACAGCGAGAGAAACACATTTTCTCATTTTAGCTGTAACTCCACAACAGTGCTTCTCAGCCACCTGAAACTGTGGCACATAGAACAGGATCCAAAGCTGCGTGAGGCACACTTGCAATGAGCCTCCTGGCACCTTCCGCTGGCTCAATATGACACGCCGTATCATGCTTTACTTATAATGTGTTTGAGAGCGAATAAAGTGCATTTTCGAACAATGGTTGTGTGTGACAAGCAATAAAGCACATCACACTAAATGTGTTCCATAAGTGCCAAAACGCGCTTCGGAGGCCTTTTCTGAGCGAGTGGAGTGCTTTTTTGGACGTGTCACACAATGTGCCATATATGGAGAAAATTTTGACCACAAAGCCTATAGGAAGCTTGTAATACATTATCACAGCGAGAGAAACACATTTTCTCATTTTAGCTGTAACTCCACAGCAGTGCTTCTCAACCACCTGAAACTGTGGCACATAGAACAGGATGCGAGGCTGCGTCAGGCACACTTGAAATGAGCCTCCTGGCACCTTCCACTGGCTCAATATGACACGCCGTATCATGCTTTACTTATAATGTGTTTGAGAGCGAATAAAGTGCATTTTCGAACAATGGTTGTGTGTGACAAGCAATAAAGCACATCACACTAAATGTGTTCCATAAGTGCCAAAACGCGCTTCGGAGGCCTTTTCTGAGCGAGTGGAGTGCTTTTTTGGACGTGTCACACATGTGCCATATATGGAGAAAATTTTGACCACAAAGCCTATAGGAAGCTTGTAATACATTATCACAGCGAGAGAAACACATTTTCTCATTTTAGCTGTAACTCCACAGCAGTGCTTCTCAACCACCTGAAACTGTGGCACATAGAACAGGATGCGAGGCTGCGTCAGGCACACTTGAAATGAGCCTCCTGGCACCTTCCACTGGCTCAATATGACACGCCGTATCATGCTTTACTTATAATGTGTTTGAGAGCGAATAAAGTGCATTTTCGAACAATGGTTGTGTGTGACAAGCAATAAAGCGCATCACACTAAATGTGTTCCATAAGTGCCAAAACGCGCTTCGGAGGCCTTTTCTGAGCGAGTGGAGTGCTTTTTTGGACGTGGTACACATGTACCATATATGGAGAAAATTTTGACCACAAAGCCTATAGGTAGCTTGAAATACATTATCTCAGCGAGAGAAACACATTTTCTCATTTTAGCTGTAACTCCACAGCAGTGCTTCTCAGCCACCTGAAACTGTGGCACATAGAACAGGATGCGAAGCTGCGTCAGGCACACTTAAAATGAGCCTCCTGGCACCTTCCACTGGCTCAATATGACACGCCGTATCATGCTTTACTTATAATGTGTTTGAGAGCGAATAAAGTGCATTTTCGAACAATGGTTGTGTGTGACAAGCAATAAAGTGCATCACACTAAATGTGTTCCATAAGTGCCAAAACGCGCTTCGGAGGCCTTTTCTGAGCGAGTGGAGTGCTTTTTTTGGACGTGGCACACATGTGCCATATAGGGAGGAAATTTTGACCACAAAGCCTATAGGTAGCTTGAAATACATTATCACAGCGAGAGAAACACATTTTCTCATTTTAGCTGTAACTCCACAACAGTGCTTCTCAGCCACCTGAAACTGTGGCACATAGAACAGGATGCGAAGCTGCGTCAGGCACACTTGCAATGAGCCTCCTGTCACCTTCCGCTGGCTCAATATGACACGCCGTATCATGCTTTACTCATAATGTGTTTGAGAGCGAATAAAGTGCATTTTCGAACAATGGTTGTGTGTGACAAGCAATAAAGCACATCACACTAAATGTGTTCCATAAGTGCCAAAACGCGCTTCGGAGACCTTTTCTGAGCGAGTGGAGTGCTTTTTTGGACGTGGTACACATGTACCATATATGGAGAAAATTTTGACCACAAAGCCTATAGGTAGCTTGAAATACATTATCACAGCGAGAGAAACACATTTTCTCATTTTAGCTGTAACTCCACAGCAGTGCTTCTCAGCCACCTGAAACTGTGGCACATAGAACAGGATGCGAAGCTGCGTCAGGCACACTTGCAATGAGCCTCCTGGCACCTTCCACTGGCTCAATATGACACGCCGTATCATGCTTTACTTATAATGTGTTTGAGAGCGAATAAAGTGCATTTTCGAACAATGGTTGTGTGTGACAAGCAATAAAGCACATCACACTAAATGTGTTCCATAAGTGCCAAAACGCGCTTCGGAGGCCTTTTCTGAGCGAGTGGAGTGCTTTTTTGGACGTGTCACACATGTGCCATATATGGAGAAAATTTTGACCACAAAGCCTATAGGAAGCTTGTAATACATTATCACAGCGAGAGAAACACATTTTCTCATTTTAGCTGTAACTCCACAGCAGTGCTTCTCAACCACCTGAAACTGTGGCACATAGAACAGGATGCGAGGCTGCGTCAGGCACACTTGAAATGAGCCTCCTGGCACCTTCCACTGGCTCAATATGACACGCCGTATCATGCTTTACTTATAATGTGTTTGAGAGCGAATAAAGTGCATTTTCGAACAATGGTTGTGTGTGACAAGCAATAAAGCGCATCACACTAAATGTGTTCCATAAGTGCCAAAACGCGCTTCGGAGGCCTTTTCTGAGCGAGTGGAGTGCTTTTTTGGACGTGGTACACATGTACCATATATGGAGAAAATTTTGACCACAAAGCCTATAGGTAGCTTGAAATACATTATCTCAGCGAGAGAAACACATTTTCTCATTTTAGCTGTAACTCCACAACAGTGCTTCTCAGCCACCTGAAACTGTGGCACATAGAACAGGATGCGAAGCTGCGTCAGGCACACTTACAATGAGCCTCCTGGCACCTTCCACTGGCTCAATATGACACGCCGTATCATGCTTTACTTATAATGTGTTTGAGAGCGAATAAAGTGCATTTTCGAACAATGGTTGTGTGTGACAAGCAATAAAGTGCATCACACTAAATGTGTTCCATAAGTGCCAAAACGCGCTTCGGAGGCCTTTTCTGAGCGAGTGGAGTGCTTTTTTTGGACGTGGCACACATGTGCCATATAGGGAGGAAATTTTGACCACAAAGCCTATAGGTAGCTTGAAATACATTATCACAGCGAGAGAAACACATTTTCTCATTTTAGCTGTAACTCCACAACAGTGCTTCTCAGCCACCTGAAACTGTGGCACATAGAACAGGATGCGAAGCTGCGTCAGGCACACTTGCAATGAGCCTCCTGTCACCTTCCGCTGGCTCAATATGACACGCCGTATCATGCTTTACTCATAATGTGTTTGAGAGCGAATAAAGTGCATTTTCGAACAATGGTTGTGTGTGACAAGCAATAAAGCGCATCACACTAAATGTGTTCCATAAGTGCCAAAACGCGCTTCGGAGACCTTTTCTGAGCGAGTGGAGTGCTTTTTTGGACGTGGTACACATGTACCATATATGGAGAAAATTTAGACCACAAAGCCTATAGGTAGCTTGAAATACATTATCACAGCGAGAGAAACACATTTTCTCATTTTAGCTGTAACTCCACAGCAGTGCTTCTCAGCCACCTGAAACTGTGGCACATAGAACAGGATGCGAAGCTGCGTCAGGCACACTTGCAATGAGCCTCCTGGCACCTTCCACTGGCTCAATATGACACGCCGTATCATGCTTTACTTATAATGTGTTTGAGAGCGAATAAAGTGCATTTTCGAACAATGGTTGTGTGTGACAAGCAATAAAGCACATCACACTAAATGTGTTCCATAAGTGCCAAAACGCGCTTCGGAGGCCTTTTCTGAGCGAGTGGAGTGCTTTTTTGGACGTGTCACACATGTGCCATATATGGAGAAAATTTTGACCACAAAGCCTATAGGAAGCTTGTAATACATTATCACAGCGAGAGAAACACATTTTCTCATTTTAGCTGTAACTCCACAGCAGTGCTTCTCAACCACCTGAAACTGTGGCACATAGAACAGGATGCGAGGCTGCGTCAGGCACACTTGAAATGAGCCTCCTGGCACCTTCCACTGGCTCAATATGACACGCCGTATCATGCTTTACTTATAATGTGTTTGAGAGCGAATAAAGTGCATTTTCGAACAATGGTTGTGTGTGACAAGCAATAAAGCGCATCACACTAAATGTGTTCCATAAGTGCCAAAACGCGCTTCGGAGGCCTTTTCTGAGCGAGTGGAGTGCTTTTTTGGACGTGGCACACATGTGCCATATATGGAGAAAATTTTGACCACAAAGCCTATAGGTAGCTTGAAATACATTATCACAGCGAGAGAAACACATTTTCTCATTTTAGGTGTAACTCCACAGCAGTGCTTCTCAGCCACCTGAAACTGTGGCACATAGAACAGGATGCGAAGCTGCGTCAGGCACACTTGAATGGGCCTCCTGGCACCTTCCACTGGCTCAATATGACACGCCGTATCATGCTTTACTTATAATGTGTTTGAGAGCGAATAAAGTGCATTTTCGAACAATGGTTGTGTGTGACAAGCAATAAAGCGCATCACACTAAATGTGTTCCATAAGTGCCAAAACGCGCTTCGGAGGCCTTTTCTGAGCGAGTGGAGTGCTTTTTTGGACGTGGCACACATGTGCCATATATGGAGGAAATTTTGACCACAAAGCCTATAGGAAGCTTGTAATACATTATCACAGCGAGAGAAACACATTTTCTCATTTTAGCTGTAACTCCACAACAGTGCTTCTCAGCCACCTGAAACTGTGGCACATAGAACAGGATCCAAAGCTGCGTGAGGCACACTTGCAATGAGCCTCCTGGCACCTTCCGCTGGCTCAATATGACACGCCGTATCATGCTTTACTTATAATGTGTTTGAGAGCGAATAAAGTGCATTTTCGAACAATGGTTGTGTGTGACAAGCAATAAAGCACATCACACTAAATGTGTTCCATAAGTGCCAAAACGCGCTTCGGAGGCCTTTTCTGAGCGAGTGGAGTGCTTTTTTGGACGTGTCACACAATGTGCCATATATGGAGAAAATTTTGACCACAAAGCCTATAGGAAGCTTGTAATACATTATCACAGCGAGAGAAACACATTTTCTCATTTTAGCTGTAACTCCACAGCAGTGCTTCTCAACCACCTGAAACTGTGGCACATAGAACAGGATGCGAGGCTGCGTCAGGCACACTTGAAATGAGCCTCCTGGCACCTTCCACTGGCTCAATATGACACGCCGTATCATGCTTTACTTATAATGTGTTTGAGAGCGAATAAAGTGCATTTTCGAACAATGGTTGTGTGTGACAAGCAATAAAGCACATCACACTAAATGTGTTCCATAAGTGCCAAAACGCGCTTCGGAGGCCTTTTCTGAGCGAGTGGAGTGCTTTTTTGGACGTGTCACACATGTGCCATATATGGAGAAAATTTTGACCACAAAGCCTATAGGAAGCTTGTAATACATTATCACAGCGAGAGAAACACATTTTCT
Source organism: Doryrhamphus excisus (assembly GCF_037039965.1). NCBI lineage: Eukaryota > Metazoa > Chordata > Actinopteri > Syngnathiformes > Syngnathidae > Doryrhamphus > Doryrhamphus excisus. Next base: position 14,243,583 of record NC_136371.1, read on the forward strand.
CATTTTAGCTGTAACTCCACAGCAGTGCTTCTCAACCACCTGAAACTGTGGCACATAGAACAGGATGCGAGGCTGCGTCAGGCACACTTGAAATGAGCCTCCTGGCACCTTCCACTGGCTCAATATGACACGCCGTATCATGCTTTACTTATAATGTGTTTGAGAGCGAATAAAGTGCATTTTCGAACAATGGTTGTGTGTGACAAGCAATAAAGCGCATCACACTAAATGTGTTCCATAAGTGCCAAAACGCGCTTCGGAGGCCTTTTCTGAGCGAGTGGAGTGCTTTTTTGGACGTGGTACACATGTACCATATATGGAGAAAATTTTGACCACAAAGCCTATAGGTAGCTTGAAATACATTATCTCAGCGAGAGAAACACATTTTCTCATTTTAGCTGTAACTCCACAGCAGTGCTTCTCAGCCACCTGAAACTGTGGCACATAGAACAGGATGCGAAGCTGCGTCAGGCACACTTAAAATGAGCCTCCTGGCACCTTCCACTGGCTCAATATGACACGCCGTATCATGCTTTACTTATAATGTGTTTGAGAGCGAATAAAGTGCATTTTCGAACAATGGTTGTGTGTGACAAGCAATAAAGTGCATCACACTAAATGTGTTCCATAAGTGCCAAAACGCGCTTCGGAGGCCTTTTCTGAGCGAGTGGAGTGCTTTTTTTGGACGTGGCACACATGTGCCATATAGGGAGGAAATTTTGACCACAAAGCCTATAGGTAGCTTGAAATACATTATCACAGCGAGAGAAACACATTTTCTCATTTTAGCTGTAACTCCACAACAGTGCTTCTCAGCCACCTGAAACTGTGGCACATAGAACAGGATGCGAAGCTGCGTCAGGCACACTTGCAATGAGCCTCCTGTCACCTTCCGCTGGCTCAATATGACACGCCGTATCATGCTTTACTCATAATGTGTTTGAGAGCGAATAAAGTGCATTTTCGAACAATGGTTGTGTGTGACAAGCAATAAAGCACATCACACTAAATGTGTTCCATAAGTGCCAAAACGCGCTTCGGAGACCTTTTCTGAGCGAGTGGAGTGCTTTTTTGGACGTGGTACACATGTACCATATATGGAGAAAATTTTGACCACAAAGCCTATAGGTAGCTTGAAATACATTATCACAGCGAGAGAAACACATTTTCTCATTTTAGCTGTAACTCCACAGCAGTGCTTCTCAGCCACCTGAAACTGTGGCACATAGAACAGGATGCGAAGCTGCGTCAGGCACACTTGCAATGAGCCTCCTGGCACCTTCCACTGGCTCAATATGACACGCCGTATCATGCTTTACTTATAATGTGTTTGAGAGCGAATAAAGTGCATTTTCGAACAATGGTTGTGTGTGACAAGCAATAAAGCACATCACACTAAATGTGTTCCATAAGTGCCAAAACGCGCTTCGGAGGCCTTTTCTGAGCGAGTGGAGTGCTTTTTTGGACGTGTCACACATGTGCCATATATGGAGAAAATTTTGACCACAAAGCCTATAGGAAGCTTGTAATACATTATCACAGCGAGAGAAACACATTTTCTCATTTTAGCTGTAACTCCACAGCAGTGCTTCTCAACCACCTGAAACTGTGGCACATAGAACAGGATGCGAGGCTGCGTCAGGCACACTTGAAATGAGCCTCCTGGCACCTTCCACTGGCTCAATATGACACGCCGTATCATGCTTTACTTATAATGTGTTTGAGAGCGAATAAAGTGCATTTTCGAACAATGGTTGTGTGTGACAAGCAATAAAGCGCATCACACTAAATGTGTTCCATAAGTGCCAAAACGCGCTTCGGAGGCCTTTTCTGAGCGAGTGGAGTGCTTTTTTGGACGTGGTACACATGTACCATATATGGAGAAAATTTTGACCACAAAGCCTATAGGTAGCTTGAAATACATTATCTCAGCGAGAGAAACACATTTTCTCATTTTAGCTGTAACTCCACAACAGTGCTTCTCAGCCACCTGAAACTGTGGCACATAGAACAGGATGCGAAGCTGCGTCAGGCACACTTACAATGAGCCTCCTGGCACCTTCCACTGGCTCAATATGACACGCCGTATCATGCTTTACTTATAATGTGTTTGAGAGCGAATAAAGTGCATTTTCGAACAATGGTTGTGTGTGACAAGCAATAAAGTGCATCACACTAAATGTGTTCCATAAGTGCCAAAACGCGCTTCGGAGGCCTTTTCTGAGCGAGTGGAGTGCTTTTTTTGGACGTGGCACACATGTGCCATATAGGGAGGAAATTTTGACCACAAAGCCTATAGGTAGCTTGAAATACATTATCACAGCGAGAGAAACACATTTTCTCATTTTAGCTGTAACTCCACAACAGTGCTTCTCAGCCACCTGAAACTGTGGCACATAGAACAGGATGCGAAGCTGCGTCAGGCACACTTGCAATGAGCCTCCTGTCACCTTCCGCTGGCTCAATATGACACGCCGTATCATGCTTTACTCATAATGTGTTTGAGAGCGAATAAAGTGCATTTTCGAACAATGGTTGTGTGTGACAAGCAATAAAGCGCATCACACTAAATGTGTTCCATAAGTGCCAAAACGCGCTTCGGAGACCTTTTCTGAGCGAGTGGAGTGCTTTTTTGGACGTGGTACACATGTACCATATATGGAGAAAATTTAGACCACAAAGCCTATAGGTAGCTTGAAATACATTATCACAGCGAGAGAAACACATTTTCTCATTTTAGCTGTAACTCCACAGCAGTGCTTCTCAGCCACCTGAAACTGTGGCACATAGAACAGGATGCGAAGCTGCGTCAGGCACACTTGCAATGAGCCTCCTGGCACCTTCCACTGGCTCAATATGACACGCCGTATCATGCTTTACTTATAATGTGTTTGAGAGCGAATAAAGTGCATTTTCGAACAATGGTTGTGTGTGACAAGCAATAAAGCACATCACACTAAATGTGTTCCATAAGTGCCAAAACGCGCTTCGGAGGCCTTTTCTGAGCGAGTGGAGTGCTTTTTTGGACGTGTCACACATGTGCCATATATGGAGAAAATTTTGACCACAAAGCCTATAGGAAGCTTGTAATACATTATCACAGCGAGAGAAACACATTTTCTCATTTTAGCTGTAACTCCACAGCAGTGCTTCTCAACCACCTGAAACTGTGGCACATAGAACAGGATGCGAGGCTGCGTCAGGCACACTTGAAATGAGCCTCCTGGCACCTTCCACTGGCTCAATATGACACGCCGTATCATGCTTTACTTATAATGTGTTTGAGAGCGAATAAAGTGCATTTTCGAACAATGGTTGTGTGTGACAAGCAATAAAGCGCATCACACTAAATGTGTTCCATAAGTGCCAAAACGCGCTTCGGAGGCCTTTTCTGAGCGAGTGGAGTGCTTTTTTGGACGTGGTACACATGTACCATATATGGAGAAAATTTTGACCACAAAGCCTATAGGTAGCTTGAAATACATTATCTCAGCGAGAGAAACACATTTTCTCATTTTAGCTGTAACTCCACAACAGTGCTTCTCAGCCACCTGAAACTGTGGCACATAGAACAGGATGCGAAGCTGCGTCAGGCACACTTGAATGGGCCTCCTGGCACCTTCCACTGGCTCAATATGACACGCCGTATCATGCTTTACTTATAATGTGTTTGAGAGCGAATAAAGTGCATTTTCGAACAATGGTTGTGTGTGACAAGCAATAAAGCACATCACACTAAATGTGTTCCATAAGTGCCAAAACGCGCTTCGGAGGCCTTTTCTGAGCGAGTGGAGTGCTTTTTTGGACGTGTCACACATGTGCCATATATGGAGAAAATTTTGACCACAAAGCCTATAGGAAGCTTGTAATACATTATCACAGCGAGAGAAACACATTTTCTCATTTTAGCTGTAACTCCACAGCAGTGCTTCTCAGCCACCTGAAACTGTGGCACATAGAACAGGATGCGAAGCTGCGTGAGGCACACTTGAAATGAGCCTCCTGGCACCTTCCGCTGGCTCAATATGACACGCCGTATCATGCTTTACTTATAATGTGTTTGAGAGCGAATAAAGTGCATTTTCGAACAATGGTTGTGTGTGACAAGCAATAAAGCGCATCACACTAAATGTGTTCCATAAGTGCCAAAACGCGCTTCGGAGGCCTTTTCTGAGCGAGTGGAGTGCTTTTTTGGACGTGTCACACATGTGCCATATATGGAGAAAATTTTGACCACAAAGCCTATAGGAAGCTTGTAATACATTATCACAGCGAGAGAAACACATTTTCTCATTTTAGCTGTAACTCCACAGCAGTGCTTCTCAACCACCTGAAACTGTGGCACATAGAACAGGATGCGAGGCTGCGTCAGGCACACTTGAAATGAGCCTCCTGGCACCTTCCACTGGCTCAATATGACACGCCGTATCATGCTTTACTTATAATGTGTTTGAGAGCGAATAAAGTGCATTTTCGAACAATGGTTGTGTGTGACAAGCAATAAAGCGCATCACACTAAATGTGTTCCATAAGTGCCAAAACGCGCTTCGGAGGCCTTTTCTGAGCGAGTGGAGTGCTTTTTTGGACGTGGCACACATGTGCCATATATGGAGGAAATTTTGACCACAAAGCCTATAGGTAGCTTGAAATACATTATCACAGCGAGAGAAACACATTTTCTCATTTTAGCTGTAACTCCACAACAGTGCTTCTCAGCCACCTGAAACTGTGGCACATAGAACAGGATGCGAAGCTGCGTCAGGCACACTTGGAATGAGCCTCCTGTCACCTTCCGCTGGCTCAATATGACACGCCGTATCATGCTTTACTCATAATGTGTTTGAGAGCGAATAAAGTGCATTTTCGAACAATGGTTGTGTGTGACAAGCAATAAAGCACATCACACTAAATGTGTTCCATAAGTGCCAAAACGCGCTTCGGAGGCCTTTTCTGAGCGAGTGGAGTGCTTTTTTGGACGTGGTACACATGTACCATATATGGAGAAAATTTTGACCACAAAGCCTATAGGTAGCTTGAAATACATTATCTCAGCGAGAGAAACACATTTTCTCATTTTAGCTGTAACTCCACAGCAGTGCTTCTCAGCCACCTGAAACTGTGGCACATAGAACAGGATGCGAAGCTGCGTGAGGCACACTTGAAATGAGCCTCCTGGCACCTTCCGCTGGCTCAATATGACACGCCGTATCATGCTTTACTTATAATGTGTTTGAGAGCGAATAAAGTGCATTTTCGAACAATGGTTGTGTGTGACAAGCAATAAAGCGCATCACACTAAATGTGTTCCATAAGTGCCAAAACGCGCTTCGGAGGCCTTTTCTGAGCGAGTGGAGTGCTTTTTTGGACGTGTCACACATGTGCCATATATGGAGAAAATTTTGACCACAAAGCCTATAGGAAGCTTGTAATACATTATCACAGCGAGAGAAACACATTTTCTCATTTTAGCTGTAACTCCACAGCAGTGCTTCTCAACCACCTGAAACTGTGGCACATAGAACAGGATGCGAGGCTGCGTCAGGCACACTTGAAATGAGCCTCCTGGCACCTTCCACTGGCTCAATATGACACGCCGTATCATGCTTTACTTATAATGTGTTTGAGAGCGAATAAAGTGCATTTTCGAACAATGGTTGTGTGTGACAAGCAATAAAGCGCATCACACTAAATGTGTTCCATAAGTGCCAAAACGCGCTTCGGAGGCCTTTTCTGAGCGAGTGGAGTGCTTTTTTGGACGTGGCACACATGTGCCATATATGGAGGAAATTTTGACCACAAAGCCTATAGGTAGCTTGAAATACATTATCACAGCGAGAGAAACACATTTTCTCATTTTAGCTGTAACTCCACAACAGTGCTTCTCAGCCACCTGAAACTGTGGCACATAGAACAGGATGCGAAGCTGCGTCAGGCACACTTGGAATGAGCCTCCTGTCACCTTCCGCTGGCTCAATATGACACGCCGTATCATGCTTTACTCATAATGTGTTTGAGAGCGAATAAAGTGCATTTTCGAACAATGGTTGTGTGTGACAAGCAATAAAGCACATCACACTAAATGTGTTCCATAAGTGCCAAAACGCGCTTCGGAGACCTTTTCTGAGCGAGTGGAGTGCTTTTTTGGACGTGGTACACATGTACCATATATGGAGAAAATTTTGACCACAAAGCCTATAGGTAGCTTGAAATACATTATCACAGCGAGAGAAACACATTTTCTCATTTTAGCTGTAACTCCACAACAGTGCTTCTCAGCCATCTGAAACTGTGGCACATAGAACAGGATGCGAAGCTGCGTCAGGCACACTTGAAATGAGCCTCCTGGCACCTTCCGCTGGCTCAGTATGACACGCCGTATCATGCTTTACTTATAATGTGTTTGAGAGCGAATAAAGTGCATTTTCGAACAATGGTTGTGTGTGACAAGCAATAAAGCGCATCACACTAAATGTGTTCCATAAGTGCCAAAACGCGCTTCGGAGGCCTTTTCTGAGCGAGTGGAGTGCTTTTTTGGACGTGGCACACATGTGCCATATATGGAGAAAATTTTGACCACAAAGCCTATAGGTAGCTTGAAATACATTATCACAGCGAGAGAAACACATTTTCTCATTTTAGGTGTAACTCCACAGCAGTGCTTCTCAGCCACCTGAAACTGTGGCACATAGAACAGGATGCGAAGCTGCGTCAGGCACACTTGAATGGGCCTCCTGGCACCTTCCACTGGCTCAATATGACACGCCGTATCATGCTTTACTTATAATGTGTTTGAGAGCGAATAAAGTGCATTTTCGAACAATGGTTGTGTGTGACAAGCAATAAAGCGCATCACACTAAATGTGTTCCATAAGTGCCAAAACGCGCTTCGGAGGCCTTTTCTGAGCGAGTGGAGTGCTTTTTTGGACGTGGCACACATGTGCCATATATGGAGGAAATTTTGACCACAAAGCCTATAGGAAGCTTGTAATACATTATCACAGCGAGAGAAACACATTTTCTCATTTTAGCTGTAACTCCACAACAGTGCTTCTCAGCCACCTGAAACTGTGGCACATAGAACAGGATCCAAAGCTGCGTGAGGCACACTTGCAATGAGCCTCCTGGCACCTTCCGCTGGCTCAATATGACACGCCGTATCATGCTTTACTTATAATGTGTTTGAGAGCGAATAAAGTGCATTTTCGAACAATGGTTGTGTGTGACAAGCAATAAAGCACATCACACTAAATGTGTTCCATAAGTGCCAAAACGCGCTTCGGAGGCCTTTTCTGAGCGAGTGGAGTGCTTTTTTGGACGTGTCACACATGTGCCATATATGGAGAAAATTTTGACCACAAAGCCTATAGGAAGCTTGTAATACATTATCACAGCGAGAGAAACACATTTTCTCATTTTAGCTGTAACTCCACAGCAGTGCTTCTCAACCACCTGAAACTGTGGCACATAGAACAGGATGCGAGGCTGCGTCAGGCACACTTGAAATGAGCCTCCTGGCACCTTCCACTGGCTCAATATGACACGCCGTATCATGCTTTACTTATAATGTGTTTGAGAGCGAATAAAGTGCATTTTCGAACAATGGTTGTGTGTGACAAGCAATAAAGCGCATCACACTAAATGTGTTCCATAAGTGCCAAAACGCGCTTCGGAGGCCTTTTCTGAGCGAGTGGAGTGCTTTTTTGGACGTGGCACACATGTGCCATATATGGAGGAAATTTTGACCACAAAGCCTATAGGTAGCTTGAAATACATTATCACAGCGAGAGAAACACATTTTCTCATTTTAGCTGTAACTCCACAACAGTGCTTCTCAGCCATCTGAAACTGTGGCACATAGAACAGGATGCGAAGCTGCGTCAGGCACACTTGAAATGAGCCTCCTGGCACCTTCCGCTGGCTCAGTATGACACGCCGTATCATGCTTTACTTATAATGTGTTTGAGAGCGAATAAAGTGCATTTTCGAACAATGGTTGTGTGTGACAAGCAATAAAGCGCATCACACTAAATGTGTTCCATAAGTGCCAAAACGCGCTTCGGAGGCCTTTTCTGAGCGAGTGGAGTGCTTTTTTGGACGTGGCACACATGTGCCATATATGGAGAAAATTTTGACCACAAAGCCTATAGGTAGCTTGAAATACATTATCACAGCGAGAGAAACACATTTTCTCATTTTAGGTGTAACTCCACAGCAGTGCTTCTCAGCCACCTGAAACTGTGGCACATAGAACAGGATGCGAAGCTGCGTCAGGCACACTTGAATGGGCCTCCTGGCACCTTCCACTGGCTCAATATGACACGCCGTATCATGCTTTACTTATAATGTGTTTGAGAGCGAATAAAGTGCATTTTCGAACAATGGTTGTGTGTGACAAGCAATAAAGCGCATCACACTAAATGTGTTCCATAAGTGCCAAAACGCGCTTCGGAGGCCTTTTCTGAGCGAGTGGAGTGCTTTTTTGGACGTGGCACACATGTGCCATATATGGAGGAAATTTTGACCACAAAGCCTATAGGAAGCTTGTAATACATTATCACAGCGAGAGAAACACATTTTCTCATTTTAGCTGTAACTCCACAACAGTGCTTCTCAGCCACCTGAAACTGTGGCACATAGAACAGGATCCAAAGCTGCGTGAGGCACACTTGCAATGAGCCTCCTGGCACCTTCCGCTGGCTCAATATGACACGCCGTATCATGCTTTACTTATAATGTGTTTGAGAGCGAATAAAGTGCATTTTCGAACAATGGTTGTGTGTGACAAGCAATAAAGCACATCACACTAAATGTGTTCCATAAGTGCCAAAACGCGCTTCGGAGGCCTTTTCTGAGCGAGTGGAGTGCTTTTTTGGACGTGTCACACATGTGCCATATATGGAGAAAATTTTGACCACAAAGCCTATAGGAAGCTTGTAATACATTATCACAGCGAGAGAAACACATTTTCTCATTTTAGCTGTAACTCCACAGCAGTGCTTCTCAACCACCTGAAACTGTGGCACATAGAACAGGATGCGAGGCTGCGTCAGGCACACTTGAAATGAGCCTCCTGGCACCTTCCACTGGCTCAATATGACACGCCGTATCATGCTTTACTTATAATGTGTTTGAGAGCGAATAAAGTGCATTTTCGAACAATGGTTGTGTGTGACAAGCAATAAAGCGCATCACACTAAATGTGTTCCATAAGTGCCAAAACGCGCTTCGGAGGCCTTTTCTGAGCGAGTGGAGTGCTTTTTTGGACGTGGCACACATGTGCCATATATGGAGGAAATTTTGACCACAAAGCCTATAGGTAGCTTGAAATACATTATCACAGCGAGAGAAACACATTTTCTCATTTTAGCTGTAACTCCACAACAGTGCTTCTCAGCCACCTGAAACTGTGGCACATAGAACAGGATGCGAAGCTGCGTCAGGCACACTTGGAATGAGCCTCCTGTCACCTTCCGCTGGCTCAATATGACACGCCGTATCATGCTTTACTCATAATGTGTTTGAGAGCGAATAAAGTGCATTTTCGAACAATGGTTGTGTGTGACAAGCAATAAAGCGCATCACACTAAATGTGTTCCATAAGTGCCAAAACGCGCTTCGGAGGCCTTTTCTGAGCGAGTGGAGTGCTTTTTTGGACGTGGTACACATGTACCATATATGGAGAAAATTTTGACCACAAAGCCTATAGGTAGCTTGAAATACATTATCTCAGCGAGAGAAACACATTTTCTCATTTTAGCTGTAACTCCACAGCAGTGCTTCTCAGCCACCTGAAACTGTGGCACATAGAACAGGATGCGAAGCTGCGTGAGGCACACTTGAAATGAGCCTCCTGGCACCTTCCGCTGGCTCAATATGACACGCCGTATCATGCTTTACTTATAATGTGTTTGAGAGCGAATAAAGTGCATTTTCGAACAATGGTTGTGTGTGACAAGCAATAAAGCGCATCACACTAAATGTGTTCCATAAGTGCCAAAACGCGCTTCGGAGGCCTTTTCTGAGCGAGTGGAGTGCTTTTTTGGACGTGTCACACATGTGCCATATATGGAGAAAATTTTGACCACAAAGCCTATAGGAAGCTTGTAATACATTATCACAGCGAGAGAAACACATTTTCTCATTTTAGCTGTAACTCCACAGCAGTGCTTCTCAACCACCTGAAACTGTGGCACATAGAACAGGATGCGAGGCTGCGTCAGGCACACTTGAAATGAGCCTCCTGGCACCTTCCACTGGCTCAATATGACACGCCGTATCATGCTTTACTTATAATGTGTTTGAGAGCGAATAAAGTGCATTTTCGAACAATGGTTGTGTGTGACAAGCAATAAAGCGCATCACACTAAATGTGTTCCATAAGTGCCAAAACGCGCTTCGGAGGCCTTTTCTGAGCGAGTGGAGTGCTTTTTTGGACGTGGCACACATGTGCCATATATGGAGGAAATTTTGACCACAAAGCCTATAGGTAGCTTGAAATACATTATCACAGCGAGAGAAACACATTTTCTCATTTTAGCTGTAACTCCACAACAGTGCTTCTCAGCCACCTGAAACTGTGGCACATAGAACAGGATGCGAAGCTGCGTCAGGCACACTTGGAATGAGCCTCCTGTCACCTTCCGCTGGCTCAATATGACACGCCGTATCATGCTTTACTCATAATGTGTTTGAGAGCGAATAAAGTGCATTTTCGAACAATGGTTGTGTGTGACAAGCAATAAAGCACATCACACTAAATGTGTTCCATAAGTGCCAAAACGCGCTTCGGAGACCTTTTCTGAGCGAGTGGAGTGCTTTTTTGGACGTGGTACACATGTACCATATATGGAGAAAATTTTGACCACAAAGCCTATAGGTAGCTTGAAATACATTATCACAGCGAGAGAAACACATTTTCTCATTTTAGCTGTAACTCCACAACAGTGCTTCTCAGCCATCTGAAACTGTGGCACATAGAACAGGATGCGAAGCTGCGTCAGGCACACTTGAAATGAGCCTCCTGGCACCTTCCGCTGGCTCAGTATGACACGCCGTATCATGCTTTACTTATAATGTGTTTGAGAGCGAATAAAGTGCATTTTCGAACAATGGTTGTGTGTGACAAGCAATAAAGCGCATCACACTAAATGTGTTCCATAAGTGCCAAAACGCGCTTCGGAGGCCTTTTCTGAGCGAGTGGAGTGCTTTTTTGGACGTGGCACACATGTGCCATATATGGAGAAAATTTTGACCACAAAGCCTATAGGTAGCTTGAAATACATTATCACAGCGAGAGAAACACATTTTCTCATTTTAGGTGTAACTCCACAGCAGTGCTTCTCAGCCACCTGAAACTGTGGCACATAGAACAGGATGCGAAGCTGCGTCAGGCACACTTGAATGGGCCTCCTGGCACCTTCCACTGGCTCAATATGACACGCCGTATCATGCTTTACTTATAATGTGTTTGAGAGCGAATAAAGTGCATTTTCGAACAATGGTTGTGTGTGACAAGCAATAAAGCGCATCACACTAAATGTGTTCCATAAGTGCCAAAACGCGCTTCGGAGGCCTTTTCTGAGCGAGTGGAGTGCTTTTTTGGACGTGGCACACATGTGCCATATATGGAGGAAATTTTGACCACAAAGCCTATAGGAAGCTTGTAATACATTATCACAGCGAGAGAAACACATTTTCTCATTTTAGCTGTAACTCCACAACAGTGCTTCTCAGCCACCTGAAACTGTGGCACATAGAACAGGATCCAAAGCTGCGTGAGGCACACTTGCAATGAGCCTCCTGGCACCTTCCGCTGGCTCAATATGACACGCCGTATCATGCTTTACTTATAATGTGTTTGAGAGCGAATAAAGTGCATTTTCGAACAATGGTTGTGTGTGACAAGCAATAAAGCACATCACACTAAATGTGTTCCATAAGTGCCAAAACGCGCTTCGGAGGCCTTTTCTGAGCGAGTGGAGTGCTTTTTTGGACGTGTCACACATGTGCCATATATGGAGAAAATTTTGACCACAAAGCCTATAGGAAGCTTGTAATACATTATCACAGCGAGAGAAACACATTTTCTCATTTTAGCTGTAACTCCACAGCAGTGCTTCTCAACCACCTGAAACTGTGGCACATAGAACAGGATGCGAGGCTGCGTCAGGCACACTTGAAATGAGCCTCCTGGCACCTTCCACTGGCTCAATATGACACGCCGTATCATGCTTTACTTATAATGTGTTTGAGAGCGAATAAAGTGCATTTTCGAACAATGGTTGTGTGTGACAAGCAATAAAGCGCATCACACTAAATGTGTTCCATAAGTGCCAAAACGCGCTTCGGAGGCCTTTTCTGAGCGAGTGGAGTGCTTTTTTGGACGTGTCACACATGTGCCATATATGGAGAAAATTTTGACCACAAAGCCTATAGGAAGCTTGTAATACATTATCACAGCGAGAGAAACACATTTTCTCATTTTAGCTGTAACTCCACAGCAGTGCTTCTCAACCACCTGAAACTGTGGCACATAGAACAGGATGCGAGGCTGCGTCAGGCACACTTGAAATGAGCCTCCTGGCACCTTCCACTGGCTCAATATGACACGCCGTATCATGCTTTACTTATAATGTGTTTGAGAGCGAATAAAGTGCATTTTCGAACAATGGTTGTGTGTGACAAGCAATAAAGCGCATCACACTAAATGTGTTCCATAAGTGCCAAAACGCGCTTCGGAGGCCTTTTCTGAGCGAGTGGAGTGCTTTTTTGGACGTGGCACACATGTGCCATATATGGAGGAAATTTTGACCACAAAGCCTATAGGTAGCTTGAAATACATTATCACAGCGAGAGAAACACATTTTCTCATTTTAGCTGTAACTCCACAACAGTGCTTCTCAGCCATCTGAAACTGTGGCACATAGAACAGGATGCGAAGCTGCGTCAGGCACACTTGAAATGAGCCTCCTGGCACCTTCCGCTGGCTCAGTATGACACGCCGTATCATGCTTTACTTATAATGTGTTTGAGAGCGAATAAAGTGCATTTTCGAACAATGGTTGTGTGTGACAAGCAATAAAGCGCATCACACTAAATGTGTTCCATAAGTGCCAAAACGCGCTTCGGAGGCCTTTTCTGAGCGAGTGGAGTGCTTTTTTGGACGTGGCACACATGTGCCATATATGGAGAAAATTTTGACCACAAAGCCTATAGGTAGCTTGAAATACATTATCACAGCGAGAGAAACACATTTTCTCATTTTAGGTGTAACTCCACAGCAGTGCTTCTCAGCCACCTGAAACTGTGGCACATAGAACAGGATGCGAAGCTGCGTCAGGCACACTTGAATGGGCCTCCTGGCACCTTCCACTGGCTCAATATGACACGCCGTATCATGCTTTACTTATAATGTGTTTGAGAGCGAATAAAGTGCATTTTCGAACAATGGTTGTGTGTGACAAGCAATAAAGCGCATCACACTAAATGTGTTCCATAAGTGCCAAAACGCGCTTCGGAGGCCTTTTCTGAGCGAGTGGAGTGCTTTTTTGGACGTGGCACACATGTGCCATATATGGAGGAAATTTTGACCACAAAGCCTATAGGAAGCTTGTAATACATTATCACAGCGAGAGAAACACATTTTCTCATTTTAGCTGTAACTCCACAACAGTGCTTCTCAGCCACCTGAAACTGTGGCACATAGAACAGGATCCAAAGCTGCGTGAGGCACACTTGCAATGAGCCTCCTGGCACCTTCCGCTGGCTCAATATGACACGCCGTATCATGCTTTACTTATAATGTGTTTGAGAGCGAATAAAGTGCATTTTCGAACAATGGTTGTGTGTGACAAGCAATAAAGCACATCACACTAAATGTGTTCCATAAGTGCCAAAACGCGCTTCGGAGGCCTTTTCTGAGCGAGTGGAGTGCTTTTTTGGACGTGTCACACATGTGCCATATATGGAGAAAATTTTGACCACAAAGCCTATAGGAAGCTTGTAATACATTATCACAGCGAGAGAAACACATTTTCTCATTTTAGCTGTAACTCCACAGCAGTGCTTCTCAACCACCTGAAACTGTAGCACATAGAACAGGATGCGAGGCTGCGTCAGGCACACTTGAAATGAGCCTCCTGGCACCTTCCACTGGCTCAATATGACACGCCGTATCATGCTTTACTTATAATGTGTTTGAGAGCGAATAAAGTGCATTTTCGAACAATGGTTGTGTGTGACAAGCAATAAAGCGCATCACACTAAATGTGTTCCATAAGTGCCAAAACGCGCTTCGGAGGCCTTTTCTGAGCGAGTGGAGTGCTTTTTTGGACGTGTCACACATGTGCCATATATGGAGAAAATTTTGACCACAAAGCCTATAGGAAGCTTGTAATACATTATCACAGCGAGAGAAACACATTTTCTCATTTTAGCTGTAACTCCACAGCAGTGCTTCTCAACCACCTGAAACTGTGGCACATAGAACAGGATGCGAGGCTGCGTCAGGCACACTTGAAATGAGCCTCCTGGCACCTTCCACTGGCTCAATATGACACGCCGTATCATGCTTTACTTATAATGTGTTTGAGAGCGAATAAAGTGCATTTTCGAACAATGGTTGTGTGTGACAAGCAATAAAGCGCATCACACTAAATGTGTTCCATAAGTGCCAAAACGCGCTTCGGAGGCCTTTTCTGAGCGAGTGGAGTGCTTTTTTGGACGTGGCACACATGTGCCATATATGGAGGAAATTTTGACCACAAAGCCTATAGGTAGCTTGAAATACATTATCACAGCGAGAGAAACACATTTTCTCATTTTAGCTGTAACTCCACAACAGTGCTTCTCAGCCACCTGAAACTGTGGCACATAGAACAGGATGCGAAGCTGCGTCAGGCACACTTGGAATGAGCCTCCTGTCACCTTCCGCTGGCTCAATATGACACGCCGTATCATGCTTTACTCATAATGTGTTTGAGAGCGAATAAAGTGCATTTTCGAACAATGGTTGTGTGTGACAAGCAATAAAGCACATCACACTAAATGTGTTCCATAAGTGCCAAAACGCGCTTCGGAGACCTTTTCTGAGCGAGTGGAGTGCTTTTTTGGACGTGGTACACATGTACCATATATGGAGAAAATTTTGACCACAAAGCCTATAGGTAGCTTGAAATACATTATCACAGCGAGAGAAACACATTTTCTCATTTTAGCTGTAACTCCACAACAGTGCTTCTCAGCCATCTGAAACTGTGGCACATAGAACAGGATGCGAAGCTGCGTCAGGCACACTTGAAATGAGCCTCCTGGCACCTTCCACTGGCTCAATATGACACGCCGTATCATGCTTTACTTATAATGTGTTTGAGAGCGAATAAAGTGCATTTTCGAACAATGGTTGTGTGTGACAAGCAATAAAGCGCATCACACTAAATGTGTTCCATAAGTGCCAAAACGCGCTTCGGAGGCCTTTTCTGAGCGAGTGGAGTGCTTTTTTGGACGTGGTACACATGTACCATATATGGAGAAAATTTTGACCACAAAGCCTATAGGTAGCTTGAAATACATTATCTCAGCGAGAGAAACACATTTTCTCATTTTAGCTGTAACTCCACAGCAGTGCTTCTCAGCCACCTGAAACTGTGGCACATAGAACAGGATGCGAAGCTGCGTCAGGCACACTTGAAATGAGCCTCCTGGCACCTTCCACTGGCTCAATATGACACGCCGTATCATGCTTTACTTATAATGTGTTTGAGAGCGAATAAAGTGCATTTTCGAACAATGGTTGTGTGTGACAAGCAATAAAGTGCATCACACTAAATGTGTTCCATAAGTGCCAAAACGCGCTTCGGAGGCCTTTTCTGAGCGAGTGGAGTGCTTTTTTGGACGTGGCACACATGTGCCATATAGGGAGGAAATTTTGACCACAAAGCCTATAGGTAGCTTGAAATACATTATCACAGCGAGAGAAACACATTTTCTCATTTTAGCTGTAACTCCACAACAGTGCTTCTCAGCCACCTGAAACTGTGGCACATAGAACAGGATGCGAAGCTGCGTCAGGCACACTTGGAATGAGCCTCCTGTCACCTTCCGCTGGCTCAATATGACACGCCGTATCATGCTTTACTCATAATGTGTTTGAGAGCGAATAAAGTGCATTTTCGAACAATGGTTGTGTGTGACAAGCAATAAAGCACATCACACTAAATGTGTTCCATAAGTGCCAAAACGCGCTTCGGAGACCTTTTCTGAGCGAGTGGAGTGCTTTTTTGGACGTGGTACACATGTACCATATATGGAGAAAATTTTGACCACAAAGCCTATAGGTAGCTTGAAATACATTATCACAGCGAGAGAAACACATTTTCTCATTTTAGCTGTAACTCCACAACAGTGCTTCTCAGCCATCTGAAACTGTGGCACATAGAACAGGATGCGAAGCTGCGTCAGGCACACTTGAAATGAGCCTCCTGGCACCTTCCGCTGGCTCAGTATGACACGCCGTATCATGCTTTACTTATAATGTGTTTGAGAGCGAATAAAGTGCATTTTCGAACAATGGTTGTGTGTGACAAGCAATAAAGCGCATCACACTAAATGTGTTCCATAAGTGCCAAAACGCGCTTCGGAGGCCTTTTCTGAGCGAGTGGAGTGCTTTTTTGGACGTGGCACACATGTGCCATATATGGAGAAAATTTTGACCACAAAGCCTATAGGTAGCTTGAAATACATTATCACAGCGAGAGAAACACATTTTCTCATTTTAGGTGTAACTCCACAGCAGTGCTTCTCAGCCACCTGAAACTGTGGCACATAGAACAGGATGCGAAGCTGCGTCAGGCACACTTGAATGGGCCTCCTGGCACCTTCCACTGGCTCAATATGACACGCCGTATCATGCTTTACTTATAATGTGTTTGAGAGCGAATAAAGTGCATTTTCGAACAATGGTTGTGTGTGACAAGCAATAAAGCGCATCACACTAAATGTGTTCCATAAGTGCCAAAACGCGCTTCGGAGGCCTTTTCTGAGCGAGTGGAGTGCTTTTTTGGACGTGGCACACATGTGCCATATATGGAGGAAATTTTGACCACAAAGCCTATAGGAAGCTTGTAATACATTATCACAGCGAGAGAAACACATTTTCTCATTTTAGCTGTAACTCCACAACAGTGCTTCTCAGCCACCTGAAACTGTGGCACATAGAACAGGATCCAAAGCTGCGTGAGGCACACTTGCAATGAGCCTCCTGGCACCTTCCGCTGGCTCAATATGACACGCCGTATCATGCTTTACTTATAATGTGTTTGAGAGCGAATAAAGTGCATTTTCGAACAATGGTTGTGTGTGACAAGCAATAAAGCACATCACACTAAATGTGTTCCATAAGTGCCAAAACGCGCTTCGGAGGCCTTTTCTGAGCGAGTGGAGTGCTTTTTTGGACGTGTCACACATGTGCCATATATGGAGAAAATTTTGACCACAAAGCCTATAGGAAGCTTGTAATACATTATCACAGCGAGAGAAACACATTTTCTCATTTTAGCTGTAACTCCACAGCAGTGCTTCTCAACCACCTGAAACTGTGGCACATAGAACAGGATGCGAGGCTGCGTCAGGCACACTTGAAATGAGCCTCCTGGCACCTTCCACTGGCTCAATATGACACGCCGTATCATGCTTTACTTATAATGTGTTTGAGAGCGAATAAAGTGCATTTTCGAACAATGGTTGTGTGTGACAAGCAATAAAGCGCATCACACTAAATGTGTTCCATAAGTGCCAAAACGCGCTTCGGAGGCCTTTTCTGAGCGAGTGGAGTGCTTTTTTGGACGTGTCACACATGTGCCATATATGGAGAAAATTTTGACCACAAAGCCTATAGGAAGCTTGTAATACATTATCACAGCGAGAGAAACACATTTTCTCATTTTAGCTGTAACTCCACAGCAGTGCTTCTCAACCACCTGAAACTGTGGCACATAGAACAGGATGCGAGGCTGCGTCAGGCACACTTGAAATGAGCCTCCTGGCACCTTCCACTGGCTCAATATGACACGCCGTATCATGCTTTACTTATAATGTGTTTGAGAGCGAATAAAGTGCATTTTCGAACAATGGTTGTGTGTGACAAGCAATAAAGCGCATCACACTAAATGTGTTCCATAAGTGCCAAAACGCGCTTCGGAGGCCTTTTCTGAGCGAGTGGAGTGCTTTTTTGGACGTGGCACACATGTGCCATATATGGAGGAAATTTTGACCACAAAGCCTATAGGTAGCTTGAAATACATTATCACAGCGAGAGAAACACATTTTCTCATTTTAGCTGTAACTCCACAACAGTGCTTCTCAGCCATCTGAAACTGTGGCACATAGAACAGGATGCGAAGCTGCGTCAGGCACACTTGAAATGAGCCTCCTGGCACCTTCCGCTGGCTCAGTATGACACGCCGTATCATGCTTTACTTATAATGTGTTTGAGAGCGAATAAAGTGCATTTTCGAACAATGGTTGTGTGTGACAAGCAATAAAGCGCATCACACTAAATGTGTTCCATAAGTGCCAAAACGCGCTTCGGAGGCCTTTTCTGAGCGAGTGGAGTGCTTTTTTGGACGTGGCACACATGTGCCATATATGGAGAAAATTTTGACCACAAAGCCTATAGGTAGCTTGAAATACATTATCACAGCGAGAGAAACACATTTTCTCATTTTAGGTGTAACTCCACAGCAGTGCTTCTCAGCCACCTGAAACTGTGGCACATAGAACAGGATGCGAAGCTGCGTCAGGCACACTTGAATGGGCCTCCTGGCACCTTCCACTGGCTCAATATGACACGCCGTATCATGCTTTACTTATAATGTGTTTGAGAGCGAATAAAGTGCATTTTCGAACAATGGTTGTGTGTGACAAGCAATAAAGCGCATCACACTAAATGTGTTCCATAAGTGCCAAAACGCGCTTCGGAGGCCTTTTCTGAGCGAGTGGAGTGCTTTTTTGGACGTGGCACACATGTGCCATATATGGAGGAAATTTTGACCACAAAGCCTATAGGAAGCTTGTAATACATTATCACAGCGAGAGAAACACATTTTCTCATTTTAGCTGTAACTCCACAACAGTGCTTCTCAGCCACCTGAAACTGTGGCACATAGAACAGGATCCAAAGCTGCGTGAGGCACACTTGCAATGAGCCTCCTGGCACCTTCCGCTGGCTCAATATGACACGCCGTATCATGCTTTACTTATAATGTGTTTGAGAGCGAATAAAGTGCATTTTCGAACAATGGTTGTGTGTGACAAGCAATAAAGCACATCACACTAAATGTGTTCCATAAGTGCCAAAACGCGCTTCGGAGGCCTTTTCTGAGCGAGTGGAGTGCTTTTTTGGACGTGTCACACATGTGCCATATATGGAGAAAATTTTGACCACAAAGCCTATAGGAAGCTTGTAATACATTATCACAGCGAGAGAAACACATTTTCTCATTTTAGCTGTAACTCCACAGCAGTGCTTCTCAACCACCTGAAACTGTAGCACATAGAACAGGATGCGAGGCTGCGTCAGGCACACTTGAAATGAGCCTCCTGGCACCTTCCACTGGCTCAATATGACACGCCGTATCATGCTTTACTTATAATGTGTTTGAGAGCGAATAAAGTGCATTTTCGAACAATGGTTGTGTGTGACAAGCAATAAAGCGCATCACACTAAATGTGTTCCATAAGTGCCAAAACGCGCTTCGGAGGCCTTTTCTGAGCGAGTGGAGTGCTTTTTTGGACGTGTCACACATGTGCCATATATGGAGAAAATTTTGACCACAAAGCCTATAGGAAGCTTGTAATACATTATCACAGCGAGAGAAACACATTTTCTCATTTTAGCTGTAACTCCACAGCAGTGCTTCTCAACCACCTGAAACTGTGGCACATAGAACAGGATGCGAGGCTGCGTCAGGCACACTTGAAATGAGCCTCCTGGCACCTTCCACTGGCTCAATATGACACGCCGTATCATGCTTTACTTATAATGTGTTTGAGAGCGAATAAAGTGCATTTTCGAACAATGGTTGTGTGTGACAAGCAATAAAGCGCATCACACTAAATGTGTTCCATAAGTGCCAAAACGCGCTTCGGAGGCCTTTTCTGAGCGAGTGGAGTGCTTTTTTGGACGTGGCACACATGTGCCATATATGGAGGAAATTTTGACCACAAAGCCTATAGGTAGCTTGAAATACATTATCACAGCGAGAGAAACACATTTTCTCATTTTAGCTGTAACTCCACAACAGTGCTTCTCAGCCACCTGAAACTGTGGCACATAGAACAGGATGCGAAGCTGCGTCAGGCACACTTGGAATGAGCCTCCTGTCACCTTCCGCTGGCTCAATATGACACGCCGTATCATGCTTTACTCATAATGTGTTTGAGAGCGAATAAAGTGCATTTTCGAACAATGGTTGTGTGTGACAAGCAATAAAGCACATCACACTAAATGTGTTCCATAAGTGCCAAAACGCGCTTCGGAGACCTTTTCTGAGCGAGTGGAGTGCTTTTTTGGACGTGGTACACATGTACCATATATGGAGAAAATTTTGACCACAAAGCCTATAGGTAGCTTGAAATACATTATCACAGCGAGAGAAACACATTTTCTCATTTTAGCTGTAACTCCACAACAGTGCTTCTCAGCCATCTGAAACTGTGGCACATAGAACAGGATGCGAAGCTGCGTCAGGCACACTTGAAATGAGCCTCCTGGCACCTTCCACTGGCTCAATATGACACGCCGTATCATGCTTTACTTATAATGTGTTTGAGAGCGAATAAAGTGCATTTTCGAACAATGGTTGTGTGTGACAAGCAATAAAGCGCATCACACTAAATGTGTTCCATAAGTGCCAAAACGCGCTTCGGAGGCCTTTTCTGAGCGAGTGGAGTGCTTTTTTGGACGTGGTACACATGTACCATATATGGAGAAAATTTTGACCACAAAGCCTATAGGTAGCTTGAAATACATTATCTCAGCGAGAGAAACACATTTTCTCATTTTAGCTGTAACTCCACAGCAGTGCTTCTCAGCCACCTGAAACTGTGGCACATAGAACAGGATGCGAAGCTGCGTCAGGCACACTTGAAATGAGCCTCCTGGCACCTTCCACTGGCTCAATATGACACGCCGTATCATGCTTTACTTATAATGTGTTTGAGAGCGAATAAAGTGCATTTTCGAACAATGGTTGTGTGTGACAAGCAATAAAGTGCATCACACTAAATGTGTTCCATAAGTGCCAAAACGCGCTTCGGAGGCCTTTTCTGAGCGAGTGGAGTGCTTTTTTGGACGTGGCACACATGTGCCATATAGGGAGGAAATTTTGACCACAAAGCCTATAGGTAGCTTGAAATACATTATCACAGCGAGAGAAACACATTTTCTCATTTTAGCTGTAACTCCACAACAGTGCTTCTCAGCCACCTGAAACTGTGGCACATAGAACAGGATGCGAAGCTGCGTCAGGCACACTTGGAATGAGCCTCCTGTCACCTTCCGCTGGCTCAATATGACACGCCGTATCATGCTTTACTTATAATGTGTTTGAGAGCGAATAAAGTGCATTTTCGAACAATGGTTGTGTGTGACAAGCAATAAAGCACATCACACTAAATGTGTTCCATAAGTGCCAAAACGCGCTTCGGAGGCCTTTTCTGAGCGAGTGGAGTGCTTTTTTGGACGTGTCACACATGTGCCATATATGGAGAAAATTTTGACCACAAAGCCTATAGGAAGCTTGTAATACATTATCACAGCGAGAGAAACACATTTTCTCATTTTAGCTGTAACTCTACAGCAGTGCTTCTCAACCACCTGAAACTGTGGCACATAGAACAGGATGCGAGGCTGCGTCAGGCACACTTGAAATGAGCCTCCTGGCACCTTCCACTGGCTCAATATGACACGCCGTATCATGCTTTACTTATAATGTGTTTGAGAGCGAATAAAGTGCATTTTCGAACAATGGTTGTGTGTGACAAGCAATAAAGCGCATCACACTAAATGTGTTCCATAAGTGCCAAAACGCGCTTCGGAGGCCTTTTCTGAGCGAGTGGAGTGCTTTTTTGGACGTGTCACACATGTGCCATATATGGAGAAAATTTTGACCACAAAGCCTATAGGAAGCTTGTAATACATTATCACAGCGAGAGAAACACATTTTCTCATTTTAGCTGTAACTCCACAGCAGTGCTTCTCAACCACCTGAAACTGTGGCACATAGAACAGGATGCGAGGCTGCGTCAGGCACACTTGAAATGAGCCTCCTGGCACCTTCCACTGGCTCAATATGACACGCCGTATCATGCTTTACTTATAATGTGTTTGAGAGCGAATAAAGTGCATTTTCGAACAATGGTTGTGTGTGACAAGCAATAAAGCGCATCACACTAAATGTGTTCCATAAGTGCCAAAACGCGCTTCGGAGGCCTTTTCTGAGCGAGTGGAGTGCTTTTTTGGACGTGGCACACATGTGCCATATATGGAGGAAATTTTGACCACAAAGCCTATAGGTAGCTTGAAATACATTATCACAGCGAGAGAAACACATTTTCTCATTTTAGCTGTAACTCCACAACAGTGCTTCTCAGCCACCTGAAACTGTGGCACATAGAACAGGATGCGAAGCTGCGTCAGGCACACTTGGAATGAGCCTCCTGTCACCTTCCGCTGGCTCAATATGACACGCCGTATCATGCTTTACTCATAATGTGTTTGAGAGCGAATAAAGTGCATTTTCGAACAATGGTTGTGTGTGACAAGCAATAAAGCACATCACACTAAATGTGTTCCATAAGTGCCAAAACGCGCTTCGGAGGCCTTTTCTGAGCGAGTGGAGTGCTTTTTTGGACGTGTCACACATGTGCCATATATGGAGAAAATTTTGACCACAAAGCCTATAGGAAGCTTGTAATACATTATCACAGCGAGAGAAACACATTTTCTCATTTTAGCTGTAACTCCACAGCAGTGCTTCTCAACCACCTGAAACTGTGGCACATAGAACAGGATGCGAGGCTGCGTCAGGCACACTTGAAATGAGCCTCCTGGCACCTTCCACTGGCTCAATATGACACGCCGTATCATGCTTTACTTATAATGTGTTTGAGAGCGAATAAAGTGCATTTTCGAACAATGGTTGTGTGTGACAAGCAATAAAGCGCATCACACTAAATGTGTTCCATAAGTGCCAAAACGCGCTTCGGAGGCCTTTTCTGAGCGAGTGGAGTGCTTTTTTGGACGTGTCACACATGTGCCATATATGGAGAAAATTTTGACCACAAAGCCTATAGGAAGCTTGTAATACATTATCACAGCGAGAGAAACACATTTTCTCATTTTAGCTGTAACTCCACAGCAGTGCTTCTCAACCACCTGAAACTGTGGCACATAGAACAGGATGCGAGGCTGCGTCAGGCACACTTGAAATGAGCCTCCTGGCACCTTCCACTGGCTCAATATGACACGCCGTATCATGCTTTACTTATAATGTGTTTGAGAGCGAATAAAGTGCATTTTCGAACAATGGTTGTGTGTGACAAGCAATAAAGCGCATCACACTAAATGTGTTCCATAAGTGCCAAAACGCGCTTCGGAGGCCTTTTCTGAGCGAGTGGAGTGCTTTTTTGGACGTGGCACACATGTGCCATATATGGAGGAAATTTTGACCACAAAGCCTATAGGTAGCTTGAAATACATTATCACAGCGAGAGAAACACATTTTCTCATTTTAGCTGTAACTCCACAACAGTGCTTCTCAGCCATCTGAAACTGTGGCACATAGAACAGGATGCGAAGCTGCGTCAGGCACACTTGAAATGAGCCTCCTGGCACCTTCCGCTGGCTCAGTATGACACGCCGTATCATGCTTTACTTATAATGTGTTTGAGAGCGAATAAAGTGCATTTTCGAACAATGGTTGTGTGTGACAAGCAATAAAGCGCATCACACTAAATGTGTTCCATAAGTGCCAAAACGCGCTTCGGAGGCCTTTTCTGAGCGAGTGGAGTGCTTTTTTGGACGTGGCACACATGTGCCATATATGGAGAAAATTTTGACCACAAAGCCTATAGGTAGCTTGAAATACATTATCACAGCGAGAGAAACACATTTTCTCATTTTAGGTGTAACTCCACAGCAGTGCTTCTCAGCCACCTGAAACTGTGGCACATAGAACAGGATGCGAAGCTGCGTCAGGCACACTTGAATGGGCCTCCTGGCACCTTCCACTGGCTCAATATGACACGCCGTATCATGCTTTACTTATAATGTGTTTGAGAGCGAATAAAGTGCATTTTCGAACAATGGTTGTGTGTGACAAGCAATAAAGCGCATCACACTAAATGTGTTCCATAAGTGCCAAAACGCGCTTCGGAGGCCTTTTCTGAGCGAGTGGAGTGCTTTTTTGGACGTGGCACACATGTGCCATATATGGAGGAAATTTTGACCACAAAGCCTATAGGAAGCTTGTAATACATTATCACAGCGAGAGAAACACATTTTCTCATTTTAGCTGTAACTCCACAACAGTGCTTCTCAGCCACCTGAAACTGTGGCACATAGAACAGGATCCAAAGCTGCGTGAGGCACACTTGCAATGAGCCTCCTGGCACCTTCCGCTGGCTCAATATGACACGCCGTATCATGCTTTACTTATAATGTGTTTGAGAGCGAATAAAGTGCATTTTCGAACAATGGTTGTGTGTGACAAGCAATAAAGCACATCACACTAAATGTGTTCCATAAGTGCCAAAACGCGCTTCGGAGGCCTTTTCTGAGCGAGTGGAGTGCTTTTTTGGACGTGTCACACATGTGCCATATATGGAGAAAATTTTGACCACAAAGCCTATAGGAAGCTTGTAATACATTATCACAGCGAGAGAAACACATTTTCTCATTTTAGCTGTAACTCCACAGCAGTGCTTCTCAACCACCTGAAACTGTAGCACATAGAACAGGATGCGAGGCTGCGTCAGGCACACTTGAAATGAGCCTCCTGGCACCTTCCACTGGCTCAATATGACACGCCGTATCATGCTTTACTTATAATGTGTTTGAGAGCGAATAAAGTGCATTTTCGAACAATGGTTGTGTGTGACAAGCAATAAAGCGCATCACACTAAATGTGTTCCATA
This sequence comes from Doryrhamphus excisus, assembly GCF_037039965.1. Classification (NCBI taxonomy): domain Eukaryota; kingdom Metazoa; phylum Chordata; class Actinopteri; order Syngnathiformes; family Syngnathidae; genus Doryrhamphus; species Doryrhamphus excisus. The sequence continues at coordinate 14,268,777 of NC_136371.1, forward strand.
AGTGCCAAAACGCGCTTCGGAGGCCTTTTCTGAGCGAGTGGAGTGCTTTTTTGGACGTGTCACACATGTGCCATATATGGAGAAAATTTTGACCACAAAGCCTATAGGAAGCTTGTAATACATTATCACAGCGAGAGAAACACATTTTCTCATTTTAGCTGTAACTCCACAGCAGTGCTTCTCAACCACCTGAAACTGTGGCACATAGAACAGGATGCGAGGCTGCGTCAGGCACACTTGAAATGAGCCTCCTGGCACCTTCCACTGGCTCAATATGACACGCCGTATCATGCTTTACTTATAATGTGTTTGAGAGCGAATAAAGTGCATTTTCGAACAATGGTTGTGTGTGACAAGCAATAAAGCGCATCACACTAAATGTGTTCCATAAGTGCCAAAACGCGCTTCGGAGGCCTTTTCTGAGCGAGTGGAGTGCTTTTTTGGACGTGGCACACATGTGCCATATATGGAGGAAATTTTGACCACAAAGCCTATAGGTAGCTTGAAATACATTATCACAGCGAGAGAAACACATTTTCTCATTTTAGCTGTAACTCCACAACAGTGCTTCTCAGCCACCTGAAACTGTGGCACATAGAACAGGATGCGAAGCTGCGTCAGGCACACTTGGAATGAGCCTCCTGTCACCTTCCGCTGGCTCAATATGACACGCCGTATCATGCTTTACTCATAATGTGTTTGAGAGCGAATAAAGTGCATTTTCGAACAATGGTTGTGTGTGACAAGCAATAAAGCACATCACACTAAATGTGTTCCATAAGTGCCAAAACGCGCTTCGGAGACCTTTTCTGAGCGAGTGGAGTGCTTTTTTGGACGTGGTACACATGTACCATATATGGAGAAAATTTTGACCACAAAGCCTATAGGTAGCTTGAAATACATTATCACAGCGAGAGAAACACATTTTCTCATTTTAGCTGTAACTCCACAACAGTGCTTCTCAGCCATCTGAAACTGTGGCACATAGAACAGGATGCGAAGCTGCGTCAGGCACACTTGAAATGAGCCTCCTGGCACCTTCCACTGGCTCAATATGACACGCCGTATCATGCTTTACTTATAATGTGTTTGAGAGCGAATAAAGTGCATTTTCGAACAATGGTTGTGTGTGACAAGCAATAAAGCGCATCACACTAAATGTGTTCCATAAGTGCCAAAACGCGCTTCGGAGGCCTTTTCTGAGCGAGTGGAGTGCTTTTTTGGACGTGGTACACATGTACCATATATGGAGAAAATTTTGACCACAAAGCCTATAGGTAGCTTGAAATACATTATCTCAGCGAGAGAAACACATTTTCTCATTTTAGCTGTAACTCCACAGCAGTGCTTCTCAGCCACCTGAAACTGTGGCACATAGAACAGGATGCGAAGCTGCGTCAGGCACACTTGAAATGAGCCTCCTGGCACCTTCCACTGGCTCAATATGACACGCCGTATCATGCTTTACTTATAATGTGTTTGAGAGCGAATAAAGTGCATTTTCGAACAATGGTTGTGTGTGACAAGCAATAAAGTGCATCACACTAAATGTGTTCCATAAGTGCCAAAACGCGCTTCGGAGGCCTTTTCTGAGCGAGTGGAGTGCTTTTTTGGACGTGGCACACATGTGCCATATAGGGAGGAAATTTTGACCACAAAGCCTATAGGTAGCTTGAAATACATTATCACAGCGAGAGAAACACATTTTCTCATTTTAGCTGTAACTCCACAACAGTGCTTCTCAGCCACCTGAAACTGTGGCACATAGAACAGGATGCGAAGCTGCGTCAGGCACACTTGGAATGAGCCTCCTGTCACCTTCCGCTGGCTCAATATGACACGCCGTATCATGCTTTACTTATAATGTGTTTGAGAGCGAATAAAGTGCATTTTCGAACAATGGTTGTGTGTGACAAGCAATAAAGCACATCACACTAAATGTGTTCCATAAGTGCCAAAACGCGCTTCGGAGGCCTTTTCTGAGCGAGTGGAGTGCTTTTTTGGACGTGTCACACATGTGCCATATATGGAGAAAATTTTGACCACAAAGCCTATAGGAAGCTTGTAATACATTATCACAGCGAGAGAAACACATTTTCTCATTTTAGCTGTAACTCTACAGCAGTGCTTCTCAACCACCTGAAACTGTGGCACATAGAACAGGATGCGAGGCTGCGTCAGGCACACTTGAAATGAGCCTCCTGGCACCTTCCACTGGCTCAATATGACACGCCGTATCATGCTTTACTTATAATGTGTTTGAGAGCGAATAAAGTGCATTTTCGAACAATGGTTGTGTGTGACAAGCAATAAAGCGCATCACACTAAATGTGTTCCATAAGTGCCAAAACGCGCTTCGGAGGCCTTTTCTGAGCGAGTGGAGTGCTTTTTTGGACGTGTCACACATGTGCCATATATGGAGAAAATTTTGACCACAAAGCCTATAGGAAGCTTGTAATACATTATCACAGCGAGAGAAACACATTTTCTCATTTTAGCTGTAACTCCACAGCAGTGCTTCTCAACCACCTGAAACTGTGGCACATAGAACAGGATGCGAGGCTGCGTCAGGCACACTTGAAATGAGCCTCCTGGCACCTTCCACTGGCTCAATATGACACGCCGTATCATGCTTTACTTATAATGTGTTTGAGAGCGAATAAAGTGCATTTTCGAACAATGGTTGTGTGTGACAAGCAATAAAGCGCATCACACTAAATGTGTTCCATAAGTGCCAAAACGCGCTTCGGAGGCCTTTTCTGAGCGAGTGGAGTGCTTTTTTGGACGTGGCACACATGTGCCATATATGGAGGAAATTTTGACCACAAAGCCTATAGGTAGCTTGAAATACATTATCACAGCGAGAGAAACACATTTTCTCATTTTAGCTGTAACTCCACAACAGTGCTTCTCAGCCACCTGAAACTGTGGCACATAGAACAGGATGCGAAGCTGCGTCAGGCACACTTGGAATGAGCCTCCTGTCACCTTCCGCTGGCTCAATATGACACGCCGTATCATGCTTTACTCATAATGTGTTTGAGAGCGAATAAAGTGCATTTTCGAACAATGGTTGTGTGTGACAAGCAATAAAGCACATCACACTAAATGTGTTCCATAAGTGCCAAAACGCGCTTCGGAGACCTTTTCTGAGCGAGTGGAGTGCTTTTTTGGACGTGGTACACATGTACCATATATGGAGAAAATTTTGACCACAAAGCCTATAGGTAGCTTGAAATACATTATCACAGCGAGAGAAACACATTTTCTCATTTTAGCTGTAACTCCACAACAGTGCTTCTCAGCCATCTGAAACTGTGGCACATAGAACAGGATGCGAAGCTGCGTCAGGCACACTTGAAATGAGCCTCCTGGCACCTTCCACTGGCTCAATATGACACGCCGTATCATGCTTTACTTATAATGTGTTTGAGAGCGAATAAAGTGCATTTTCGAACAATGGTTGTGTGTGACAAGCAATAAAGCGCATCACACTAAATGTGTTCCATAAGTGCCAAAACGCGCTTCGGAGGCCTTTTCTGAGCGAGTGGAGTGCTTTTTTGGACGTGGTACACATGTACCATATATGGAGAAAATTTTGACCACAAAGCCTATAGGTAGCTTGAAATACATTATCTCAGCGAGAGAAACACATTTTCTCATTTTAGCTGTAACTCCACAGCAGTGCTTCTCAGCCACCTGAAACTGTGGCACATAGAACAGGATGCGAAGCTGCGTCAGGCACACTTGAAATGAGCCTCCTGGCACCTTCCACTGGCTCAATATGACACGCCGTATCATGCTTTACTTATAATGTGTTTGAGAGCGAATAAAGTGCATTTTCGAACAATGGTTGTGTGTGACAAGCAATAAAGTGCATCACACTAAATGTGTTCCATAAGTGCCAAAACGCGCTTCGGAGGCCTTTTCTGAGCGAGTGGAGTGCTTTTTTGGACGTGGCACACATGTGCCATATAGGGAGGAAATTTTGACCACAAAGCCTATAGGTAGCTTGAAATACATTATCACAGCGAGAGAAACACATTTTCTCATTTTAGCTGTAACTCCACAACAGTGCTTCTCAGCCACCTGAAACTGTGGCACATAGAACAGGATGCGAAGCTGCGTCAGGCACACTTGGAATGAGCCTCCTGTCACCTTCCGCTGGCTCAATATGACACGCCGTATCATGCTTTACTTATAATGTGTTTGAGAGCGAATAAAGTGCATTTTCGAACAATGGTTGTGTGTGACAAGCAATAAAGCACATCACACTAAATGTGTTCCATAAGTGCCAAAACGCGCTTCGGAGGCCTTTTCTGAGCGAGTGGAGTGCTTTTTTGGACGTGTCACACATGTGCCATATATGGAGAAAATTTTGACCACAAAGCCTATAGGAAGCTTGTAATACATTATCACAGCGAGAGAAACACATTTTCTCATTTTAGCTGTAACTCTACAGCAGTGCTTCTCAACCACCTGAAACTGTGGCACATAGAACAGGATGCGAGGCTGCGTCAGGCACACTTGAAATGAGCCTCCTGGCACCTTCCACTGGCTCAATATGACACGCCGTATCATGCTTTACTTATAATGTGTTTGAGAGCGAATAAAGTGCATTTTCGAACAATGGTTGTGTGTGACAAGCAATAAAGCGCATCACACTAAATGTGTTCCATAAGTGCCAAAACGCGCTTCGGAGGCCTTTTCTGAGCGAGTGGAGTGCTTTTTTGGACGTGTCACACATGTGCCATATATGGAGAAAATTTTGACCACAAAGCCTATAGGAAGCTTGTAATACATTATCACAGCGAGAGAAACACATTTTCTCATTTTAGCTGTAACTCCACAGCAGTGCTTCTCAACCACCTGAAACTGTGGCACATAGAACAGGATGCGAGGCTGCGTCAGGCACACTTGAAATGAGCCTCCTGGCACCTTCCACTGGCTCAATATGACACGCCGTATCATGCTTTACTTATAATGTGTTTGAGAGCGAATAAAGTGCATTTTCGAACAATGGTTGTGTGTGACAAGCAATAAAGCGCATCACACTAAATGTGTTCCATAAGTGCCAAAACGCGCTTCGGAGGCCTTTTCTGAGCGAGTGGAGTGCTTTTTTGGACGTGGCACACATGTGCCATATATGGAGGAAATTTTGACCACAAAGCCTATAGGTAGCTTGAAATACATTATCACAGCGAGAGAAACACATTTTCTCATTTTAGCTGTAACTCCACAACAGTGCTTCTCAGCCACCTGAAACTGTGGCACATAGAACAGGATGCGAAGCTGCGTCAGGCACACTTGGAATGAGCCTCCTGTCACCTTCCGCTGGCTCAATATGACACGCCGTATCATGCTTTACTCATAATGTGTTTGAGAGCGAATAAAGTGCATTTTCGAACAATGGTTGTGTGTGACAAGCAATAAAGCACATCACACTAAATGTGTTCCATAAGTGCCAAAACGCGCTTCGGAGGCCTTTTCTGAGCGAGTGGAGTGCTTTTTTGGACGTGGCACACATGTGCCATATATGGAGAAAATTTTGACCACAAAGCCTATAGGTAGCTTGAAATACATTATCACAGCGAGAGAAACACATTTTCTCATTTTAGGTGTAACTCCACAGCAGTGCTTCTCAGCCACCTGAAACTGTGGCACATAGAACAGGATGCGAAGCTGCGTCAGGCACACTTGAATGGGCCTCCTGGCACCTTCCACTGGCTCAATATGACACGCCGTATCATGCTTTACTTATAATGTGTTTGAGAGCGAATAAAGTGCATTTTCGAACAATGGTTGTGTGTGACAAGCAATAAAGCGCATCACACTAAATGTGTTCCATAAGTGCCAAAACGCGCTTCGGAGGCCTTTTCTGAGCGAGTGGAGTGCTTTTTTGGACGTGGCACACATGTGCCATATATGGAGGAAATTTTGACCACAAAGCCTATAGGAAGCTTGTAATACATTATCACAGCGAGAGAAACACATTTTCTCATTTTAGCTGTAACTCCACAACAGTGCTTCTCAGCCACCTGAAACTGTGGCACATAGAACAGGATCCAAAGCTGCGTGAGGCACACTTGCAATGAGCCTCCTGGCACCTTCCGCTGGCTCAATATGACACGCCGTATCATGCTTTACTTATAATGTGTTTGAGAGCGAATAAAGTGCATTTTCGAACAATGGTTGTGTGTGACAAGCAATAAAGCACATCACACTAAATGTGTTCCATAAGTGCCAAAACGCGCTTCGGAGGCCTTTTCTGAGCGAGTGGAGTGCTTTTTTGGACGTGTCACACATGTGCCATATATGGAGAAAATTTTGACCACAAAGCCTATAGGAAGCTTGTAATACATTATCACAGCGAGAGAAACACATTTTCTCATTTTAGCTGTAACTCCACAGCAGTGCTTCTCAACCACCTGAAACTGTAGCACATAGAACAGGATGCGAGGCTGCGTCAGGCACACTTGAAATGAGCCTCCTGGCACCTTCCACTGGCTCAATATGACACGCCGTATCATGCTTTACTTATAATGTGTTTGAGAGCGAATAAAGTGCATTTTCGAACAATGGTTGTGTGTGACAAGCAATAAAGCGCATCACACTAAATGTGTTCCATAAGTGCCAAAACGCGCTTCGGAGGCCTTTTCTGAGCGAGTGGAGTGCTTTTTTGGACGTGTCACACATGTGCCATATATGGAGAAAATTTTGACCACAAAGCCTATAGGAAGCTTGGAATACATTATCACAGCGAGAGAAACACATTTTCTCATTTTAGCTGTAACTCCACAGCAGTGCTTCTCAACCACCTGAAACTGTGGCACATAGAACAGGATGCGAGGCTGCGTCAGGCACACTTGAAATGAGCCTCCTGGCACCTTCCACTGGCTCAATATGACACGCCGTATCATGCTTTACTTATAATGTGTTTGAGAGCGAATAAAGTGCATTTTCGAACAATGGTTGTGTGTGACAAGCAATAAAGCGCATCACACTAAATGTGTTCCATAAGTGCCAAAACGCGCTTCGGAGGCCTTTTCTGAGCGAGTGGAGTGCTTTTTTGGACGTGGCACACATGTGCCATATATGGAGAAAATTTTGACCACAAAGCCTATAGGTAGCTTGAAATACATTATCACAGCGAGAGAAACACATTTTCTCATTTTAGCTGTAACTCCACAACAGTGCTTCTCAGCCATCTGAAACTGTGGCACATAGAACAGGATGCGAAGCTGCGTCAGGCACACTTGGAATGAGCCTCCTGTCACCTTCCACTGGCTCAATATGACACGCCGTATCATGCTTTACTCATAATGTGTTTGAGAGCGAATAAAGTGCATTTTCGAACAATGGTTGTGTGTGACAAGCAATAAAGCGCATCACACTAAATGTGTTCCATAAGTGCCAAAACGCGCTTCGGAGGCCTTTTCTGAGCGAGTGGAGTGCTTTTTTGGACGTGGCACACATGTGCCATATATGGAGAAAATTTTGACCACAAAGCCTATAGGTAGCTTGAAATACATTATCACAGCGAGAGAAACACATTTTCTCATTTTAGGTGTAACTCCACAGCAGTGCTTCTCAGCCACCTGAAACTGTGGCACATAGAACAGGATGCGAAGCTGCGTCAGGCACACTTGAATGGGCCTCCTGGCACCTTCCACTGGCTCAATATGACACGCCGTATCATGCTTTACTTATAATGTGTTTGAGAGCGAATAAAGTGCATTTTCGAACAATGGTTGTGTGTGACAAGCAATAAAGCGCATCACACTAAATGTGTTCCATAAGTGCCAAAACGCGCTTCGGAGGCCTTTTCTGAGCGAGTGGAGTGCTTTTTTGGACGTGGCACACATGTGCCATATATGGAGGAAATTTTGACCACAAAGCCTATAGGAAGCTTGTAATACATTATCACAGCGAGAGAAACACATTTTCTCATTTTAGCTGTAACTCCACAACAGTGCTTCTCAGCCACCTGAAACTGTGGCACATAGAACAGGATCCAAAGCTGCGTGAGGCACACTTGCAATGAGCCTCCTGGCACCTTCCGCTGGCTCAATATGACACGCCGTATCATGCTTTACTTATAATGTGTTTGAGAGCGAATAAAGTGCATTTTCGAACAATGGTTGTGTGTGACAAGCAATAAAGCACATCACACTAAATGTGTTCCATAAGTGCCAAAACGCGCTTCGGAGGCCTTTTCTGAGCGAGTGGAGTGCTTTTTTGGACGTGTCACACATGTGCCATATATGGAGAAAATTTTGACCACAAAGCCTATAGGAAGCTTGTAATACATTATCACAGCGAGAGAAACACATTTTCTCATTTTAGCTGTAACTCCACAGCAGTGCTTCTCAACCACCTGAAACTGTAGCACATAGAACAGGATGCGAGGCTGCGTCAGGCACACTTGAAATGAGCCTCCTGGCACCTTCCACTGGCTCAATATGACACGCCGTATCATGCTTTACTTATAATGTGTTTGAGAGCGAATAAAGTGCATTTTCGAACAATGGTTGTGTGTGACAAGCAATAAAGCGCATCACACTAAATGTGTTCCATAAGTGCCAAAACGCGCTTCGGAGGCCTTTTCTGAGCGAGTGGAGTGCTTTTTTGGACGTGTCACACATGTGCCATATATGGAGAAAATTTTGACCACAAAGCCTATAGGAAGCTTGTAATACATTATCACAGCGAGAGAAACACATTTTCTCATTTTAGCTGTAACTCCACAGCAGTGCTTCTCAACCACCTGAAACTGTGGCACATAGAACAGGATGCGAGGCTGCGTCAGGCACACTTGAAATGAGCCTCCTGGCACCTTCCACTGGCTCAATATGACACGCCGTATCATGCTTTACTTATAATGTGTTTGAGAGCGAATAAAGTGCATTTTCGAACAATGGTTGTGTGTGACAAGCAATAAAGCGCATCACACTAAATGTGTTCCATAAGTGCCAAAACGCGCTTCGGAGGCCTTTTCAGAGCGAGTGGAGTGCTTTTTTGGACGTGGCACACATGTGCCATATATGGAGAAAATTTTGACCACAAAGCCTATAGGTAGCTTGAAATACATTATCACAGCGAGAGAAACACATTTTCTCATTTTAGCTGTAACTCCACAACAGTGCTTCTCAGCCATCTGAAACTGTGGCACATAGAACAGGATGCGAAGCTGCGTCAGGCACACTTGGAATGAGCCTCCTGTCACCTTCCACTGGCTCAATATGACACGCCGTATCATGCTTTACTCATAATGTGTTTGAGAGCGAATAAAGTGCATTTTCGAACAATGGTTGTGTGTGACAAGCAATAAAGCGCATCACACTAAATGTGTTCCATAAGTGCCAAAACGCGCTTCGGAGGCCTTTTCTGAGCGAGTGGAGTGCTTTTTTGGACGTGGTACACATGTACCATATATGGAGAAAATTTTGACCACAAAGCCTATAGGTAGCTTGAAATACATTATCTCAGCGAGAGAAACACATTTTCTCATTTTAGCTGTAACTCCACAGCAGTGCTTCTCAGCCACCTGAAACTGTGGCACATAGAACAGGATGCGAAGCTGCGTCAGGCACACTTGAAATGAGCCTCCTGGCACCTTCCACTGGCTCAATATGACACGCCGTATCATGCTTTACTTATAATGTGTTTGAGAGCGAATAAAGTGCATTTTCGAACAATGGTTGTGTGTGACAAGCAATAAAGTGCATCACACTAAATGTGTTCCATAAGTGCCAAAACGCGCTTCGGAGGCCTTTTCTGAGCGAGTGGAGTGCTTTTTTGGACGTGGCACACATGTGCCATATAGGGAGGAAATTTTGACCACAAAGCCTATAGGTAGCTTGAAATACATTATCACAGCGAGAGAAACACATTTTCTCATTTTAGCTGTAACTCCACAACAGTGCTTCTCAGCCACCTGAAACTGTGGCACATAGAACAGGATGCGAAGCTGCGTCAGGCACACTTGGAATGAGCCTCCTGTCACCTTCCGCTGGCTCAATATGACACGCCGTATCATGCTTTACTTATAATGTGTTTGAGAGCGAATAAAGTGCATTTTCGAACAATGGTTGTGTGTGACAAGCAATAAAGCACATCACACTAAATGTGTTCCATAAGTGCCAAAACGCGCTTCGGAGGCCTTTTCTGAGCGAGTGGAGTGCTTTTTTGGACGTGTCACACATGTGCCATATATGGAGAAAATTTTGACCACAAAGCCTATAGGAAGCTTGTAATACATTATCACAGCGAGAGAAACACATTTTCTCATTTTAGCTGTAACTCCACAGCAGTGCTTCTCAACCACCTGAAACTGTGGCACATAGAACAGGATGCGAGGCTGCGTCAGGCACACTCGAAATGAGCCTCCTGGCACCTTCCACTGGCTCAATATGACACGCCGTATCATGCTTTACTTATAATGTGTTTGAGAGCGAATAAAGTGCATTTTCGAACAATGGTTGTGTGTGACAAGCAATAAAGCGCATCACACTAAATGTGTTCCATAAGTGCCAAAACGCGCTTCGGAGGCCTTTTCTGAGCGAGTGGAGTGCTTTTTTGGACGTGGCACACATGTGCCATATATGGAGGAAATTTTGACCACAAAGCCTATAGGTAGCTTGAAATACATTATCACAGCGAGAGAAACACATTTTCTCATTTTAGCTGTAACTCCACAACAGTGCTTCTCAGCCACCTGAAACTGTGGCACATAGAACAGGATGCGAAGCTGCGTCAGGCACACTTGGAATGAGCCTCCTGTCACCTTCCGCTGGCTCAATATGACACGCCGTATCATGCTTTACTCATAATGTGTTTGAGAGCGAATAAAGTGCATTTTCGAACAATGGTTGTGTGTGACAAGCAATAAAGCACATCACACTAAATGTGTTCCATAAGTGCCAAAACGCGCTTCGGAGACCTTTTCTGAGCGAGTGGAGTGCTTTTTTGGACGTGGTACACATGTACCATATATGGAGAAAATTTTGACCACAAAGCCTATAGGTAGCTTGAAATACATTATCACAGCGAGAGAAACACATTTTCTCATTTTAGCTGTAACTCCACAACAGTGCTTCTCAGCCATCTGAAACTGTGGCACATAGAACAGGATGCGAAGCTGCGTCAGGCACACTTGAAATGAGCCTCCTGGCACCTTCCGCTGGCTCAGTATGACACGCCGTATCATGCTTTACTTATAATGTGTTTGAGAGCGAATAAAGTGCATTTTCGAACAATGGTTGTGTGTGACAAGCAATAAAGCGCATCACACTAAATGTGTTCCATAAGTGCCAAAACGCGCTTCGGAGGCCTTTTCTGAGCGAGTGGAGTGCTTTTTTGGACGTGGCACACATGTGCCATATATGGAGAAAATTTTGACCACAAAGCCTATAGGTAGCTTGAAATACATTATCACAGCGAGAGAAACACATTTTCTCATTTTAGGTGTAACTCCACAGCAGTGCTTCTCAGCCACCTGAAACTGTGGCACATAGAACAGGATGCGAAGCTGCGTCAGGCACACTTGAATGGGCCTCCTGGCACCTTCCACTGGCTCAATATGACACGCCGTATCATGCTTTACTTATAATGTGTTTGAGAGCGAATAAAGTGCATTTTCGAACAATGGTTGTGTGTGACAAGCAATAAAGCGCATCACACTAAATGTGTTCCATAAGTGCCAAAACGCGCTTCGGAGGCCTTTTCTGAGCGAGTGGAGTGCTTTTTTGGACGTGGCACACATGTGCCATATATGGAGGAAATTTTGACCACAAAGCCTATAGGAAGCTTGTAATACATTATCACAGCGAGAGAAACACATTTTCTCATTTTAGCTGTAACTCCACAACAGTGCTTCTCAGCCACCTGAAACTGTGGCACATAGAACAGGATCCAAAGCTGCGTGAGGCACACTTGCAATGAGCCTCCTGGCACCTTCCGCTGGCTCAATATGACACGCCGTATCATGCTTTACTCATAATGTGTTTGAGAGCGAATAAAGTGCATTTTCGAACAATGGTTGTGTGTGACAAGCTATAAAGCACATCACACTAAATGTGTTCCATAAGTGCCAAAACGCGCTTCGGAGACCTTTTCTGAGCGAGTGGAGTGCTTTTTTGGACGTGGTACACGTACCATATATGGAGAAAATGTTGACCACAAAGCCTATAGGAAGCTTGTAATACATTATCACAGCGAGAGAAACACATTTTCTCATTTTAGCTGTAACTCCACAGCAGTGCTTCTCAACCACCTGAAACTGTGGCACATAGAACAGGATGCGAAGCTGCGTCAGGCACACTTGAAATGAGCCTCCTGGCACCTTCCACTGGCTCAATATGACACGCCGTATCATGCTTTACTTATAATGTGTTTGAGAGCGAATAAAGTGCATTTTCGAACAATGGTTGTGTGTGACAAGCAATAAAGTGCATCACACTAAATGTGTTCCATAAGTGCCAAAACGCGCTTCGGAGGCCTTTTCTGAGCGAGTGGAGTGCTTTTTTGGACGTGGCACACATGTGCCATATATGGAGGAAATTTTGACCACAAAGCCTATAGGTAGCTTGAAATACATTATCACAGCGAGAGAAACACATTTTCTCATTTTAGCTGTAACTCCACAACAGTGCTTCTCAGCCACCTGAAACTGTGGCACATAGAACAGGATGCGAAGCTGCGTCAGGCACACTTGGAATGAGCCTCCTGTCACCTTCCGCTGGCTCAATATGACACGCCGTATCATGCTTTACTCATAATGTGTTTGAGAGCGAATAAAGTGCATTTTCGAACAATGGTTGTGTGTGACAAGCAATAAAGCACATCACACTAAATGTGTTCCATAAGTGCCAAAACGCGCTTCGGAGGCCTTTTCTGAGCGAGTGGAGTGCTTTTTTGGACGTGGCACACATGTGCCATATATGGAGGAAATTTTGACCACAAAGCCTATAGGAAGCTTGTAATACATTATCACAGCGAGAGAAACACATTTTCTCATTTTAGCTGTAACTCCACAACAGTGCTTCTCAGCCACCTGAAACTGTGGCACATAGAACAGGATCCAAAGCTGCGTGAGGCACACTTGCAATGAGCCTCCTGGCACCTTCCGCTGGCTCAATATGACACGCCGTATCATGCTTTACTTATAATGTGTTTGAGAGCGAATAAAGTGCATTTTCGAACAATGGTTGTGTGTGACAAGCAATAAAGCGCATCACACTAAATGTGTTCCATAAGTGCCAAAACGCGCTTCGGAGGCCTTTTCTAAGCGAGTGGAGTGCTTTTTTGGACGTGGCACACATGTGCCATATATGGAGGAAATTTTGACCACAAAGCCTATAGGTAGCTTGAAATACATTATCACAGCGAGAGAAACACATTTTCTCATTTTAGCTGTAACTCCACAACAGTGCTTCTCAGCCACCTGAAACTGTGGCACATAGAACAGGATGCGAAGCTGCGTCAGGCACACTTGGAATGAGCCTCCTGTCACCTTCCGCTGGCTCAATATGACACGCCGTATCATGCTTTACTCATAATGTGTTTGAGAGCGAATAAAGTGCATTTTCGAACAATGGTTGTGTGTGACAAGCAATAAAGCACATCACACTAAATGTGTTCCATAAGTGCCAAAACGCGCTTCGGAGACCTTTTCTGAGCGAGTGGAGTGCTTTTTTGGACGTGGTACACATGTACCATATATGGAGAAAATTTTGACCACAAAGCCTATAGGTAGCTTGAAATACATTATCACAGCGAGAGAAACACATTTTCTCATTTTAGCTGTAACTCCACAACAGTGCTTCTCAGCCATCTGAAACTGTGGCACATAGAACAGGATGCGAAGCTGCGTCAGGCACACTTGAAATGAGCCTCCTGGCACCTTCCACTGGCTCAATATGACACGCCGTATCATGCTTTACTTATAATGTGTTTGAGAGCGAATAAAGTGCATTTTCGAACAATGGTTGTGTGTGACAAGCAATAAAGCGCATCACACTAAATGTGTTCCATAAGTGCCAAAACGCGCTTCGGAGGCCTTTTCTGAGCGAGTGGAGTGCTTTTTTGGACGTGGTACACATGTACCATATATGGAGAAAATTTTGACCACAAAGCCTATAGGTAGCTTGAAATACATTATCTCAGCGAGAGAAACACATTTTCTCATTTTAGCTGTAACTCCACAGCAGTGCTTCTCAGCCACCTGAAACTGTGGCACATAGAACAGGATGCGAAGCTGCGTCAGGCACACTTGAAATGAGCCTCCTGGCGCTTTCCACTGGCTCAATATGACACGCCGTATCATGCTTTACTTATAATGTGTTTGAGAGCGAATAAAGTGCATTTTCGAACAATGGTTGTGTGTGACAAGCAATAAAGTGCATCACACTAAATGTGTTCCATAAGTGCCAAAACGCGCTTCGGAGGCCTTTTCTGAGCGAGTGGAGTGCTTTTTTGGACGTGGCACACATGTGCCATATAGGGAGGAAATTTTGACCACAAAGCCTATAGGTAGCTTGAAATACATTATCACAGCGAGAGAAACACATTTTCTCATTTTAGCTGTAACTCCACAACAGTGCTTCTCAGCCACCTGAAACTGTGGCACATAGAACAGGATGCGAAGCTGCGTCAGGCACACTTGGAATGAGCCTCCTGTCACCTTCCGCTGGCTCAATATGACACGCCGTATCATGCTTTACTTATAATGTGTTTGAGAGCGAATAAAGTGCATTTTCGAACAATGGTTGTGTGTGACAAGCAATAAAGCGCATCACACTAAATGTGTTCCATAAGTGCCAAAACGCGCTTCGGAGGCCTTTTCTGAGCGAGTGGAGTGCTTTTTTGGACGTGGTACACATGTACCATATATGGAGAAAATTTTGACCACAAAGCCTATAGGTAGCTTGAAATACATTATCTCAGCGAGAGAAACACATTTTCTCATTTTAGCTGTAACTCCACAGCAGTGCTTCTCAGCCACCTGAAACTGTGGCACATAGAACAGGATGCGAAGCTGCGTCAGGCACACTTGAAATGAGCCTCCTGGCACCTTCCACTGGCTCAATATGACACGCCGTATCATGCTTTACTTATAATGTGTTTGAGAGCGAATAAAGTGCATTTTCGAACAATGGTTGTGTGTGACAAGCAATAAAGTGCATCACACTAAATGTGTTCCATAAGTGCCAAAACGCGCTTCGGAGGCCTTTTCTGAGCGAGTGGAGTGCTTTTTTGGACGTGGCACACATGTGCCATATAGGGAGGAAATTTTGACCACAAAGCCTATAGGTAGCTTGAAATACATTATCACAGCGAGAGAAACACATTTTCTCATTTTAGCTGTAACTCCACAGCAGTGCTTCTCAACCACCTGAAACTGTGGCACATAGAACAGGATGCGAGGCTGCGTCAGGCACACTTGAAATGAGCCTCCTGGCACCTTCCACTGGCTCAATATGACACGCCGTATCATGCTTTACTTATAATGTGTTTGAGAGCGAATAAAGTGCATTTTCGAACAATGGTTGTGTGTGACAAGCAATAAAGCGCATCACACTAAATGTGTTCCATAAGTGCCAAAACGCGCTTCGGAGGCCTTTTCTGAGCGAGTGGAGTGCTTTTTTGGACGTGGCACACATGTGCCATATATGGAGGAAATTTTGACCACAAAGCCTATAGGTAGCTTGAAATACATTATCACAGCGAGAGAAACACATTTTCTCATTTTAGCTGTAACTCCACAACAGTGCTTCTCAGCCACCTGAAACTGTGGCACATAGAACAGGATGCGAAGCTGCGTCAGGCACACTTGGAATGAGCCTCCTGTCACCTTCCGCTGGCTCAATATGACACGCCGTATCATGCTTTACTCATAATGTGTTTGAGAGCGAATAAAGTGCATTTTCGAACAATGGTTGTGTGTGACAAGCAATAAAGCGCATCACACTAAATGTGTTCCATAAGTGCCAAAAAGCGCTTCGGAGGCCTTTTCTGAGCGAGTGGAGTGCTTTTTTGGACGTGGCACACATGTGCCATATATGGAGGAAATTTTGACCACAAAGCCTATAGGAAGCTTGTAATACATTATCACAGCGAGAGAAACACATTTTCTCATTTTAGCTGTAACTCCACAACAGTGCTTCTCAGCCACCTGAAACTGTGGCACATAGAACAGGATGCGAAGCTGCGTCAGGCACACTTGAATGGGCCTCCTGGCACCTTCCGCTGGCTCAATATGACACGCCGTATCATGCTTTACTCATAATGTGTTTGAGAGCGAATAAAGTGCATTTTCGAACAATGGTTGTGTGTGACAAGCTATAAAGCACATCACACTAAATGTGTTCCATAAGTGCCAAAACGCGCTTCGGAGGCCTTTTCTGAGCGAGTGGAGTGCTTTTTTGGACGTGTCACACATGTGCCATATATGGAGAAAATTTTGACCACAAAGCCTATAGGAAGCTTGTAATACATTATCACAGCGAGAGAAACACATTTTCTCATTTTAGCTGTAACTCCACAACAGTGCTTCTCAGCCACCTGAAACTGTGGCACATAGAACAGGATGCGAAGCTGCGTCAGGCACACTTGGAATGAGCCTCCTGGCACCTTCCACTGGCTCAATATTACACGCCGTATCATGCTTTACTTATAATGTGTTTGAGAGCGAATAAAGTGCATTTTCGAACAATGGTTGTGTGTGACAAGCAATAAAGTGCATCACACTAAATGTGTTCCATAAGTGCCAAAACGCGCTTCGGAGGCCTTTTCTGAGCGAGTGGAGTGCTTTTTTGGACGTGGCACACATGTGCCATATATGGAGGAAATTTTGACCACAAAGCCTATAGGTAGCTTGAAATACATTATCACAGCGAGAGAAACACATTTTCTCATTTTAGCTGTAACTCCACAACAGTGCTTCTCAGCCACCTGAAACTGTGGCACATAGAACAGGATGCGAAGCTGCGTCAGGCACACTTGGAATGAGCCTCCTGTCACCTTCCGCTGGCTCAATATGACACGCCGTATCATGCTTTACTCATAATGTGTTTGAGAGCGAATAAAGTGCATTTTCGAACAATGGTTGTGTGTGACAAGCAATAAAGCACATCACACTAAATGTGTTCCATAAGTGCCAAAACGCGCTTCGGAGACCTTTTCTGAGCGAGTGGAGTGCTTTTTTGGACGTGGTACACATGTACCATATATGGAGAAAATTTTGACCACAAAGCCTATAGGTAGCTTGAAATACATTATCTCAGCGAGAGAAACACATTTTCTCATTTTAGCTGTAACTCCACAGCAGTGCTTCTCAGCCACCTGACACTGTGGCACATAGAACAGGATGCGAAGCTGCGTCAGGCACACTTGAAATGAGCCTCCTGGCACCTTCCACTGGCTCAATATGACACGCCGTATCATGCTTTACTTATAATGTGTTTGAGAGCGAATAAAGTGCATTTTCGAACAATGGTTGTGTGTGACAAGCAATAAAGTGCATCACACTAAATGTGTTCCATAAGTGCCAAAACGCGCTTCGGAGGCCTTTTCTGAGCGAGTGGAGTGCTTTTTTGGACGTGGCACACATGTGCCATATAGGGAGGAAATTTTGACCACAAAGCCTATAGGTAGCTTGAAATACATTATCACAGCGAGAGAAACACATTTTCTCATTTTAGCTGTAACTCCACAGCAGTGCTTCTCAGCCACCTGAAACTGTGGCACATAGAACAGGATGCGAAGCTGCGTCAGGCACACTTGCAATGAGCCTCCTGGCACCTTCCACTGGCTCAATATGACACGCCGTATCATGCTTTACTTATAATGTGTTTGAGAGCGAATAAAGTGCATTTTTGAACAATGGTTGTGTGTGACAAGCAATAAAGCACATCACACTAAATGTGTTCCATAAGTGCCAAAACGCGCTTCGGAGGCCTTTTCTGAGCGAGTGGAGTGCTTTTTTGGACGTGTCACACATGTGCCATATATGGAGAAAATTTTGACCACAAAGCCTATAGGAAGCTTGTAATACATTATCACAGCGAGAGAAACACATTTTCTCATTTTAGCTGTAACTCCACAGCAGTGCTTCTCAGCCACCTGAAACTGTGGCACATAGAACAGGATGCGAAGCTGCGTCAGGCACACTTGAAATGAGCCTCCTGGCACCTTCCACTGGCTCAATATGACACGCCGTATCATGCTTTACTTATAATGTGTTTGAGAGCGAATAAAGTGCATTTTCGAACAATGGTTGTGTGTGACAAGCAATAAAGTGCATCACACTAAATGTGTTCCATAAGTGCCAAAACGCGCTTCGGAGGCCTTTTCTGAGCGAGTGGAGTGCTTTTTTTGGACGTGGCACACATGTGCCATATAGGGAGGAAATTTTGACCACAAAGCCTATAGGTAGCTTGAAATACATTATCACAGCGAGAGAAACACATTTTCTCATTTTAGCTGTAACTCCACAACAGTGCTTCTCAGCCACCTGAAACTGTGGCACATAGAACAGGATGCGAAGCTGCGTCAGGCACACTTGCAATGAGCTTCCTGGCACCTTCCACTGGCTCAATATGACACGCCGTATCATGCTTTACTTATAATGTGTTTGAGAGCGAATAAAGTGCATTTTCGAACAATGGTTGTGTGTGACAAGCAATAAAGCACATCACACTAAATGTGTTCCATAAGTGCCAAAACGCGCTTCGGAGGCCTTTTCTGAGCGAGTGGAGTGCTTTTTTGGACGTGTCACACATGTGCCATATATGGAGAAAATTTTGACCACAAAGCCTATAGGAAGCTTGTAATACATTATCACAGCGAGAGAAACACATTTTCTCATTTTAGCTGTAACTCCACAGCAGTGCTTCTCAACCACCTGAAACTGTGGCACATAGAACAGGATGCGAGGCTGCGTCAGGCACACTTGAAATGAGCCTCCTGGCACCTTCCACTGGCTCAATATGACACGCCGTATCATGCTTTACTTATAATGTGTTTGAGAGCGAATAAAGTGCATTTTCGAACAATGGTTGTGTGTGACAAGCAATAAAGCGCATCACACTAAATGTGTTCCATAAGTGCCAAAACGCGCTTCGGAGGCCTTTTCTGAGCGAGTGGAGTGCTTTTTTGGACGTGGTACACATGTACCATATATGGAGAAAATTTTGACCACAAAGCCTATAGGTAGCTTGAAATACATTATCTCAGCGAGAGAAACACATTTTCTCATTTTAGCTGTAACTCCACAACAGTGCTTCTCAGCCACCTGAAACTGTGGCACATAGAACAGGATGCGAAGCTGCGTCAGGCACACTTGAATGGGCCTCTTGGCACCTTCCACTGGCTCAATATGACACGCCGTATCATGCTTTACTTATAATGTGTTTGAGAGCGAATAAAGTGCATTTTCGAACAATGGTTGTGTGTGACAAGCAATAAAGCACATCACACTAAATGTGTTCCATAAGTGCCAAAACGCGCTTCGGAGGCCTTTTCTGAGCGAGTGGAGTGCTTTTTTGGACGTGTCACACATGTGCCATATATGGAGAAAATTTTGACCACAAAGCCTATAGGAAGCTTGTAATACATTATCACAGCGAGAGAAACACATTTTCTCATTTTAGCTGTAACTCCACAGCAGTGCTTCTCAACCACCTGAAACTGTGGCACATAGAACAGGATGCGAGGCTGCGTCAGGCACACTTGAAATGAGCCTCCTGGCACCTTCCACTGGCTCAATATGACACGCCGTATCATGCTTTACTTATAATGTGTTTGAGAGCGAATAAAGTGCATTTTCGAACAATGGTTGTGTGTGACAAGCAATAAAGCGCATCACACTAAATGTGTTCCATAAGTGCCAAAACGCGCTTCGGAGGCCTTTTCTGAGCGAGTGGAGTGCTTTTTTGGACGTGGCACACATGTGCCATATATGGAGGAAATTTTGACCACAAAGCCTATAGGTAGCTTGAAATACATTATCACAGCGAGAGAAACACATTTTCTCATTTTAGCTGTAACTCCACAACAGTGCTTCTCAGCCACCTGAAACTGTGGCACATAGAACAGGATGCGAAGCTGCGTCAGGCACACTTGAAATGAGCCTCCTGGCACCTTCCGCTGGCTCAGTATGACACGCCGTATCATGCTTTACTTATAATGTGTTTGAGAGCGAATAAAGTGCATTTTCGAACAATGGTTGTGTGTGACAAGCAATAAAGCGCATCACACTAAATGTGTTCCATAAGTGCCAAAACGCGCTTCGGAGGCCTTTTCTGAGCGAGTGGAGTGCTTTTTTGGACGTGGCACATATGTGCCATATATGGAGGAAATTTTGACCACAAAGCCTATAGGAAGCTTGTAATACATTATCACAGCGAGAGAAACACATTTTCTCATTTTAGCTGTAACTCCACAACAGTGCTTCTCAGCCACCTGAAACTGTGGCACATAGAACAGGATGCGAAGCTGCGTCAGGCACACTTGCAATGAGCCTCCTGGCACCTTCCACTGGCTCAATATGACACGCCGTATCATGCTTTACTTATAATGTGTTTGAGAGCGAATAAAGTGCATTTTCGAACAATGGTTGTGTGTGACAAGCAATAAAGCACATCACACTAAATGTGTTCCATAAGTGCCAAAACGCGCTTCGGAGGCCTTTTCTGAGCGAGTGGAGTGCTTTTTTGGACGTGTCACACATGTGCCATATATGGAGAAAATTTTGACCACAAAGCCTATAGGAAGCTTGTAATACATTATCACAGCGAGAGAAACACATTTTCTCATTTTAGCTGTAACTCCACAGCAGTGCTTCTCAACCACCTGAAACTGTGGCACATAGAACAGGATGCGAGGCTGCGTCAGGCACACTTGAAATGAGCCTCCTGGCACCTTCCACTGGCTCAATATGACACGCCGTATCATGCTTTACTTATAATGTGTTTGAGAGCGAATAAAGTGCATTTTCGAACAATGGTTGTGTGTGACAAGCAATAAAGCGCATCACACTAAATGTGTTCCGTAAGTGCCAAAACGCGCTTCGGAGGCCTTTTCTGAGCGAGTGGAGTGCTTTTTTGGACGTGGTACACATGTACCATATATGGAGAAAATTTTGACCACAAAGCCTATAGGTAGCTTGAAATACATTATCTCAGCGAGAGAAACACATTTTCTCATTTTAGCTGTAACTCCACAGCAGTGCTTCTCAGCCACCTGAAACTGTGGCACATAGAACAGGATGCGAAGCTGCGTCAGGCACACTTAAAATGAGCCTCCTGGCACCTTCCACTGGCTCAATATGACACGCCGTATCATGCTTTACTTATAATGTGTTTGAGAGCGAATAAAGTGCATTTTCGAACAATGGTTGTGTGTGACAAGCAATAAAGTGCATCACACTAAATGTGTTCCATAAGTGCCAAAACGCGCTTCGGAGGCCTTTTCTGAGGGAGTGGAGTGCTTTTTTTGGACGTGGCACACATGTGCCATATAGGGAGGAAATTTTGACCACAAAGCCTATAGGTAGCTTGAAATACATTATCACAGCGAGAGAAACACATTTTCTCATTTTAGCTGTAACTCCACAGCAGTGCTTCTCAGCCACCTGAAACTGTGGCACATAGAACAGGATGCGAAGCTGCGTCAGGCACACTTAAAATGAGCCTCCTGGCACCTTCCACTGGCTCAATATGACACGCCGTATCATGCTTTACTTATAATGTGTTTGAGAGCGAATAAAGTGCATTTTCGAACAATGGTTGTGTGTGACAAGCAATAAAGTGCATCACACTAAATGTGTTCCATAAGTGCCAAAACGCGCTTCGGAGGCCTTTTCTGAGCGAGTGGAGTGCTTTTTTTGGACGTGGCACACATGTGCCATATAGGGAGGAAATTTTGACCACAAAGCCTATAGGTAGCTTGAAATACATTATCACAGCGAGAGAAACACATTTTCTCATTTTAGCTGTAACTCCACAACAGTGCTTCTCAGCCACCTGAAACTGTGGCACATAGAACAGGATGCGAAGCTGCGTCAGGCACACTTGCAATGAGCCTCCTGTCACCTTCCGCTGGCTCAATATGACACGCCGTATCATGCTTTACTCATAATGTGTTTGAGAGCGAATAAAGTGCATTTTCGAACAATGGTTGTGTGACAAGCAATAAAGCACATCACACTAAATGTGTTCCATAAGTGCCAAAACGCGCTTCGGAGACCTTTTCTGAGCGAGTGGAGTGCTTTTTTGGACGTGGTACACATGTACCATATATGGAGAAAATTTTGACCACAAAGCCTATAGGTAGCTTGAAATACATTATCACAGCGAGAGAAACACATTTTCTCATTTTAGCTGTAACTCCACAGCAGTGCTTCTCAGCCACCTGAAACTGTGGCACATAGAACAGGATGCGAAGCTGCGTCAGGCACACTTGCAATGAGCCTCCTGGCACCTTCCACTGGCTCAATATGACACGCCGTATCATGCTTTACTTATAATGTGTTTGAGAGCGAATAAAGTGCATTTTCGAACAATGGTTGTGTGTGACAAGCAATAAAGCACATCACACTAAATGTGTTCCATAAGTGCCAAAACGCGCTTCGGAGGCCTTTTCTGAGCGAGTGGAGTGCTTTTTTGGACGTGTCACACATGTGCCATATATGGAGAAAATTTTGACCACAAAGCCTATAGGAAGCTTGTAATACATTATCACAGCGAGAGAAACACATTTTCTCATTTTAGCTGTAACTCCACAGCAGTGCTTCTCAACCACCTGAAACTGTGGCACATAGAACAGGATGCGAGGCTGCGTCAGGCACACTTGAAATGAGCCTCCTGGCACCTTCCACTGGCTCAATATGACACGCCGTATCATGCTTTACTTATAATGTGTTTGAGAGCGAATAAAGTGCATTTTCGAACAATGGTTGTGTGTGACAAGCAATAAAGCGCATCACACTAAATGTGTTCCATAAGTGCCAAAACGCGCTTCGGAGGCCTTTTCTGAGCGAGTGGAGTGCTTTTTTGGACGTGGTACACATGTACCATATATGGAGAAAATTTTGACCACAAAGCCTATAGGTAGCTTGAAATACATTATCTCAGCGAGAGAAACACATTTTCTCATTTTAGCTGTAACTCCACAACAGTGCTTCTCAGCCACCTGAAACTGTGGCACATAGAACAGGATGCGAAGCTGCGTCAGGCACACTTGAATGGGCCTCTTGGCACCTTCCACTGGCTCAATATGACACGCCGTATCATGCTTTACTTATAATGTGTTTGAGAGCGAATAAAGTGCATTTTCGAACAATGGTTGTGTGTGACAAGCAATAAAGCACATCACACTAAATGTGTTCCATAAGTGCCAAAACGCGCTTCGGAGGCCTTTTCTGAGCGAGTGGAGTGCTTTTTTGGACGTGTCACACATGTGCCATATATGGAGAAAATTTTGACCACAAAGCCTATAGGAAGCTTGTAATACATTATCACAGCGAGAGAAACACATTTTCTCATTTTAGCTGTAACTCCACAGCAGTGCTTCTCAACCACCTGAAACTGTGGCACATAGAACAGGATGCGAGGCTGCGTCAGGCACACTTGAAATGAGCCTCCTGGCACCTTCCACTGGCTCAATATGACACGCCGTATCATGCTTTACTTATAATGTGTTTGAGAGCGAATAAAGTGCATTTTCGAACAATGGTTGTGTGTGACAAGCAATAAAGCGCATCACACTAAATGTGTTCCATAAGTGCCAAAACGCGCTTCGGAGGCCTTTTCTGAGAGAGTGGAGTGCTTTTTTGGACGTGGCACACATGTGCCATATATGGAAGAAATTTTGACCACAAAGCCTATAGGTAGCTTGAAATACATTATCACAGCGAGAGAAACACATTTTCTCATTTTAGCTGTAACTCCACAACAGTGCTTCTCAGCCACCTGAAACTGTGGCCCATAGAACAGGATGCGAAGCTGCGTCAGGCACACTTGAAATGAGCCTCCTGGCACCTTCCGCTGGCTCAGTATGACACGCCGTATCATGCTTTACTTATAATGTGTTTGAGAGCGAATAAAGTGCATTTTCGAACAATGGTTGTGTGTGACAAGCAATAAAGCGCATCACACTAAATGTGTTCCATAAGTGCCAAAACGCGCTTCGGAGGCCTTTTCTGAGCGAGTGGAGTGCTTTTTTGGACGTGGCACATATGTGCCATATATGGAGGAAATTTTGACCACAAAGCCTATAGGAAGCTTGTAATACATTATCACAGCGAGAGAAACACATTTTCTCATTTTAGCTGTAACTCCACAACAGTGCTTCTCAGCCACCTGAAACTGTGGCACATAGAACAGGATCCAAAGCTGCGTGAGGCACACTTGCAATGAGCCTCCTGGCACCTTCCGCTGGCTCAATATGACACGCCGTATCATGCTTTACTTATAATGTGTTTGAGAGCGAATAAAGTGCATTTTCGAACAATGGTTGTGTGTGACAAGCAATAAAGCACATCACACTAAATGTGTTCCATAAGTGCCAAAACGCGCTTCGGAAGCCTTTTCTGAGCGAGTGGAGTGCTTTTTTGGACGTGTCACACATGTGCCATATATGGAGAAAATTTTGACCACAAAGCCTATAGGAAGCTTGTAATACATTATCACAGCGAGAGAAACACATTTTCTCATTTTAGCTGTAACTCCACAGCAGTGCTTCTCAACCACCTGAAACTGTGGCACATAGAACAGGATGCGAGGCTGCGTCAGGCACACTTGAAATGAGCCTCCTGGCACCTTCCACTGGCTCAATATGACACGCCGTATCATGCTTTACTTATAATGTGTTTGAGAGCGAATAAAGTGCATTTTCGAACAATGGTTGTGTGTGACAAGCAATAAAGCGCATCACACTAAATGTGTTCCATAAGTGCCAAAACGCGCTTCGGAGGCCTTTTCTGAGCGAGTGGAGTGCTTTTTTGGACGTGGCACACATGTGCCATATATGGAGAAAATTTTGACCACAAAGCCTATAGGAAACTTGTAATACATTATCACAGCGAGAGAAACACATTTTCTCATTTTAGCTGTAACTCCACAGCAGTGCTTCTCAACCACCTGAAACTGTGGCACATAGAACAGGATGCGAGGCTGCGTCAGGCACACTTGAAATGAGCCTCCTGGCACCTTCCACTGGCTCAATATGACACGCCGTATCATGCTTTACTTATAATGTGTTTGAGAGCGAATAAAGTGCATTTTCGAACAATGGTTGTGTGTGACAAGCAATAAAGCGCATCACACTAAATGTGTTCCATAAGTGCCAAAACGCGCTTCGGAGGCCTTTTCTGAGCGAGTGGAGTGCTTTTTTGGACGTGGCACACATGTGCCATATATGGAGGAAATTTTGACCACAAAGCCTATAGGAAGCTTGTAATACATTATCACAGCGAGAGAAACACATTTTCTCATTTTAGCTGTAACTCCACAACAGTGCTTCTCAGCCACCTGAAACTGTGGCACATAGAACAGGATCCAAAGCTGCGTGAGGCACACTTGCAATGAGCCTCCTGGCACCTTCCGCTGGCTCAATATGACACGCCGTATCATGCTTTACTTATAATGTGTTTGAGAGCGAATAAAGTGCATTTTCGAACAATGGTTGTGTGTGACAAGCAATAAAGCGCATCACACTAAATGTGTTCCATAAGTGCCAAAACGCGCTTCGGAGGCCTTTTCTGAGCGAGTGGAGTGCTTTTTTGGACGTGGCACACATGTGCCATATATGGAGAAAATTTTGACCACAAAGCCTATAGGTAGCTTGAAATACATTATCACAGCGAGAGAAACACATTTTCTCATTTTAGGTGTAACTCCACAGCAGTGCTTCTCAGCCACCTGAAACTGTGGCACATAGAACAGGATGCGAAGCTGCGTCAGGCACACTTGAATGGGCCTCCTGGGACCTTCCACTGGCTCAATATGACACGCCGTATCATGCTTTACTTATAATGTGTTTGAGAGCGAATAAAGTGCATTTTCGAACAATGGTTGTGTGTGACAAGCAATAAAGCACATCACACTAAATGTGTTCCATAAGTGCCAAAACGCGCTTCGGAGGCCTTTTCTGAGCGAGTGGAGTGCTTTTTTGGACGTGTCACACATGTGCCATATATGGAGAAAATTTTGACCACAAAGCCTATAGGAAGCTTGTAATACATTATCACAGCGAGAGAAACACATTTTCTCATTTTAGCTGTAACTCCACAGCAGTGCTTCTCAACCACCTGAAACTGTGGCACATAGAACAGGATGCGAGGCTGCGTCAGGCACACTTGAAATGAGCCTCCTGGCACCTTCCACTGGCTCAATATGACACGCCGTATCATGCTTTACTTATAATGTGTTTGAGAGCGAATAAAGTGCATTTTCGAACAATGGTTGTGTGTGACAAGCAATAAAGCGCATCACACTAAATGTGTTCCATAAGTGCCAAAACGCGCTTCGGAGGCCTTTTCTGAGCGAGTGGAGTGCTTTTTTGGACGTGGCACACATGTGCCATATATGGAGGAAATTTTGACCACAAAGCCTATAGGTAGCTTGAAATACATTATCACAGCGAGAGAAACACATTTTCTCATTTTAGCTGTAACTCCACAACAGTGCTTCTCAGCCACCTGAAACTGTGGCACATAGAACAGGATGCGAAGCTGCGTCAGGCACACTTGGAATGAGCCTCCTGTCACCTTCCGCTGGCTCAATATGACACGCCGTATCATGCTTTACTCATAATGTGTTTGAGAGCGAATAAAGTGCATTTTCGAACAATGGTTGTGTGTGACAAGCAATAAAGCACATCACACTAAATGTGTTCCATAAGTGCCAAAACGCGCTTCGGAGACCTTTTCTGAGCGAGTGGAGTGCTTTTTTGGACGTGGTACACATGTACCATATATGGAGAAAATTTTGACCACAAAGCCTATAGGTAGCTTGAAATACATTATCACAGCGAGAGAAACACATTTTCTCATTTTAGCTGTAACTCCACAACAGTGCTTCTCAGCCACCTGAAACTGTGGCACATAGAACAGGATGCGAAGCTGCGTCAGGCACACTTGGAATGAGCCTCCTGTCACCTTCCGCTGGCTCAATATGACACGCCGTATCATGCTTTACTCATAATGTGTTTGAGAGCGAATAAAGTGCATTTTCGAACAATGGTTGTGTGTGACAAGCAATAAAGCACATCACACTAAATGTGTTCCATAAGTGCCAAAACGCGCTTCGGAGACCTTTTCTGAGCGAGTGGAGTGCTTTTTTGGACGTGGTACACATGTACCATATATGGAGAAAATTTTGACCACAAAGCCTATAGGTAGCTTGAAATACATTATCTCAGCGAGAGAAACACATTTTCTCATTTTAGCTGTAACTCCACAGCAGTGCTTCTCAGCCACCTGAAACTGTGGCACATAGAACAGGATGCGAAGCTGCGTCAGGCACACTTGAAATGAGCCTCCTGGCACCTTCCACTGGCTCAATATGACACGCCGTATCATGCTTTACTTATAATGTGTTTGAGAGCGAATGAAGTGCATTTTCGAACAATGGTTGTGTGTGACAAGCAATGAAGCACATCACACTAAATGTGTTCCATAAGTGCCAAAACGCGCTTCGGAGACCTTTTCTGAGCGAGTGGAGTGCTTTTTTGGACGTGGTACACATGTACCATATATGGAGAAAATTTTGACCACAAAGCCTATAGGTAGCTTGAAATACATTATCACAGCGAGAGAAACACATTTTCTCATTTTAGCTGTAACTCCACAGCAGTGCTTCTCAACCACCTGAAACTGTGGCACATAGAACAGGATGCGAGGCTGCGTCAGGCACACTTGAAATGAGCCTCCTGGCACCTTCCACTGGCTCAATATGACACGCCGTATCATGCTTTACTTATAATGTGTTTGAGAGCGAATAAAGTGCATTTTCGAACAATGGTTGTGTGTGACAAGCAATAAAGCGCATCACACTAAATGTGTTCCATAAGTGCCAAAACGCGCTTCGGAGGCCTTTTCTGAGCGAGTGGAGTGCTTTTTTGGACGTGTCACACATGTGCCATATATGGAGAAAATTTTGACCACAAAGCCTATAGGAAGCTTGTAATACATTATCACAGCGAGAGAAACACATTTTCTCATTTTAGCTGTAACTCCACAGCAGTGCTTCTCAACCACCTGAAACTGTGGCACATAGAACAGGATGCGAGGCTGCGTCAGGCACACTTGAAATGAGCCTCCTGGCACCTTCCACTGGCTCAATATGACACGCCGTATCATGCTTTACTTATAATGTGTTTGAGAGCGAATAAAGTGCATTTTCGAACAATGGTTGTGTGTGACAAGCAATAAAGCGCATCACACTAAATGTGTTCCATAAGTGCCAAAACGCGCTTCGGAGGCCTTTTCTGAGCGAGTGGAGTGCTTTTTTGGACGTGGCACACATGTGCCATATATGGAGGAAATTTTGACCACAAAGCCTATAGGTAGCTTGAAATACATTATCACAGCGAGAGAAACACATTTTCTCATTTTAGCTGTAACTCCACAACAGTGCTTCTCAGCCACCTGAAACTGTGGCACATAGAACAGGATGCGAAGCTGCGTCAGGCACACTTGGAATGAGCCTCCTGTCACCTTCCGCTGGCTCAATATGACACGCCGTATCATGCTTTACTCATAATGTGTTTGAGAGCGAATAAAGTGCATTTTCGAACAATGGTTGTGTGTGACAAGCAATAAAGCACATCACACTAAATGTGTTCCATAAGTGCCAAAACGCGCTTCGGAGACCTTTTCTGAGCGAGTGGAGTGCTTTTTTGGACGTGGTACACATGTACCATATATGGAGAAAATTTTGACCACAAAGCCTATAGGTAGCTTGAAATACATTATCACAGCGAGAGAAACACATTTTCTCATTTTAGCTGTAACTCCACAACAGTGCTTCTCAGCCATCTGAAACTGTGGCACATAGAACAGGATGCGAAGCTGCGTCAGGCACACTTGAAATGAGCCTCCTGGCACCTTCCGCTGGCTCAGTATGACACGCCGTATCATGCTTTACTTATAATGTGTTTGAGAGCGAATAAAGTGCATTTTCGAACAATGGTTGTGTGTGACAAGCAATAAAGCGCATCACACTAAATGTGTTCTATAAGTGCCAAAACGCGCTTCGGAGGCCTTTTCTGAGCGAGTGGAGTGCTTTTTTGGACGTGGCACACATGTGCCATATATGGAGAAAATTTTGACCACAAAGCCTATAGGTAGCTTGAAATACATTATCACAGCGAGAGAAACACATTTTCTCATTTTAGGTGTAACTCCACAGCAGTGCTTCTCAGCCACCTGAAACTGTGGCACATAGAACAGGATGCGAAGCTGCGTCAGGCACACTTGAATGGGCCTCCTGGCACCTTCCACTGGCTCAATATGACACGCCGTATCATGCTTTACTTATAATGTGTTTGAGAGCGAATAAAGTGCATTTTCGAACAATGGTTGTGTGTGACAAGCAATAAAGCGCATCACACTAAATGTGTTCCATAAGTGCCAAAACGCGCTTCGGAGGCCTTTTCTGAGCGAGTGGAGTGCTTTTTTGGACGTGGCACATATGTGCCATATATGGAGGAAATTTTGACCACAAAGCCTATAGGAAGCTTGTAATACATTATCACAGCGAGAGAAACACATTTTCTCATTTTAGCTGTAACTCCACAACAGTGCTTCTCAGCCACCTGAAACTGTGGCACATAGAACAGGATCCAAAGCTGCGTGAGGCACACTTGCAATGAGCCTCCTGGCACCTTCCGCTGGCTCAATATGACACGCCGTATCATGCTTTACTTATAATGTGTTTGAGAGCGAATAAAGTGCATTTTCGAACAATGGTTGTGTGTGACAAGCAATAAAGCACATCACACTAAATGTGTTCCATAAGTGCCAAAACGCGCTTCGGAGGCCTTTTCTGAGCGAGTGGAGTGCTTTTTTGGACGTGTCACACATGTGCCATATATGGAGAAAATTTTGACCACAAAGCCTATAGGAAGCTTGTAATACATTATCACAGCGAGAGAAACACATTTTCTCATTTTAGCTGTAACTCCACAGCAGTGCTTCTCAACCACCTGAAACTGTGGCACATAGAACAGGATGCGAGGCTGCGTCAGGCACACTTGAAATGAGCCTCCTGGCACCTTCCACTGGCTCAATATGACACGCCGTATCATGCTTTACTTATAATGTGTTTGAGAGCGAATAAAGTGCATTTTCGAACAATGGTTGTGTGTGACAAGCAATAAAGCGCATCACACTAAATGTGTTCCATAAGTGCCAAAACGCGCTTCGGAGGCCTTTTCTGAGCGAGTGGAGTGCTTTTTTGGACGTGGCACACATGTGCCATATATGGAGGAAATTTTGACCACAAAGCCTATAGGTAGCTTGAAATACATTATCACAGCGAGAGAAACACATTTTCTCATTTTAGCTGTAACTCCACAACAGTGCTTCTCAGCCACCTGAAACTGTGGCACATAGAACAGGATGCGAAGCTGCGTCAGGCACACTTGGAATGAGCCTCCTGTCACCTTCCGCTGGCTCAATATGACACGCCGTATCATGCTTTACTCATAATGTGTTTGAGAGCGAATAAAGTGCATTTTCGAACAATGGTTGTGTGTGACAAGCAATAAAGCACATCACACTAAATGTGTTCCATAAGTGCCAAAACGCGCTTCGGAGACCTTTTCTGAGCGAGTGGAGTGCTTTTTTGGACGTGGTACACATGTACCATATATGGAGAAAATTTTGACCACAAAGCCTATAGGTAGCTTGAAATACATTATCACAGCGAGAGAAACACATTTTCTCATTTTAGCTGTAACTCCACAACAGTGCTTCTCAGCCACCTGAAACTGTGGCACATAGAACAGGATGCGAAGCTGCGTCAGGCACACTTGGAATGAGCCTCCTGTCACCTTCCGCTGGCTCAATATGACACGCCGTATCATGCTTTACTCATAATGTGTTTGAGAGCGAATAAAGTGCATTTTCGAACAATGGTTGTGTGTGACAAGCAATAAAGCACATCACACTAAATGTGTTCCATAAGTGCCAAAACGCGCTTCGGAGACCTTTTCTGAGCGAGTGGAGTGCTTTTTTGGACGTGGTACACATGTACCATATATGGAGAAAATTTTGACCACAAAGCCTATAGGTAGCTTGAAATACATTATCTCAGCGAGAGAAACACATTTTCTCATTTTAGCTGTAACTCCACAGCAGTGCTTCTCAGCCACCTGAAACTGTGGCACATAGAACAGGATGCGAAGCTGCGTCAGGCACACTTGAAATGAGCCTCCTGGCACCTTCCACTGGCTCAATATGACACGCCGTATCATGCTTTACTTATAATGTGTTTGAGAGCGAATGAAGTGCATTTTCGAACAATGGTTGTGTGTGACAAGCAATAAAGCACATCACACTAAATGTGTTCCATAAGTGCCAAAACGCGCTTCGGAGACCTTTTCTGAGCGAGTGGAGTGCTTTTTTGGACGTGGTACACATGTACCATATATGGAGAAAATTTTGACCACAAAGCCTATAGGTAGCTTGAAATACATTATCACAGCGAGAGAAACACATTTTCTCATTTTAGCTGTAACTCCACAGCAGTGCTTCTCAACCACCTGAAACTGTGGCACATAGAACAGGATGCGAGGCTGCGTCAGGCACACTTGAAATGAGCCTCCTGGCACCTTCCACTGGCTCAATATGACACGCCGTATCATGCTTTACTTATAATGTGTTTGAGAGCGAATAAAGTGCATTTTCGAACAATGGTTGTGTGTGACAAGCAATAAAGCGCATCACACTAAATGTGTTCCATAAGTGCCAAAACGCGCTTCGGAGGCCTTTTCTGAGCGAGTGGAGTGCTTTTTTGGACGTGTCACACATGTGCCATATATGGAGAAAATTTTGACCACAAAGCCTATAGGAAGCTTGTAATACATTATCACAGCGAGAGAAACACATTTTCTCATTTTAGCTGTAACTCCACAGCAGTGCTTCTCAACCACCTGAAACTGTGGCACATAGAACAGGATGCGAGGCTGCGTCAGGCACACTTGAAATGAGCCTCCTGGCACCTTCCACTGGCTCAATATGACACGCCGTATCATGCTTTACTTATAATGTGTTTGAGAGCGAATAAAGTGCATTTTCGAACAATGGTTGTGTGTGACAAGCAATAAAGCGCATCACACTAAATGTGTTCCATAAGTGCCAAAACGCGCTTCGGAGGCCTTTTCTGAGCGAGTGGAGTGCTTTTTTGGACGTGGCACACATGTGCCATATATGGAGGAAATTTTGACCACAAAGCCTATAGGTAGCTTGAAATACATTATCACAGCGAGAGAAACACATTTTCTCATTTTAGCTGTAACTCCACAACAGTGCTTCTCAGCCACCTGAAACTGTGGCACATAGAACAGGATGCGAAGCTGCGTCAGGCACACTTGGAATGAGCCTCCTGTCACCTTCCGCTGGCTCAATATGACACGCCGTATCATGCTTTACTCATAATGTGTTTGAGAGCGAATAAAGTGCATTTTCGAACAATGGTTGTGTGTGACAAGCAATAAAGCACATCACACTAAATGTGTTCCATAAGTGCCAAAACGCGCTTCGGAGACCTTTTCTGAGCGAGTGGAGTGCTTTTTTGGACGTGGTACACATGTACCATATATGGAGAAAATTTTGACCACAAAGCCTATAGGTAGCTTGAAATACATTATCACAGCGAGAGAAACACATTTTCTCATTTTAGCTGTAACTCCACAACAGTGCTTCTCAGCCATCTGAAACTGTGGCACATAGAACAGGATGCGAAGCTGCGTCAGGCACACTTGAAATGAGCCTCCTGGCACCTTCCGCTGGCTCAGTATGACACGCCGTATCATGCTTTACTTATAATGTGTTTGAGAGCGAATAAAGTGCATTTTCGAACAATGGTTGTGTGTGACAAGCAATAAAGCGCATCACACTAAATGTGTTCTATAAGTGCCAAAACGCGCTTCGGAGGCCTTTTCTGAGCGAGTGGAGTGCTTTTTTGGACGTGGCACACATGTGCCATATATGGAGAAAATTTTGACCACAAAGCCTATAGGTAGCTTGAAATACATTATCACAGCGAGAGAAACACATTTTCTCATTTTAGGTGTAACTCCACAGCAGTGCTTCTCAGCCACCTGAAACTGTGGCACATAGAACAGGATGCGAAGCTGCGTCAGGCACACTTGAATGGGCCTCCTGGCACCTTCCACTGGCTCAATATGACACGCCGTATCATGCTTTACTTATAATGTGTTTGAGAGCGAATAAAGTGCATTTTCGAACAATGGTTGTGTGTGACAAGCAATAAAGCGCATCACACTAAATGTGTTCCATAAGTGCCAAAACGCGCTTCGGAGGCCTTTTCTGAGCGAGTGGAGTGCTTTTTTGGACGTGGCACATATGTGCCATATATGGAGGAAATTTTGACCACAAAGCCTATAGGAAGCTTGTAATACATTATCACAGCGAGAGAAACACATTTTCTCATTTTAGCTGTAACTCCACAACAGTGCTTCTCAGCCACCTGAAACTGTGGCACATAGAACAGGATCCAAAGCTGCGTGAGGCACACTTGCAATGAGCCTCCTGGCACCTTCCGCTGGCTCAATATGACACGCCGTATCATGCTTTACTTATAATGTGTTTGAGAGCGAATAAAGTGCATTTTCGAACAATGGTTGTGTGTGACAAGCAATAAAGCACATCACACTAAATGTGTTCCATAAGTGCCAAAACGCGCTTCGGAGGCCTTTTCTGAGCGAGTGGAGTGCTTTTTTGGACGTGTCACACATGTGCCATATATGGAGAAAATTTTGACCACAAAGCCTATAGGAAGCTTGTAATACATTATCACAGCGAGAGAAACACATTTTCTCATTTTAGCTGTAACTCCACAGCAGTGCTTCTCAACCACCTGAAACTGTGGCACATAGAACAGGATGCGAGGCTGCGTCAGGCACACTTGAAATGAGCCTCCTGGCACCTTCCACTGGCTCAATATGACACGCCGTATCATGCTTTACTTATAATGTGTTTGAGAGCGAATAAAGTGCATTTTCGAACAATGGTTGTGTGTGACAAGCAATAAAGCGCATCACACTAAATGTGTTCCATAAGTGCCAAAACGCGCTTCGGAGGCCTTTTCTGAGCGAGTGGAGTGCTTTTTTGGACGTGGCACACATGTGCCATATATGGAGGAAATTTTGACCACAAAGCCTATAGGTAGCTTGAAATACATTATCACAGCGAGAGAAACACATTTTCTCATTTTAGCTGTAACTCCACAACAGTGCTTCTCAGCCACCTGAAACTGTGGCACATAGAACAGGATGCGAAGCTGCGTCAGGCACACTTGGAATGAGCCTCCTGTCACCTTCCGCTGGCTCAATATGACACGCCGTATCATGCTTTACTCATAATGTGTTTGAGAGCGAATAAAGTGCATTTTCGAACAATGGTTGTGTGTGACAAGCAATAAAGCACATCACACTAAATGTGTTCCATAAGTGCCAAAACGCGCTTCGGAGACCTTTTCTGAGCGAGTGGAGTGCTTTTTTGGACGTGGTACACATGTACCATATATGGAGAAAATTTTGACCACAAAGCCTATAGGTAGCTTGAAATACATTATCACAGCGAGAGAAACACATTTTCTCATTTTAGCTGTAACTCCACAACAGTGCTTCTCAGCCACCTGAAACTGTGGCACATAGAACAGGATGCGAAGCTGCGTCAGGCACACTTGGAATGAGCCTCCTGTCACCTTCCGCTGGCTCAATATGACACGCCGTATCATGCTTTACTCATAATGTGTTTGAGAGCGAATAAAGTGCATTTTCGAACAATGGTTGTGTGTGACAAGCAATAAAGCACATCACACTAAATGTGTTCCATAAGTGCCAAAACGCGCTTCGGAGACCTTTTCTGAGCGAGTGGAGTGCTTTTTTGGACGTGGTACACATGTACCATATATGGAGAAAATTTTGACCACAAAGCCTATAGGTAGCTTGAAATACATTATCACAGCGAGAGAAACACATTTTCTCATTTTAGCTGTAACTCCACAACAGTGCTTCTCAGCCACCTGAAACTGTGGCACATAGAACAGGATGCGAAGCTGCGTCAGGCACACTTGGAATGAGCCTCCTGTCACCTTCCGCTGGCTCAATATGACACGCCGTATCATGCTTTACTCATAATGTGTTTGAGAGCGAATAAAGTGCATTTTCGAACAATGGTTGTGTGTGACAAGCAATAAAGCACATCACACTAAATGTGTTCCATAAGTGCCAAAACGCGCTTCGGAGACCTTTTCTGAGCGAGTGGAGTGCTTTTTTGGACGTGGTACACATGTACCATATATGGAGAAAATTTTGACCACAAAGCCTATAGGTAGCTTGAAATACATTATCTCAGCGAGAGAAACACATTTTCTCATTTTAGCTGTAACTCCACAGCAGTGCTTCTCAGCCACCTGAAACTGTGGCACATAGAACAGGATGCGAAGCTGCGTCAGGCACACTTGAAATGAGCCTCCTGGCACCTTCCACTGGCTCAATATGACACGCCGTATCATGCTTTACTTATAATGTGTTTGAGAGCGAATGAAGTGCATTTTCGAACAATGGTTGTGTGTGACAAGCAATAAAGCACATCACACTAAATGTGTTCCATAAGTGCCAAAACGCGCTTCGGAGACCTTTTCTGAGCGAGTGGAGTGCTTTTTTGGACGTGGTACACATGTACCATATATGGAGAAAATTTTGACCACAAAGCCTATAGGTAGCTTGAAATACATTATCACAGCGAGAGAAACACATTTTCTCATTTTAGCTGTAACTCCACAGCAGTGCTTCTCAACCACCTGAAACTGTGGCACATAGAACAGGATGCGAGGCTGCGTCAGGCACACTTGAAATGAGCCTCCTGGCACCTTCCACTGGCTCAATATGACACGCCGTATCATGCTTTACTTATAATGTGTTTGAGAGCGAATAAAGTGCATTTTCGAACAATGGTTGTGTGTGACAAGCAATAAAGCGCATCACACTAAATGTGTTCCATAAGTGCCAAAACGCGCTTCGGAGGCCTTTTCTGAGCGAGTGGAGTGCTTTTTTGGACGTGTCACACATGTGCCATATATGGAGAAAATTTTGACCACAAAGCCTATAGGAAGCTTGTAATACATTATCACAGCGAGAGAAACACATTTTCTCATTTTAGCTGTAACTCCACAGCAGTGCTTCTCAACCACCTGAAACTGTGGCACATAGAACAGGATGCGAGGCTGCGTCAGGCACACTTGAAATGAGCCTCCTGGCACCTTCCACTGGCTCAATATGACACGCCGTATCATGCTTTACTTATAATGTGTTTGAGAGCGAATAAAGTGCATTTTCGAACAATGGTTGTGTGTGACAAGCAATAAAGCGCATCACACTAAATGTGTTCCATAAGTGCCAAAACGCGCTTCGGAGGCCTTTTCTGAGCGAGTGGAGTGCTTTTTTGGACGTGGCACACATGTGCCATATATGGAGGAAATTTTGACCACAAAGCCTATAGGTAGCTTGAAATACATTATCACAGCGAGAGAAACACATTTTCTCATTTTAGCTGTAACTCCACAACAGTGCTTCTCAGCCACCTGAAACTGTGGCACATAGAACAGGATGCGAAGCTGCGTCAGGCACACTTGGAATGAGCCTCCTGTCACCTTCCGCTGGCTCAATATGACACGCCGTATCATGCTTTACTCATAATGTGTTTGAGAGCGAATAAAGTGCATTTTCGAACAATGGTTGTGTGTGACAAGCAATAAAGCACATCACACTAAATGTGTTCCATAAGTGCCAAAACGCGCTTCGGAGACCTTTTCTGAGCGAGTGGAGTGCTTTTTTGGACGTGGTACACATGTACCATATATGGAGAAAATTTTGACCACAAAGCCTATAGGTAGCTTGAAATACATTATCACAGCGAGAGAAACACATTTTCTCATTTTAGCTGTAACTCCACAACAGTGCTTCTCAGCCACCTGAAACTGTGGCACATAGAACAGGATGCGAAGCTGCGTCAGGCACACTTGGAATGAGCCTCCTGTCACCTTCCGCTGGCTCAATATGACACGCCGTATCATGCTTTACTCATAATGTGTTTGAGAGCGAAT
This sequence comes from Doryrhamphus excisus, assembly GCF_037039965.1. NCBI lineage: Eukaryota > Metazoa > Chordata > Actinopteri > Syngnathiformes > Syngnathidae > Doryrhamphus > Doryrhamphus excisus. Next base: position 14,306,138 of record NC_136371.1, read on the forward strand.
AAAGTGCATTTTCGAACAATGGTTGTGTGTGACAAGCAATAAAGCACATCACACTAAATGTGTTCCATAAGTGCCAAAACGCGCTTCGGAGACCTTTTCTGAGCGAGTGGAGTGCTTTTTTGGACGTGGTACACATGTACCATATATGGAGAAAATTTTGACCACAAAGCCTATAGGTAGCTTGAAATACATTATCTCAGCGAGAGAAACACATTTTCTCATTTTAGCTGTAACTCCACAGCAGTGCTTCTCAGCCACCTGAAACTGTGGCACATAGAACAGGATGCGAAGCTGCGTCAGGCACACTTGAAATGAGCCTCCTGGCACCTTCCACTGGCTCAATATGACACGCCGTATCATGCTTTACTTATAATGTGTTTGAGAGCGAATGAAGTGCATTTTCGAACAATGGTTGTGTGTGACAAGCAATAAAGCACATCACACTAAATGTGTTCCATAAGTGCCAAAACGCGCTTCGGAGACCTTTTCTGAGCGAGTGGAGTGCTTTTTTGGACGTGGTACACATGTACCATATATGGAGAAAATTTTGACCACAAAGCCTATAGGTAGCTTGAAATACATTATCACAGCGAGAGAAACACATTTTCTCATTTTAGCTGTAACTCCACAGCAGTGCTTCTCAACCACCTGAAACTGTGGCACATAGAACAGGATGCGAGGCTGCGTCAGGCACACTTGAAATGAGCCTCCTGGCACCTTCCACTGGCTCAATATGACACGCCGTATCATGCTTTACTTATAATGTGTTTGAGAGCGAATAAAGTGCATTTTCGAACAATGGTTGTGTGTGACAAGCAATAAAGCGCATCACACTAAATGTGTTCCATAAGTGCCAAAACGCGCTTCGGAGGCCTTTTCTGAGCGAGTGGAGTGCTTTTTTGGACGTGTCACACATGTGCCATATATGGAGAAAATTTTGACCACAAAGCCTATAGGAAGCTTGTAATACATTATCACAGCGAGAGAAACACATTTTCTCATTTTAGCTGTAACTCCACAGCAGTGCTTCTCAACCACCTGAAACTGTGGCACATAGAACAGGATGCGAGGCTGCGTCAGGCACACTTGAAATGAGCCTCCTGGCACCTTCCACTGGCTCAATATGACACGCCGTATCATGCTTTACTTATAATGTGTTTGAGAGCGAATAAAGTGCATTTTCGAACAATGGTTGTGTGTGACAAGCAATAAAGCGCATCACACTAAATGTGTTCCATAAGTGCCAAAACGCGCTTCGGAGGCCTTTTCTGAGCGAGTGGAGTGCTTTTTTGGACGTGGCACACATGTGCCATATATGGAGGAAATTTTGACCACAAAGCCTATAGGTAGCTTGAAATACATTATCACAGCGAGAGAAACACATTTTCTCATTTTAGCTGTAACTCCACAACAGTGCTTCTCAGCCACCTGAAACTGTGGCACATAGAACAGGATGCGAAGCTGCGTCAGGCACACTTGGAATGAGCCTCCTGTCACCTTCCGCTGGCTCAATATGACACGCCGTATCATGCTTTACTCATAATGTGTTTGAGAGCGAATAAAGTGCATTTTCGAACAATGGTTGTGTGTGACAAGCAATAAAGCACATCACACTAAATGTGTTCCATAAGTGCCAAAACGCGCTTCGGAGACCTTTTCTGAGCGAGTGGAGTGCTTTTTTGGACGTGGTACACATGTACCATATATGGAGAAAATTTTGACCACAAAGCCTATAGGTAGCTTGAAATACATTATCACAGCGAGAGAAACACATTTTCTCATTTTAGCTGTAACTCCACAACAGTGCTTCTCAGCCATCTGAAACTGTGGCACATAGAACAGGATGCGAAGCTGCGTCAGGCACACTTGAAATGAGCCTCCTGGCACCTTCCGCTGGCTCAGTATGACACGCCGTATCATGCTTTACTTATAATGTGTTTGAGAGCGAATAAAGTGCATTTTCGAACAATGGTTGTGTGTGACAAGCAATAAAGCGCATCACACTAAATGTGTTCTATAAGTGCCAAAACGCGCTTCGGAGGCCTTTTCTGAGCGAGTGGAGTGCTTTTTTGGACGTGGCACACATGTGCCATATATGGAGAAAATTTTGACCACAAAGCCTATAGGTAGCTTGAAATACATTATCACAGCGAGAGAAACACATTTTCTCATTTTAGGTGTAACTCCACAGCAGTGCTTCTCAGCCACCTGAAACTGTGGCACATAGAACAGGATGCGAAGCTGCGTCAGGCACACTTGAATGGGCCTCCTGGCACCTTCCACTGGCTCAATATGACACGCCGTATCATGCTTTACTTATAATGTGTTTGAGAGCGAATAAAGTGCATTTTCGAACAATGGTTGTGTGTGACAAGCAATAAAGCGCATCACACTAAATGTGTTCCATAAGTGCCAAAACGCGCTTCGGAGGCCTTTTCTGAGCGAGTGGAGTGCTTTTTTGGACGTGGCACATATGTGCCATATATGGAGGAAATTTTGACCACAAAGCCTATAGGAAGCTTGTAATACATTATCACAGCGAGAGAAACACATTTTCTCATTTTAGCTGTAACTCCACAACAGTGCTTCTCAGCCACCTGAAACTGTGGCACATAGAACAGGATCCAAAGCTGCGTGAGGCACACTTGCAATGAGCCTCCTGGCACCTTCCGCTGGCTCAATATGACACGCCGTATCATGCTTTACTTATAATGTGTTTGAGAGCGAATAAAGTGCATTTTCGAACAATGGTTGTGTGTGACAAGCAATAAAGCACATCACACTAAATGTGTTCCATAAGTGCCAAAACGCGCTTCGGAGGCCTTTTCTGAGCGAGTGGAGTGCTTTTTTGGACGTGTCACACATGTGCCATATATGGAGAAAATTTTGACCACAAAGCCTATAGGAAGCTTGTAATACATTATCACAGCGAGAGAAACACATTTTCTCATTTTAGCTGTAACTCCACAGCAGTGCTTCTCAACCACCTGAAACTGTGGCACATAGAACAGGATGCGAGGCTGCGTCAGGCACACTTGAAATGAGCCTCCTGGCACCTTCCACTGGCTCAATATGACACGCCGTATCATGCTTTACTTATAATGTGTTTGAGAGCGAATAAAGTGCATTTTCGAACAATGGTTGTGTGTGACAAGCAATAAAGCGCATCACACTAAATGTGTTCCATAAGTGCCAAAACGCGCTTCGGAGGCCTTTTCTGAGCGAGTGGAGTGCTTTTTTGGACGTGGCACACATGTGCCATATATGGAGGAAATTTTGACCACAAAGCCTATAGGTAGCTTGAAATACATTATCACAGCGAGAGAAACACATTTTCTCATTTTAGCTGTAACTCCACAACAGTGCTTCTCAGCCACCTGAAACTGTGGCACATAGAACAGGATGCGAAGCTGCGTCAGGCACACTTGGAATGAGCCTCCTGTCACCTTCCGCTGGCTCAATATGACACGCCGTATCATGCTTTACTCATAATGTGTTTGAGAGCGAATAAAGTGCATTTTCGAACAATGGTTGTGTGTGACAAGCAATAAAGCACATCACACTAAATGTGTTCCATAAGTGCCAAAACGCGCTTCGGAGACCTTTTCTGAGCGAGTGGAGTGCTTTTTTGGACGTGGTACACATGTACCATATATGGAGAAAATTTTGACCACAAAGCCTATAGGTAGCTTGAAATACATTATCACAGCGAGAGAAACACATTTTCTCATTTTAGCTGTAACTCCACAACAGTGCTTCTCAGCCACCTGAAACTGTGGCACATAGAACAGGATGCGAAGCTGCGTCAGGCACACTTGGAATGAGCCTCCTGTCACCTTCCGCTGGCTCAATATGACACGCCGTATCATGCTTTACTCATAATGTGTTTGAGAGCGAATAAAGTGCATTTTCGAACAATGGTTGTGTGTGACAAGCAATAAAGCACATCACACTAAATGTGTTCCATAAGTGCCAAAACGCGCTTCGGAGACCTTTTCTGAGCGAGTGGAGTGCTTTTTTGGACGTGGTACACATGTACCATATATGGAGAAAATTTTGACCACAAAGCCTATAGGTAGCTTGAAATACATTATCTCAGCGAGAGAAACACATTTTCTCATTTTAGCTGTAACTCCACAGCAGTGCTTCTCAGCCACCTGAAACTGTGGCACATAGAACAGGATGCGAAGCTGCGTCAGGCACACTTGAAATGAGCCTCCTGGCACCTTCCACTGGCTCAATATGACACGCCGTATCATGCTTTACTTATAATGTGTTTGAGAGCGAATGAAGTGCATTTTCGAACAATGGTTGTGTGTGACAAGCAATAAAGCACATCACACTAAATGTGTTCCATAAGTGCCAAAACGCGCTTCGGAGACCTTTTCTGAGCGAGTGGAGTGCTTTTTTGGACGTGGTACACATGTACCATATATGGAGAAAATTTTGACCACAAAGCCTATAGGTAGCTTGAAATACATTATCACAGCGAGAGAAACACATTTTCTCATTTTAGCTGTAACTCCACAGCAGTGCTTCTCAACCACCTGAAACTGTGGCACATAGAACAGGATGCGAGGCTGCGTCAGGCACACTTGAAATGAGCCTCCTGGCACCTTCCACTGGCTCAATATGACACGCCGTATCATGCTTTACTTATAATGTGTTTGAGAGCGAATAAAGTGCATTTTCGAACAATGGTTGTGTGTGACAAGCAATAAAGCGCATCACACTAAATGTGTTCCATAAGTGCCAAAACGCGCTTCGGAGGCCTTTTCTGAGCGAGTGGAGTGCTTTTTTGGACGTGTCACACATGTGCCATATATGGAGAAAATTTTGACCACAAAGCCTATAGGAAGCTTGTAATACATTATCACAGCGAGAGAAACACATTTTCTCATTTTAGCTGTAACTCCACAGCAGTGCTTCTCAGCCACCTGAAACTGTGGCACATAGAACAGGATGCGAAGCTGCGTCAGGCACACTTAAAATGAGCCTCCTGGCACCTTCCACTGGCTCAATATGACACGCCGTATCATGCTTTACTTATAATGTGTTTGAGAGCGAATAAAGTGCATTTTCGAACAATGGTTGTGTGTGACAAGCAATAAAGTGCATCACACTAAATGTGTTCCATAAGTGCCAAAACGCGCTTCGGAGGCCTTTTCTGAGCGAGTGGAGTGCTTTTTTTGGACGTGGCACACATGTGCCATATAGGGAGGAAATTTTGACCACAAAGCCTATAGGTAGCTTGAAATACATTATCACAGCGAGAGAAACACATTTTCTCATTTTAGCTGTAACTCCACAGCAGTGCTTCTCAACCACCTGAAACTGTGGCACATAGAACAGGATGCGAGGCTGCGTCAGGCACACTTGAAATGAGCCTCCTGGCACCTTCCACTGGCTCAATATGACACGCCGTATCATGCTTTACTTATAATGTGTTTGAGAGCGAATAAAGTGCATTTTCGAACAATGGTTGTGTGTGACAAGCAATAAAGTGCATCACACTAAATGTGTTCCATAAGTGCCAAAACGCGCTTCGGAGGCCTTTTCTGAGCGAGTGGAGTGCTTTTTTTGGACGTGGCACACATGTGCCATATAGGGAGGAAATTTTGACCACAAAGCCTATAGGTAGCTTGAAATACATTATCACAGCGAGAGAAACACATTTTCTCATTTTAGCTGTAACTCCACAACAGTGCTTCTCAGCCACCTGAAACTGTGGCACATAGAACAGGATGCGAAGCTGCGTCAGGCACACTTGCAATGAGCCTCCTGTCACCTTCCGCTGGCTCAATATGACACGCCGTATCATGCTTTACTCATAATGTGTTTGAGAGCGAATAAAGTGCATTTTCGAACAATGGTTGTGTGTGACAAGCAATAAAGCGCATCACACTAAATGTGTTCCATAAGTGCCAAAACGCGCTTCGGAGGCCTTTTCTGAGCGAGTGGAGTGCTTTTTTGGACGTGGTACACATGTACCATATATGGAGAAAATTTTGACCACAAAGCCTATAGGTAGCTTGAAATACATTATCTCAGCGAGAGAAACACATTTTCTCATTTTAGCTGTAACTCCACAACAGTGCTTCTCAGCCACCTGAAACTGTGGCACATAGAACAGGATGCGAAGCTGCGTCAGGCACACTTAAATGGGCCTCTTGGCACCTTCCACTGGCTCAATATGACACGCCGTATCATGCTTTACTTATAATGTGTTTGAGAGCGAATAAAGTGCATTTTCGAACAATGGTTGTGTGTGACAAGCAATAAAGCACATCACACTAAATGTGTTCCATAAGTGCCAAAACGCGCTTCGGAGGCCTTTTCTGAGCGAGTGGAGTGCTTTTTTGGACGTGTCACACATGTGCCATATATGGAGAAAATTTTGACCACAAAGCCTATAGGAAGCTTGTAATACATTATCACAGCGAGAGAAACACATTTTCTCATTTTAGCTGTAACTCCACAGCAGTGCTTCTCAACCACCTGAAACTGTGGCACATAGAACAGGATGCGAGGCTGCGTCAGGCACACTTGAAATGAGCCTCCTGGCACCTTCCACTGGCTCAATATGACACGCCGTATCATGCTTTACTTATAATGTGTTTGAGAGCGAATAAAGTGCATTTTCGAACAATGGTTGTGTGTGACAAGCAATAAAGCGCATCACACTAAATGTGTTCCATAAGTGCCAAAACGCGCTTCGGAGGCCTTTTCTGAGCGAGTGGAGTGCTTTTTTGGACGTGGCACACATGTGCCATATATGGAGGAAATTTTGACCACAAAGCCTATAGGTAGCTTGAAATACATTATCACAGCGAGAGAAACACATTTTCTCATTTTAGCTGTAACTCCACAACAGTGCTTCTCAGCCACCTGAAACTGTGGCACATAGAACAGGATGCGAAGCTGCGTCAGGCACACTTGGAATGAGCCTCCTGTCACCTTCCGCTGGCTCAATATGACACGCCGTATCATGCTTTACTCATAATGTGTTTGAGAGCGAATAAAGTGCATTTTCGAACAATGGTTGTGTGTGACAAGCAATAAAGCACATCACACTAAATGTGTTCCATAAGTGCCAAAACGCGCTTCGGAGACCTTTTCTGAGCGAGTGGAGTGCTTTTTTGGACGTGGTACACATGTACCATATATGGAGAAAATTTTGACCACAAAGCCTATAGGTAGCTTGAAATACATTATCACAGCGAGAGAAACACATTTTCTCATTTTAGCTGTAACTCCACAACAGTGCTTCTCAGCCACCTGAAACTGTGGCACATAGAACAGGATGCGAAGCTGCGTCAGGCACACTTGGAATGAGCCTCCTGTCACCTTCCGCTGGCTCAATATGACACGCCGTATCATGCTTTACTCATAATGTGTTTGAGAGCGAATAAAGTGCATTTTCGAACAATGGTTGTGTGTGACAAGCAATAAAGCACATCACACTAAATGTGTTCCATAAGTGCCAAAACGCGCTTCGGAGACCTTTTCTGAGCGAGTGGAGTGCTTTTTTGGACGTGGTACACATGTACCATATATGGAGAAAATTTTGACCACAAAGCCTATAGGTAGCTTGAAATACATTATCTCAGCGAGAGAAACACATTTTCTCATTTTAGCTGTAACTCCACAGCAGTGCTTCTCAGCCACCTGAAACTGTGGCACATAGAACAGGATGGGAAGCTGCGTCAGGCACACTTGAAATGAGCCTCCTGGCACCTTCCACTGGCTCAATATGACACGCCGTATCATGCTTTACTTATAATGTGTTTGAGAGCGAATAAAGTGCATTTTCGAACAATGGTTGTGTGTGACAAGCAATAAAGTGCATCACACTAAATGTGTTCCATAAGTGCCAAAACGCGCTTCGGAGGCCTATTCTGAGCGAGTGGAGTGCTTTTTTGGACGTGGCACACATGTGCCATATAGGGAGGAAATTTTGACCACAAAGCCTATAGGTAGCTTGAAATACATTATCACAGCGAGAGAAACACATTTTCTCATTTTAGCTGTAACTCCACAGCAGTGCTTCTCAGCCACCTGAAACTGTGGCACATAGAACAGGATGCGAAGCTGCGTCAGGCACACTTGCAATGAGCCTCCTGGCACCTTCCACTGGCTCAATATGACACGCCGTATCATGCTTTACTTATAATGTGTTTGAGAGCGAATAAAGTGCATTTTCGAACAATGGTTGTGTGTGACAAGCAATAAAGCACATCACACTAAATGTGTTCCATAAGTGCCAAAACGCGCTTCGGAGACCTTTTCTGAGCGAGTGGAGTGCTTTTTTGGACGTGGTACACATGTACCATATATGGAGAAAATTTTGACCACAAAGCCTATAGGTAGCTTGAAATACATTATCACAGCGAGAGAAACACATTTTCTCATTTTAGCTGTAACTCCACAGCAGTGCTTCTCAACCACCTGAAACTGTGGCACATAGAACAGGATGCGAGGCTGCGTCAGGCACACTTGAAATGAGCCTCCTGGCACCTTCCACTGGCTCAATATGACACGCCGTATCATGCTTTACTTATAATGTGTTTGAGAGCGAATAAAGTGCATTTTCGAACAATGGTTGTGTGTGACAAGCAATAAAGCGCATCACACTAAATGTGTTCCATAAGTGCCAAAACGCGCTTCGGAGGCCTTTTCTGAGCGAGTGGAGTGCTTTTTTGGACGTGTCACACATGTGCCATATATGGAGAAAATTTTGACCACAAAGCCTATAGGAAGCTTGTAATACATTATCACAGCGAGAGAAACACATTTTCTCATTTTAGCTGTAACTCCACAGCAGTGCTTCTCAGCCACCTGAAACTGTGGCACATAGAACAGGATGCGAAGCTGCGTCAGGCACACTTAAAATGAGCCTCCTGGCACCTTCCACTGGCTCAATATGACACGCCGTATCATGCTTTACTTATAATGTGTTTGAGAGCGAATAAAGTGCATTTTCGAACAATGGTTGTGTGTGACAAGCAATAAAGTGCATCACACTAAATGTGTTCCATAAGTGCCAAAACGCGCTTCGGAGGCCTTTTCTGAGCGAGTGGAGTGCTTTTTTTGGACGTGGCACACATGTGCCATATAGGGAGGAAATTTTGACCACAAAGCCTATAGGTAGCTTGAAATACATTATCACAGCGAGAGAAACACATTTTCTCATTTTAGCTGTAACTCCACAGCAGTGCTTCTCAACCACCTGAAACTGTGGCACATAGAACAGGATGCGAGGCTGCGTCAGGCACACTTGAAATGAGCCTCCTGGCACCTTCCACTGGCTCAATATGACACGCCGTATCATGCTTTACTTATAATGTGTTTGAGAGCGAATAAAGTGCATTTTCGAACAATGGTTGTGTGTGACAAGCAATAAAGTGCATCACACTAAATGTGTTCCATAAGTGCCAAAACGCGCTTCGGAGGCCTTTTCTGAGCGAGTGGAGTGCTTTTTTTGGACGTGGCACACATGTGCCATATAGGGAGGAAATTTTGACCACAAAGCCTATAGGTAGCTTGAAATACATTATCACAGCGAGAGAAACACATTTTCTCATTTTAGCTGTAACTCCACAACAGTGCTTCTCAGCCACCTGAAACTGTGGCACATAGAACAGGATGCGAAGCTGCGTCAGGCACACTTGCAATGAGCCTCCTGTCACCTTCCGCTGGCTCAATATGACACGCCGTATCATGCTTTACTCATAATGTGTTTGAGAGCGAATAAAGTGCATTTTCGAACAATGGTTGTGTGTGACAAGCAATAAAGCGCATCACACTAAATGTGTTCCATAAGTGCCAAAACGCGCTTCGGAGGCCTTTTCTGAGCGAGTGGAGTGCTTTTTTGGACGTGGTACACATGTACCATATATGGAGAAAATTTTGACCACAAAGCCTATAGGTAGCTTGAAATACATTATCTCAGCGAGAGAAACACATTTTCTCATTTTAGCTGTAACTCCACAACAGTGCTTCTCAGCCACCTGAAACTGTGGCACATAGAACAGGATGCGAAGCTGCGTCAGGCACACTTGAATGGGCCTCTTGGCACCTTCCACTGGCTCAATATGACACGCCGTATCATGCTTTACTTATAATGTGTTTGAGAGCGAATAAAGTGCATTTTCGAACAATGGTTGTGTGTGACAAGCAATAAAGCACATCACACTAAATGTGTTCCATAAGTGCCAAAACGCGCTTCGGAGGCCTTTTCTGAGCGAGTGGAGTGCTTTTTTGGACGTGTCACACATGTGCCATATATGGAGAAAATTTTGACCACAAAGCCTATAGGAAGCTTGTAATACATTATCACAGCGAGAGAAACACATTTTCTCATTTTAGCTGTAACTCCACAGCAGTGCTTCTCAACCACCTGAAACTGTGGCACATAGAACAGGATGCGAGGCTGCGTCAGGCACACTTGAAATGAGCCTCCTGGCACCTTCCACTGGCTCAATATGACACGCCGTATCATGCTTTACTTATAATGTGTTTGAGAGCGAATAAAGTGCATTTTCGAACAATGGTTGTGTGTGACAAGCAATAAAGCGCATCACACTAAATGTGTTCCATAAGTGCCAAAACGCGCTTCGGAGGCCTTTTCTGAGCGAGTGGAGTGCTTTTTTGGACGTGGCACACATGTGCCATATATGGAGGAAATTTTGACCACAAAGCCTATAGGTAGCTTGAAATACATTATCACAGCGAGAGAAACACATTTTCTCATTTTAGCTGTAACTCCACAACAGTGCTTCTCAGCCACCTGAAACTGTGGCACATAGAACAGGATGCGAAGCTGCGTCAGGCACACTTGGAATGAGCCTCCTGTCACCTTCCGCTGGCTCAATATGACACGCCGTATCATGCTTTACTCATAATGTGTTTGAGAGCGAATAAAGTGCATTTTCGAACAATGGTTGTGTGTGACAAGCAATAAAGCACATCACACTAAATGTGTTCCATAAGTGCCAAAACGCGCTTCGGAGACCTTTTCTGAGCGAGTGGAGTGCTTTTTTGGACGTGGTACACATGTACCATATATGGAGAAAATTTTGACCACAAAGCCTATAGGTAGCTTGAAATACATTATCACAGCGAGAGAAACACATTTTCTCATTTTAGCTGTAACTCCACAACAGTGCTTCTCAGCCACCTGAAACTGTGGCACATAGAACAGGATGCGAAGCTGCGTCAGGCACACTTGGAATGAGCCTCCTGTCACCTTCCGCTGGCTCAATATGACACGCCGTATCATGCTTTACTCATAATGTGTTTGAGAGCGAATAAAGTGCATTTTCGAACAATGGTTGTGTGTGACAAGCAATAAAGCACATCACACTAAATGTGTTCCATAAGTGCCAAAACGCGCTTCGGAGACCTTTTCTGAGCGAGTGGAGTGCTTTTTTGGACGTGGTACACATGTACCATATATGGAGAAAATTTTGACCACAAAGCCTATAGGTAGCTTGAAATACATTATCTCAGCGAGAGAAACACATTTTCTCATTTTAGCTGTAACTCCACAGCAGTGCTTCTCAGCCACCTGAAACTGTGGCACATAGAACAGGATGCGAAGCTGCGTCAGGCACACTTGAAATGAGCCTCCTGGCACCTTCCACTGGCTCAATATGACACGCCGTATCATGCTTTACTTATAATGTGTTTGAGAGCGAATAAAGTGCATTTTCGAACAATGGTTGTGTGTGACAAGCAATAAAGTGCATCACACTAAATGTGTTCCATAAGTGCCAAAACGCGCTTCGGAGGCCTATTCTGAGCGAGTGGAGTGCTTTTTTGGACGTGGCACACATGTGCCATATAGGGAGGAAATTTTGACCACAAAGCCTATAGGTAGCTTGAAATACATTATCACAGCGAGAGAAACACATTTTCTCATTTTAGCTGTAACTCCACAGCAGTGCTTCTCAGCCACCTGAAACTGTGGCACATAGAACAGGATGCGAAGCTGCGTCAGGCACACTTGCAATGAGCCTCCTGGCACCTTCCACTGGCTCAATATGACACGCCGTATCATGCTTTACTTATAATGTGTTTGAGAGCGAATAAAGTGCATTTTCGAACAATGGTTGTGTGTGACAAGCAATAAAGCACATCACACTAAATGTGTTCCATAAGTGCCAAAACGCGCTTCGGAGGCCTTTTCTGAGCGAGTGGAGTGCTTTTTTGGACGTGTCACACATGTGCCATATATGGAGAAAATTTTGACCACAAAGCCTATAGGAAGCTTGTAATACATTATCACAGCGAGAGAAACACATTTTCTCATTTTAGCTGTAACTCCACAGCAGTGCTTCTCAACCACCTGAAACTGTGGCACATAGAACAGGATGCGAGGCTGCGTCAGGCACACTTGAAATGAGCCTCCTGGCACCTTCCACTGGCTCAATATGACACGCCGTATCATGCTTTACTTATAATGTGTTTGAGAGCGAATAAAGTGCATTTTCGAACAATGGTTGTGTGTGACAAGCAATAAAGCGCATCACACTAAATGTGTTCCATAAGTGCCAAAACGCGCTTCGGAGGCCTTTTCTGAGCGAGTGGAGTGCTTTTTTGGACGTGGTACACATGTACCATATATGGAGAAAATTTTGACCACAAAGCCTATAGGTAGCTTGAAATACATTATCTCAGCGAGAGAAACACATTTTCTCATTTTAGCTGTAACTCCACAGCAGTGCTTCTCAGCCACCTGAAACTGTGGCACATAGAACAGGATGCGAAGCTGCGTCAGGCACACTTAAAATGAGCCTCCTGGCACCTTCCACTGGCTCAATATGACACGCCGTATCATGCTTTACTTATAATGTGTTTGAGAGCGAATAAAGTGCATTTTCGAACAATGGTTGTGTGTGACAAGCAATAAAGTGCATCACACTAAATGTGTTCCATAAGTGCCAAAACGCGCTTCGGAGGCCTTTTCTGAGCGAGTGGAGTGCTTTTTTTGGACGTGGCACACATGTGCCATATAGGGAGGAAATTTTGACCACAAAGCCTATAGGTAGCTTGAAATACATTATCACAGCGAGAGAAACACATTTTCTCATTTTAGCTGTAACTCCACAGCAGTGCTTCTCAACCACCTGAAACTGTGGCACATAGAACAGGATGCGAGGCTGCGTCAGGCACACTTGAAATGAGCCTCCTGGCACCTTCCACTGGCTCAATATGACACGCCGTATCATGCTTTACTTATAATGTGTTTGAGAGCGAATAAAGTGCATTTTCGAACAATGGTTGTGTGTGACAAGCAATAAAGTGCATCACACTAAATGTGTTCCATAAGTGCCAAAACGCGCTTCGGAGGCCTTTTCTGAGCGAGTGGAGTGCTTTTTTTGGACGTGGCACACATGTGCCATATAGGGAGGAAATTTTGACCACAAAGCCTATAGGTAGCTTGAAATACATTATCACAGCGAGAGAAACACATTTTCTCATTTTAGCTGTAACTCCACAACAGTGCTTCTCAGCCACCTGAAACTGTGGCACATAGAACAGGATGCGAAGCTGCGTCAGGCACACTTGCAATGAGCCTCCTGTCACCTTCCGCTGGCTCAATATGACACGCCGTATCATGCTTTACTCATAATGTGTTTGAGAGCGAATAAAGTGCATTTTCGAACAATGGTTGTGTGTGACAAGCAATAAAGCGCATCACACTAAATGTGTTCCATAAGTGCCAAAACGCGCTTCGGAGACCTTTTCTGAGCGAGTGGAGTGCTTTTTTGGACGTGGTACACATGTACCATATATGGAGAAAATTTTGACCACAAAGCCTATAGGTAGCTTGAAATACATTATCACAGCGAGAGAAACACATTTTCTCATTTTAGCTGTAACTCCACAACAGTGCTTCTCAGCCACCTGAAACTGTGGCACATAGAACAGGATGCGAAGCTGCGTCAGGCACACTTGGAATGAGCCTCCTGTCACCTTCCGCTGGCTCAATATGACACGCCGTATCATGCTTTACTCATAATGTGTTTGAGAGCGAATAAAGTGCATTTTCGAACAATGGTTGTGTGTGACAAGCAATAAAGCACATCACACTAAATGTGTTCCATAAGTGCCAAAACGCGCTTCGGAGACCTTTTCTGAGCGAGTGGAGTGCTTTTTTGGACGTGGTACACATGTACCATATATGGAGAAAATTTTGACCACAAAGCCTATAGGTAGCTTGAAATACATTATCTCAGCGAGAGAAACACATTTTCTCATTTTAGCTGTAACTCCACAGCAGTGCTTCTCAGCCACCTGAAACTGTGGCACATAGAACAGGATGCGAAGCTGCGTCAGGCACACTTGAAATGAGCCTCCTGGCACCTTCCACTGGCTCAATATGACACGCCGTATCATGCTTTACTTATAATGTGTTTGAGAGCGAATAAAGTGCATTTTCGAACAATGGTTGTGTGTGACAAGCAATAAAGTGCATCACACTAAATGTGTTCCATAAGTGCCAAAACGCGCTTCGGAGGCCTATTCTGAGCGAGTGGAGTGCTTTTTTGGACGTGGCACACATGTGCCATATAGGGAGGAAATTTTGACCACAAAGCCTATAGGTAGCTTGAAATACATTATCACAGCGAGAGAAACACATTTTCTCATTTTAGCTGTAACTCCACAGCAGTGCTTCTCAGCCACCTGAAACTGTGGCACATAGAACAGGATGCGAAGCTGCGTCAGGCACACTTGCAATGAGCCTCCTGGCACCTTCCACTGGCTCAATATGACACGCCGTATCATGCTTTACTTATAATGTGTTTGAGAGCGAATAAAGTGCATTTTCGAACAATGGTTGTGTGTGACAAGCAATAAAGCACATCACACTAAATGTGTTCCATAAGTGCCAAAACGCGCTTCGGAGGCCTTTTCTGAGCGAGTGGAGTGCTTTTTTGGACGTGTCACACATGTGCCATATATGGAGAAAATTTTGACCACAAAGCCTATAGGAAGCTTGTAATACATTATCACAGCGAGAGAAACACATTTTCTCATTTTAGCTGTAACTCCACAGCAGTGCTTCTCAACCACCTGAAACTGTGGCACATAGAACAGGATGCGAGGCTGCGTCAGGCACACTTGAAATGAGCCTCCTGGCACCTTCCACTGGCTCAATATGACACGCCGTATCATGCTTTACTTATAATGTGTTTGAGAGCGAATAAAGTGCATTTTCGAACAATGGTTGTGTGTGACAAGCAATAAAGCGCATCACACTAAATGTGTTCCATAAGTGCCAAAACGCGCTTCGGAGGCCTTTTCTGAGCGAGTGGAGTGCTTTTTTGGACGTGGTACACATGTACCATATATGGAGAAAATTTTGACCACAAAGCCTATAGGTAGCTTGAAATACATTATCTCAGCGAGAGAAACACATTTTCTCATTTTAGCTGTAACTCCACAGCAGTGCTTCTCAGCCACCTGAAACTGTGGCACATAGAACAGGATGCGAAGCTGCGTCAGGCACACTTAAAATGAGCCTCCTGGCACCTTCCACTGGCTCAATATGACACGCCGTATCATGCTTTACTTATAATGTGTTTGAGAGCGAATAAAGTGCATTTTCGAACAATGGTTGTGTGTGACAAGCAATAAAGTGCATCACACTAAATGTGTTCCATAAGTGCCAAAACGCGCTTCGGAGGCCTTTTCTGAGCGAGTGGAGTGCTTTTTTTGGACGTGGCACACATGTGCCATATAGGGAGGAAATTTTGACCACAAAGCCTATAGGTAGCTTGAAATACATTATCACAGCGAGAGAAACACATTTTCTCATTTTAGCTGTAACTCCACAGCAGTGCTTCTCAACCACCTGAAACTGTGGCACATAGAACAGGATGCGAGGCTGCGTCAGGCACACTTGAAATGAGCCTCCTGGCACCTTCCACTGGCTCAATATGACACGCCGTATCATGCTTTACTTATAATGTGTTTGAGAGCGAATAAAGTGCATTTTCGAACAATGGTTGTGTGTGACAAGCAATAAAGTGCATCACACTAAATGTGTTCCATAAGTGCCAAAACGCGCTTCGGAGGCCTTTTCTGAGCGAGTGGAGTGCTTTTTTTGGACGTGGCACACATGTGCCATATAGGGAGGAAATTTTGACCACAAAGCCTATAGGTAGCTTGAAATACATTATCACAGCGAGAGAAACACATTTTCTCATTTTAGCTGTAACTCCACAACAGTGCTTCTCAGCCACCTGAAACTGTGGCACATAGAACAGGATGCGAAGCTGCGTCAGGCACACTTGCAATGAGCCTCCTGTCACCTTCCGCTGGCTCAATATGACACGCCGTATCATGCTTTACTCATAATGTGTTTGAGAGCGAATAAAGTGCATTTTCGAACAATGGTTGTGTGTGACAAGCAATAAAGCACATCACACTAAATGTGTTCCATAAGTGCCAAAACGCGCTTCGGAGACCTTTTCTGAGCGAGTGGAGTGCTTTTTTGGACGTGGTACACATGTACCATATATGGAGAAAATTTTGACCACAAAGCCTATAGGTAGCTTGAAATACATTATCTCAGCGAGAGAAACACATTTTCTCATTTTAGCTGTAACTCCACAACAGTGCTTCTCAGCCACCTGAAACTGTGGCACATAGAACAGGATGCGAAGCTGCGTCAGGCACACTTAAAATGAGCCTCCTGGCACCTTCCACTGGCTCAATATGACACGCCGTATCATGCTTTACTTATAATGTGTTTGAGAGCGAATAAAGTGCATTTTCGAACAATGGTTGTGTGTGACAAGCAATAAAGTGCATCACACTAAATGTGTTCCATAAGTGCCAAAACGCGCTTCGGAGGCCTTTTCTGAGCGAGTGGAGTGCTTTTTTTGGACGTGGCACACATGTGCCATATAGGGAGGAAATTTTGACCACAAAGCCTATAGGTAGCTTGAAATACATTATCACAGCGAGAGAAACACATTTTCTCATTTTAGCTGTAACTCCACAGCAGTGCTTCTCAACCACCTGAAACTGTGGCACATAGAACAGGATGCGAGGCTGCGTCAGGCACACTTGAAATGAGCCTCCTGGCACCTTCCACTGGCTCAATATGACACGCCGTATCATGCTTTACTTATAATGTGTTTGAGAGCGAATAAAGTGCATTTTCGAACAATGGTTGTGTGTGACAAGCAATAAAGTGCATCACACTAAATGTGTTCCATAAGTGCCAAAACGCGCTTCGGAGGCCTTTTCTGAGCGAGTGGAGTGCTTTTTTTGGACGTGGCACACATGTGCCATATAGGGAGGAAATTTTGACCACAAAGCCTATAGGTAGCTTGAAATACATTATCACAGCGAGAGAAACACATTTTCTCATTTTAGCTGTAACTCCACAACAGTGCTTCTCAGCCACCTGAAACTGTGGCACATAGAACAGGATGCGAAGCTGCGTCAGGCACACTTGCAATGAGCCTCCTGTCACCTTCCGCTGGCTCAATATGACACGCCGTATCATGCTTTACTCATAATGTGTTTGAGAGCGAATAAAGTGCATTTTCGAACAATGGTTGTGTGTGACAAGCAATAAAGCACATCACACTAAATGTGTTCCATAAGTGCCAAAACGCGCTTCGGAGACCTTTTCTGAGCGAGTGGAGTGCTTTTTTGGACGTGGTACACATGTACCATATATGGAGAAAATTTTGACCACAAAGCCTATAGGTAGCTTGAAATACATTATCACAGCGAGAGAAACACATTTTCTCATTTTAGCTGTAACTCCACAGCAGTGCTTCTCAGCCACCTGAAACTGTGGCACATAGAACAGGATGCGAAGCTGCGTCAGGCACACTTGCAATGAGCCTCCTGGCACCTTCCACTGGCTCAATATGACACGCCGTATCATGCTTTACTTATAATGTGTTTGAGAGCGAATAAAGTGCATTTTCGAACAATGGTTGTGTGTGACAAGCAATAAAGCACATCACACTAAATGTGTTCCATAAGTGCCAAAACGCGCTTCGGAGGCCTTTTCTGAGCGAGTGGAGTGCTTTTTTGGACGTGTCACACATGTGCCATATATGGAGAAAATTTTGACCACAAAGCCTATAGGAAGCTTGTAATACATTATCACAGCGAGAGAAACACATTTTCTCATTTTAGCTGTAACTCCACAGCAGTGCTTCTCAACCACCTGAAACTGTGGCACATAGAACAGGATGCGAGGCTGCGTCAGGCACACTTGAAATGAGCCTCCTGGCACCTTCCACTGGCTCAATATGACACGCCGTATCATGCTTTACTTATAATGTGTTTGAGAGCGAATAAAGTGCATTTTCGAACAATGGTTGTGTGTGACAAGCAATAAAGCGCATCACACTAAATGTGTTCCATAAGTGCCAAAACGCGCTTCGGAGGCCTTTTCTGAGCGAGTGGAGTGCTTTTTTGGACGTGGTACACATGTACCATATATGGAGAAAATTTTGACCACAAAGCCTATAGGTAGCTTGAAATACATTATCTCAGCGAGAGAAACACATTTTCTCATTTTAGCTGTAACTCCACAACAGTGCTTCTCAGCCACCTGAAACTGTGGCACATAGAACAGGATGCGAAGCTGCGTCAGGCACACTTGAATGGGCCTCTTGGCACCTTCCACTGGCTCAATATGACACGCCGTATCATGCTTTACTTATAATGTGTTTGAGAGCGAATAAAGTGCATTTTCGAACAATGGTTGTGTGTGACAAGCAATAAAGCACATCACACTAAATGTGTTCCATAAGTGCCAAAACGCGCTTCGGAGGCCTTTTCTGAGCGAGTGGAGTGCTTTTTTGGACGTGTCACACATGTGCCATATATGGAGAAAATTTTGACCACAAAGCCTATAGGAAGCTTGTAATACATTATCACAGCGAGAGAAACACATTTTCTCATTTTAGCTGTAACTCCACAGCAGTGCTTCTCAACCACCTGAAACTGTGGCACATAGAACAGGATGCGAGGCTGCGTCAGGCACACTTGAAATGAGCCTCCTGGCACCTTCCACTGGCTCAATATGACACGCCGTATCATGCTTTACTTATAATGTGTTTGAGAGCGAATAAAGTGCATTTTCGAACAATGGTTGTGTGTGACAAGCAATAAAGCGCATCACACTAAATGTGTTCCATAAGTGCCAAAACGCGCTTCGGAGGCCTTTTCTGAGCGAGTGGAGTGCTTTTTTGGACGTGGCACACATGTGCCATATATGGAGGAAATTTTGACCACAAAGCCTATAGGTAGCTTGAAATACATTATCACAGCGAGAGAAACACATTTTCTCATTTTAGCTGTAACTCCACAACAGTGCTTCTCAGCCACCTGAAACTGTGGCACATAGAACAGGATGCGAAGCTGCGTCAGGCACACTTGGAATGAGCCTCCTGTCACCTTCCGCTGGCTCAATATGACACGCCGTATCATGCTTTACTCATAATGTGTTTGAGAGCGAATAAAGTGCATTTTCGAACAATGGTTGTGTGTGACAAGCAATAAAGCACATCACACTAAATGTGTTCCATAAGTGCCAAAACGCGCTTCGGAGACCTTTTCTGAGCGAGTGGAGTGCTTTTTCGACGTGGTACACATGTACCATATATGGAGAAAATTTTGACCACAAAGCCTATAGGTAGCTTGAAATACATTATCACAGCGAGAGAAACACATTTTCTCATTTTAGCTGTAACTCCACAACAGTGCTTCTCAGCCATCTGAAACTGTGGCACATAGAACAGGATGCGAAGCTGCGTCAGGCACACTTGAAATGAGCCTCCTGGCACCTTCCGCTGGCTCAGTATGACACGCCGTATCATGCTTTACTTATAATGTGTTTGAGAGCGAATAAAGTGCATTTTCGAACAATGGTTGTGTGTGACAAGCAATAAAGCGCATCACACTAAATGTGTTCCATAAGTGCCAAAACGCGCTTCGGAGGCCTTTTCTGAGCGAGTGGAGTGCTTTTTTGGACGTGGCACATATGTGCCATATATGGAGGAAATTTTGACCACAAAGCCTATAGGAAGCTTGTAATACATTATCACAGCGAGAGAAACACATTTTCTCATTTTAGCTGTAACTCCACAACAGTGCTTCTCAGCCACCTGAAACTGTGGCACATAGAACAGGATCCAAAGCTGCGTGAGGCACACTTGCAATGAGCCTCCTGGCACCTTCCGCTGGCTCAATATGACACGCCGTATCATGCTTTACTTATAATGTGTTTGAGAGCGAATAAAGTGCATTTTCGAACAATGGTTGTGTGTGACAAGCAATAAAGCACATCACACTAAATGTGTTCCATAAGTGCCAAAACGCGCTTCGGAGGCCTTTTCTGAGCGAGTGGAGTGCTTTTTTGGACGTGTCACACATGTGCCATATATGGAGAAAATTTTGACCACAAAGCCTATAGGAAGCTTGTAATACATTATCACAGCGAGAGAAACACATTTTCTCATTTTAGCTGTAACTCCACAGCAGTGCTTCTCAACCACCTGAAACTGTGGCACATAGAACAGGATGCGAGGCTGCGTCAGGCACACTTGAAATGAGCCTCCTGGCACCTTCCACTGGCTCAATATGACACGCCGTATCATGCTTTACTTATAATGTGTTTGAGAGCGAATAAAGTGCATTTTCGAACAATGGTTGTGTGTGACAAGCAATAAAGCGCATCACACTAAATGTGTTCCATGAGTGCCAAAACGCGCTTCGGAGGCCTTTTCTGAGCGAGTGGAGTGCTTTTTTGGACGTGTCACACATGTGCCATATATGGAGAAAATTTTGACCACAAAGCCTATAGGAAGCTTGTAATACATTATCACAGCGAGAGAAACACATTTTCTCATTTTAGCTGTAACTCCACAGCAGTGCTTCTCAACCACCTGAAACTGTGGCACATAGAACAGGATGCGAGGCTGCGTCAGGCACACTTGAAATGAGCCTCCTGGCACCTTCCACTGGCTCAATATGACACGCCGTATCATGCTTTACTTATAATGTGTTTGAGAGCGAATAAAGTGCATTTTCGAACAATGGTTGTGTGTGACAAGCAATAAAGCGCATCACACTAAATGTGTTCCATAAGTGCCAAAACGCGCTTCGGAGGCCTTTTCTGAGCGAGTGGAGTGCTTTTTTGGACGTGGCACACATGTGCCATATATGGAAGAAATTTTGACCACAAAGCCTATAGGAAGCTTGTAATACATTATCACAGCGAGAGAAACACATTTTCTCATTTTAGCTGTAACTCCACAACAGTGCTTCTCAGCCACCTGAAACTGTGGCACATAGAACAGGATCCAAAGCTGCGTGAGGCACACTTGCAATGAGCCTCCTGGCACCTTCCGCTGGCTCAATATGACACGCCGTATCATGCTTTACTTATAATGTGTTTGAGAGCGAATAAAGTGCATTTTCGAACAATGGTTGTGTGTGACAAGCAATAAAGCGCATCACACTAAATGTGTTCCATAAGTGCCAAAACGCGCTTCGGAGGCCTTTTCTGAGCGAGTGGAGTGCTTTTTTGGACGTGGCACACATGTGCCATATATGGAGAAAATTTTGACCACAAAGCCTATAGGTAGCTTGAAATACATTATCACAGCGAGAGAAACACATTTTCTCATTTTAGGTGTAACTCCACAGCAGTGCTTCTCAGCCACCTGAAACTGTGGCACATAGAACAGGATGCGAAGCTGCGTCAGGCACACTTGAATGGGCCTCCTGGGACCTTCCACTGGCTCAATATGACACGCCGTATCATGCTTTACTTATAATGTGTTTGAGAGCGAATAAAGTGCATTTTCGAACAATGGTTGTGTGTGACAAGCAATAAAGCGCATCACACTAAATGTGTTCCATAAGTGCCAAAAAGCGCTTCGGAGGCCTTTTCTGAGCGAGTGGAGTGCTTTTTTGGACGTGGCACACATGTGCCATATATGGAGGAAATTTTGACCACAAAGCCTATAGGAAGCTTGTAATACATTATCACAGCGAGAGAAACACATTTTCTCATTTTAGCTGTAACTCCACAACAGTGCTTCTCAGCCACCTGAAACTGTGGCACATAGAACAGGATCCAAAGCTGCGTGAGGCACACTTGCAATGAGCCTCCTGGAACCTTCCGCTGGCTCAATATGACACGCCGTATCATGCTTTACTCATAATGTGTTTGAGAGCGAATAAAGTGCATTTTCGAACAATGGTTGTGTGTGAGAAGCTATAAAGCACATCACACTAAATGTGTTCCATAAGTGCCAAAACGCGCTTCGGAGACCTTTTCTGAGCGAGTGGAGTGCTTTTTTGGACGTGGTACACGTACCATATATGGAGAAAATGTTGACCACAAAGCCTATAGGAAGCTTGTAATACATTATCACAGCGAGAGAAACACATTTTCTCATTTTAGCTGTAACTCCACAGCAGTGCTTCTCAACCACCTGAAACTGTGGCACATAGAACAGGATCCAAAGCTGCGTGAGGCACACTTGCAATGAGCCTCCTGGCACCTTCCGCTGGCTCAATATGACACGCCGTATCATGCTTTACTTATAATGTGTTTGAGAGCGAATAAAGTGCATTTTCGAACAATGGTTGTGTGTGACAAGCAATAAAGCGCATCACACTAAATGTGTTCCATAAGTGCCAAAACGCGCTTCGGAGGCCTTTTCTGAGCGAGTGGAGTGCTTTTTTGGACGTGGCACACATGTGCCATATATGGAGAAAATTTTGACCACAAAGCCTATAGGTAGCTTGAAATACATTATCACAGCGAGAGAAACACATTTTCTCATTTTAGGTGTAACTCCACAGCAGTGCTTCTCAGCCACCTGAAACTGTGGCACATAGAACAGGATGCGAAGCTGCGTCAGGCACACTTGAATGGGCCTTCTGGGACCTTCCACTGGCTCAATATGACACGCCGTATCATGCTTTACTTATAATGTGTTTGAGAGCGAATAAAGTGCATTTTCGAACAATGGTTGTGTGTGACAAGCAATAAAGCGCATCACACTAAATGTGTTCCATAAGTGCCAAAAAGCGCTTCGGAGGCCTTTTCTGAGCGAGTGGAGTGCTTTTTTGGACGTGGCACACATGTGCCATATATGGAGGAAATTTTGACCACAAAGCCTATAGGAAGCTTGTAATACATTATCACAGCGAGAGAAACACATTTTCTCATTTTAGCTGTAACTCCACAACAGTGCTTCTCAGCCACCTGAAACTGTGGCACATAGAACAGGATCCAAAGCTGCGTGAGGCACACTTGCAATGAGCCTCCTGGAACCTTCCGCTGGCTCAATATGACACGCCGTATCATGCTTTACTCATAATGTGTTTGAGAGCGAATAAAGTGCATTTTCGAACAATGGTTGTGTGTGACAAGCTATAAAGCACATCACACTAAATGTGTTCCATAAGTGCCAAAACGCGCTTCGGAGACCTTTTCTGAGCGAGTGGAGTGCTTTTTTGGACGTGGTACACGTGTGCCATATATGGAGAAAATGTTGACCACAAAGCCTATAGGAAGCTTGTAATACATTATCACAGCGAGAGAAACACATTTTCTCATTTTAGCTGTAACTCCACAGCAGTGCTTCTCAACCACCTGAAACTGTGGCACATAGAACAGGATCCAAAGCTGCGTGAGGCACACTTGCAATGAGCCTCCTGGCACCTTCCGCTGGCTCAATATGACACGCCGTATCATGCTTTACTTATAATGTGTTTGAGAGCGAATAAAGTGCATTTTCGAACAATGGTTGTGTGTGACAAGCAATAAAGCGCATCACACTAAATGTGTTCCATAAGTGCCAAAACGCGCTTCGGAGGCCTTTTCTGAGCGAGTGGAGTGCTTTTTTGGACGTGGCACACATGTGCCATATATGGAGAAAATTTTGACCACAAAGCCTATAGGTAGCTTGAAATACATTATCACAGCGAGAGAAACACATTTTCTCATTTTAGGTGTAACTCCACAGCAGTGCTTCTCAGCCACCTGAAACTGTGGCACATAGAACAGGATGCGAAGCTGCGTCAGGCACACTTGAATGGGCCTCCTGGGACCTTCCACTGGCTCAATATGACACGCCGTATCATGCTTTACTTATAATGTGTTTGAGAGCGAATAAAGTGCATTTTCGAACAATGGTTGTGTGTGACAAGCAATAAAGCGCATCACACTAAATGTGTTCCATAAGTGCCAAAAAGCGCTTCGGAGGCCTTTTCTGAGCGAGTGGAGTGCTTTTTTGGACGTGGCACACATGTGCCATATATGGAGGAAATTTTGACCACAAAGCCTATAGGAAGCTTGTAATACATTATCACAGCGAGAGAAACACATTTTCTCATTTTAGCTGTAACTCCACAACAGTGCTTCTCAGCCACCTGAAACTGTGGCACATAGAACAGGATCCAAAGCTGCGTGAGGCACACTTGCAATGAGCCTCCTGGAACCTTCCGCTGGCTCAATATGACACGCCGTATCATGCTTTACTCATAATGTGTTTGAGAGCGAATAAAGTGCATTTTCGAACAATGGTTGTGTGTGACAAGCTATAAAGCACATCACACTAAATGTGTTCCATAAGTGCCAAAACGCGCTTCGGAGACCTTTTCTGAGCGAGTGGAGTGCTTTTTTGGACGTGGTACACGTACCATATATGGAGAAAATGTTGACCACAAAGCCTATAGGAAGCTTGTAATACATTATCACAGCGAGAGAAACACATTTTCTCATTTTAGCTGTAACTCCACAGCAGTGCTTCTCAACCACCTGAAACTGTGGCACATAGAACAGGATGCGAGGCTACGTCAGGCACACTTGAAATGAGCCTCCTGGCACCTTCCACTGGCTCAATATGACACGCCGTATCATGCTTTACTTATAATGTGTTTGAGAGCGAATAAAGTGCATTTTCGAACAATGGTTGTGTGTGACAAGCAATAAAGTGCATCACACTAAATGTGTTCCATAAGTGCCAAAACGCGCTTCGGAGGCCTTTTCTGAGCGAGTGGAGTGCTTTTTTGGACGTGGCACACATGTGCCATATATGGAGGAAATTTTGACCACAAAGCCTATAGGTAGCTTGAAATACATTATCACAGCGAGAGAAACACATTTTCTCATTTTAGCTGTAACTCCACAACAGTGCTTCTCAGCCACCTGAAACTGTGGCACATAGAACAGGATGCGAAGCTGTCAGGCACACTTGAAATGAGCCTCCTTGCACCTTCCGCTGGCTCAATATGACACGCCGTATCATGCTTTACTCATAATGTGTTTGAGAGCGAATAAAGTGCATTTTCGAACAATGGTTGTGTGTGACAAGCAATAAAGCACATCACACTAAATGTGTTCCATAAGTGCCAAAACGCGCTTCGGAGACCTTTTCTGAGCGAGTGGAGTGCTTTTTTGGACGTGGTACACATGTACCATATATGGAGAAAATTTTGACCACAAAGCCTATAGGTAGCTTGAAATACATTATCTCAGCGAGAGAAACACATTTTCTCATTTTAGCTGTAACTCCACAGCAGTGCTTCTCAGCCACCTGAAACTGTGGCACATAGAACAGGATGCGAAGCTGCGTCAGGCACACTTGAAATGAGCCTCCTGGCACCTTCCACTGGCTCAATATGACACGCCGTATCATGCTTTACTTATAATGTGTTTGAGAGCGAATAAAGTGCATTTTCGAACAATGGTTGTGTGTGACAAGCAATAAAGTGCATCACACTAAATGTGTTCCATAAGTGCCAAAACGCGCTTCGGAGGCCTTTTCTGAGCGAGTGGAGTGCTTTTTTGGACGTGGCACACATGTGCCATATAGGGAGGAAATTTTGACCACAAAGCCTATAGGTAGCTTGAAATACATTATCACAGCGAGAGAAACACATTTTCTCATTTTAGCTGTAACTCCACAGCAGTGCTTCTCAGCCACCTGAAACTGTGGCACATAGAACAGGATGCGAAGCTGCGTCAGGCACACTTGCAATGAGCCTCCTGGCACCTTCCACTGGCTCAATATGACACGCCGTATCATGCTTTACTTATAATGTGTTTGAGAGCGAATAAAGTGCATTTTCGAACAATGGTTGTGTGTGACAAGCAATAAAGCACATCACACTAAATGTGTTCCATAAGTGCCAAAACGCGCTTCGGAGGCCTTTTCTGAGCGAGTGGAGTGCTTTTTTGGACGTGTCACACATGTGCCATATATGGAGAAAATTTTGACCACAAAGCCTATAGGAAGCTTGTAATACATTATCACAGCGAGAGAAACACATTTTCTCATTTTAGCTGTAACTCCACAGCAGTGCTTCTCAACCACCTGAAACTGTGGCACATAGAACAGGATGCGAGGCTGCGTCAGGCACACTTGAAATGAGCCTCCTGGCACCTTCCACTGGCTCAATATGACACGCCGTATCATGCTTTACTTATAATGTGTTTGAGAGCGAATAAAGTGCATTTTCGAACAATGGTTGTGTGTGACAAGCAATAAAGCGCATCACACTAAATGTGTTCCATAAGTGCCAAAACGCGCTTCGGAGGCCTTTTCTGAGCGAGTGGAGTGCTTTTTTGGACGTGGTACACATGTACCATATATGGAGAAAATTTTGACCACAAAGCCTATAGGTAGCTTGAAATACATTATCTCAGCGAGAGAAACACATTTTCTCATTTTAGCTGTAACTCCACAGCAGTGCTTCTCAGCCACCTGAAACTGTGGCACATAGAACAGGATGCGAAGCTGCGTCAGGCACACTTAAAATGAGCCTCCTGGCACCTTCCACTGGCTCAATATGACACGCCGTATCATGCTTTACTTATAATGTGTTTGAGAGCGAATAAAGTGCATTTTCGAACAATGGTTGTGTGTGACAAGCAATAAAGTGCATCACACTAAATGTGTTCCATAAGTGCCAAAACGCGCTTCGGAGGCCTTTTCTGAGCGAGTGGAGTGCTTTTTTTGGACGTGGCACACATGTGCCATATAGGGAGGAAATTTTGACCACAAAGCCTATAGGTAGCTTGAAATACATTATCACAGCGAGAGAAACACATTTTCTCATTTTAGCTGTAACTCCACAGCAGTGCTTCTCAACCACCTGAAACTGTGGCACATAGAACAGGATGCGAGGCTGCGTCAGGCACACTTGAAATGAGCCTCCTGGCACCTTCCACTGGCTCAATATGACACGCCGTATCATGCTTTACTTATAATGTGTTTGAGAGCGAATAAACTGCATTTTCGAACAATGGTTGTGTGTGACAAGCAATAAAGCGCATCACACTAAATGTGTTCCATAAGTGCCAAAACGCGCTTCGGAGGCCTTTTCTGAGCGAGTGGAGTGCTTTTTTGGACGTGGTACACATGTACCATATATGGAGAAAATTTTGACCACAAAGCCTATAGGTAGCTTGAAATACATTATCACAGCGAGAGAAACACATTTTCTCATTTTAGCTGTAACTCCACAGCAGTGCTTCTCAGCCACCTGACACTGTGGCACATAGAACAGGATGCGAAGCTGTCAGGCACACTTGAAATGAGCCTCCTTGCACCTTCCGCTGGCTCAATATGACACGCCGTATCATGCTTTACTTATAATGTGTTTGAGAGCGAATAAAGTGCATTTTCGAACAATGGTTGTGTGTGACAAGCAATAAAGCGCATCACACTAAATGTGTTCCATAAGTGCCAAAACGCGCTTCGGAGGCCTTTTCTGAGCGAGTGGAGTGCTTTTTTGGACGTGGCAAACATGTGCCATATATGGAGAAAATTTTGACCACAAAGCCTCTAGGTAGCTTGAAATACATTATCACAGCGAGAGAAACACATTTTCTCATTTTAGCTGTAACTCCACAACAGTGCTTCTCAGCCACCTGAAACTGTGGCACATAGAACAGGATGCGAAGCTGCGTCAGGCACACTTGAAATGAGCCCCCTGGCACCTTTCGCTGGCTCAATATGACACGCCGTATCATGCTTTACTTATAATGTGTTTGAGAGCGAATAAAGTGCATTTTCGAACAATGGTTGTGTGTGACAAGCAATAAAGCGCATCACACTAAATGTGTTCCATAAGTGCCAAAACGCGCTTCGGAGGCCTTTTCTGAAAGAGTGGAGTGCTTTTTTGGACGTGGCACACATGTGCCATATATGGAGAAAATTTTGACCACAAAGCCTATAGGTAGCTTGAAATACATTATCACAGCGAGAGAAACACATTTTCTCATTTTAGCTGTAACTCCACAACAGTGCTTCTCAGCCACCTGACACTGTGGCACATAGAACAGGATGCGAAGCTGCGTCAGGCACACTTAGAAAGAGCCCCCTGGCACCTTCCGCTGGCTCAATATGACACGCCGTATCATGCTTTACTCATAATGTGTTTGAGAGCGAATAAAGTGCATTTTCGAACAACGGTTGTGTGTGACAAGCAATAAAGCACATCAAACTAAATGTGTTCCATAAGTGCCAAAACGCGCTTCGGAGGCCTTTTCTGAGCGAGTGGAGTGCTTTTTTGGACGTGGCACACATGTGCCATATAGGGAGGAAATTTTGACCACAAAGCCTATAGGTAGCTTGAAATACATTATCACAGCGAGAGAAACACATTTTCTCATTTTAGCTGTAACTCCACAGCAGTGCTTCTCAGCCACCTGAAACTGTGGCACATAGAACAGGATGCGAAGCTGCGTCAGGCACACTTGCAATGAGCCTCCTGGCACCTTCCACTGGCTCAATATGACACGCCGTATCATGCTTTACTTATAATGTGTTTGAGAGCGAATAAAGTGCATTTTCGAACAATGGTTGTGTGTGACAAGCAATAAAGCACATCACACTAAATGTGTTCCATAAGTGCCAAAACGCGCTTCGGAGGCCTTTTCTGAGCGAGTGGAGTGCTTTTTTGGACGTGTCACACATGTGCCATATATGGAGAAAATTTTGACCACAAAGCCTATAGGAAGCTTGTAATACATTATCACAGCGAGAGAAACACATTTTCTCATTTTAGCTGTAACTCCACAGCAGTGCTTCTCAACCACCTGAAACTGTGGCACATAGAACAGGATGCGAGGCTGCGTCAGGCACACTTGAAATGAGCCTCCTGGCACCTTCCACTGGCTCAATATGACACGCCGTATCATGCTTTACTTATAATGTGTTTGAGAGCGAATAAAGTGCATTTTCGAACAATGGTTGTGTGTGACAAGCAATAAAGCGCATCACACTAAATGTGTTCCATAAGTGCCAAAACGCGCTTCGGAGGCCTTTTCTGAGCGAGTGGAGTGCTTTTTTGGACGTGGTACACATGTACCATATATGGAGAAAATTTTGACCACAAAGCCTATAGGTAGCTTGAAATACATTATCTCAGCGAGAGAAACACATTTTCTCATTTTAGCTGTAACTCCACAGCAGTGCTTCTCAGCCACCTGAAACTGTGGCACATAGAACAGGATGCGAAGCTGCGTCAGGCACACTTAAAATGAGCCTCCTGGCACCTTCCACTGGCTCAATATGACACGCCGTATCATGCTTTACTTATAATGTGTTTGAGAGCGAATAAAGTGCATTTTCGAACAATGGTTGTGTGTGACAAGCAATAAAGTGCATCACACTAAATGTGTTCCATAAGTGCCAAAACGCGCTTCGGAGGCCTTTTCTGAGCGAGTGGAGTGCTTTTTTTGGACGTGGCACACATGTGCCATATAGGGAGGAAATTTTGACCACAAAGCCTATAGGTAGCTTGAAATACATTATCACAGCGAGAGAAACACATTTTCTCATTTTAGCTGTAACTCCACAGCAGTGCTTCTCAACCACCTGAAACTGTGGCACATAGAACAGGATGCGAGGCTGCGTCAGGCACACTTGAAATGAGCCTCCTGGCACCTTCCACTGGCTCAATATGACACGCCGTATCATGCTTTACTTATAATGTGTTTGAGAGCGAATAAACTGCATTTTCGAACAATGGTTGTGTGTGACAAGCAATAAAGCGCATCACACTAAATGTGTTCCATAAGTGCCAAAACGCGCTTCGGAGGCCTTTTCTGAGCGAGTGGAGTGCTTTTTTGGACGTGGTACACATGTACCATATATGGAGAAAATTTTGACCACAAAGCCTATAGGTAGCTTGAAATACATTATCACAGCGAGAGAAACACATTTTCTCATTTTAGCTGTAACTCCACAGCAGTGCTTCTCAGCCACCTGACACTGTGGCACATAGAACAGGATGCGAAGCTGTCAGGCACACTTGAAATGAGCCTCCTTGCACCTTCCGCTGGCTCAATATGACACGCCGTATCATGCTTTACTTATAATGTGTTTGAGAGCGAATAAAGTGCATTTTCGAACAATGGTTGTGTGTGACAAGCAATAAAGCGCATCACACTAAATGTGTTCCATAAGTGCCAAAACGCGCTTCGGAGGCCTTTTCTGAGCGAGTGGAGTGCTTTTTTGGACGTGGCAAACATGTGCCATATATGGAGAAAATTTTGACCACAAAGCCTCTAGGTAGCTTGAAATACATTATCACAGCGAGAGAAACACATTTTCTCATTTTAGCTGTAACTCCACAACAGTGCTTCTCAGCCACCTGAAACTGTGGCACATAGAACAGGATGCGAAGCTGCGTCAGGCACACTTGAAATGAGCCCCCTGGCACCTTTCGCTGGCTCAATATGACACGCCGTATCATGCTTTACTTATAATGTGTTTGAGAGCGAATAAAGTGCATTTTCGAACAATGGTTGTGTGTGACAAGCAATAAAGCGCATCACACTAAATGTGTTCCATAAGTGCCAAAACGCGCTTCGGAGGCCTTTTCTGAAAGAGTGGAGTGCTTTTTTGGACGTGGCACACATGTGCCATATATGGAGAAAATTTTGACCACAAAGCCTATAGGTAGCTTGAAATACATTATCACAGCGAGAGAAACACATTTTCTCATTTTAGCTGTAACTCCACAACAGTGCTTCTCAGCCACCTGACACTGTGGCACATAGAACAGGATGCGAAGCTGCGTCAGGCACACTTAGAAAGAGCCCCCTGGCACCTTCCGCTGGCTCAATATGACACGCCGTATCATGCTTTACTCATAATGTGTTTGAGAGCGAATAAAGTGCATTTTCGAACAACGGTTGTGTGTGACAAGCAATAAAGCACATCAAACTAAATGTGTTCCATAAGTGCCAAAACGCGCTTCGGAGGCCTTTTCTGAGCGAGTGGAGTGCTTTTTGGACGTGGTACACATGTGCCATATATGGAGAAAATTTTGACCACAAAGCCTATAGGTAGCTTGAAATACATTATCACAGCGAGAGAAACACATTTTCTCATTTTAGCTGTAACTCCACAGCAGTGCTTTTCAGCCACCTGACACTGTAGCACATAGAACAGGATGCGAAGCTGCGTCAGGCACACTTGAAATGAGCCTCCTGGCACCTTCCACTGGCTCAATATGACACGCCGTATCATGCTTTACTTATAATGTGTTTGAGAGCGAATAAAGTGCATTTTGGAACAATGGTTGTGTGTGACAAGCAATAAAGCGCATCACACTAAATGTGTTCCATAAGTGCCAAAACGCGCTTCGGAGGCCTTTTCTGAGCGAGTGGAGTGCTTTTTTGGACGTGGCACACATGTGCCATATATGGAGAAAATTTTGACCACAAAGCCTATAGGTAGCTTGAAATACATTATCACAGCGAGAGAAACACATTTTCTCATTTTAGCTGTAACTCCACAGCAGTGCTTCTCAGCCACCTGAAACTGTGTCACATAGAACAGGATGCGAAGCTGCGTCAGGCACACTTAGAATGAGCCCCCTGGCACCTTCCGCTGGCTCAATATGACACGCCGTATCATGCTTTACTCATAATGTGTTTGAGAGCGAATAAAGTGCATTTTCGAACAATGGTTGTGTGTGACAAGCAAATAAAGCACATCACACTAAATGTGTTCCATAAGTGCCAAAACGCGCTTCGGAGGCCTTTTCTGAGCGAGTGGAGTGCTTTTTTGGACGTGATACACATGTGCCATATATGGAGAAAATTTTGACCACAAAGCCTATAGGTAGCTTGAAATACATTATCACAGCGAGAGAAACACATTTTCTCATTTTAGCTGTAACTCCACAACAGTGCTTCTCAGCCACCTGACACTGTGGCACATAGAACAGGATGCGAAGCTGCGTCAGGCACACTGGAAATGAGCCTAATGGCACCTTCCGCTGGCTCAATATGACACGCCGTATCATGCTTTACTTATAATGTGTTTGAGAGCGAATAAAGTGCATTTTCGAACAATGTTGTGTGTGACAAGCAATAAAGCGCATCACACTAAATGTGTTCCATAAGTGCCAAAACGCGCTTCGGAGGCCTTTTCTGAGCGAGTGGAGTGCTTTTTTGGACGTGTCACACATGTGCCATATATGGAGAAAATTTTGACCACAAAGCCTATAGGTAGCTTGAAATACATTATCACAGCGAGAGAAACACATTTTCTCATTTTAGCTGTAACTCCACAGCAGTGCTTCTCAACCACCTGAAACTGTGGCACATAGAACAGGATGCGAAGCTGCGTCAGGCACACTTCGAATGAGCCTCCTGGCACCTTCCACTGGCTCAATATGACACGCCGTATCATGCTTTACTTATAATGTGTTTGAGAGCGAATAAAGTGCATTTTCGAACAATGGTTGTGTGTGACAAGCAATAAAGCGCATCACACTAAATGTGTTCCATAAGTGCCAAAACGCGCTTCGGAGGCCTTTTCTGAAAGAGTGGAGTGCTTTTTTGGACGTGGCACACATGTGCCATATATGGAGAAAATTTTGACCACAAAGCCTATAGGTAGCTTGAAATACATTATCACAGCGAGAGAAACACATTTTCTCATTTTAGCTGTAACTCCACAACAGTGCTTCTCAGCCACCTGACACTGTGGCACATAGAACAGGATGCGAAGCTGCGTCAGGCACACTTAGAATGAGCCCCCTGGCACCTTCCGCTGGCTCAATATGACACGCCGTATCATGCTTTACTTATAATGTGTTTGAGAGCGAATAAAGTGCATTTTCGAACAATGGTTGTGTGTGACAAGCAATAAAGCGCATCACACTAAATGTGTTCCATAAGTGCCAAAACGCGCTTCGGAGGCCTTTTCTGAGCGAGTGGAGTGCTTGTTTGGACGTGTCACACATGTGCCATATATGGAGAAATTTTGACCACAAAGCCTATAGAGAGCTTGAAATACATTATCACAGCGAGAGAAACACATTTTCTCATTTTAGCTGTAACTCCACAACAGTGCTTCTCAGCCACCTGAAACTGTGGCACATAGAACAGGATGCGAAGCTGCGTCAGGCACACTTGGAATGAGCCCCCTGGCACCTTCCACTGGCTTTTCTCATTTTAGCTGTAACTCCACAGCAGTGCTTCTCAGCCACCTGAAACTGTGGCACCTAGAACAGGATGCGAAGCTGCGTAAGGCACACTTGAAATGAGCCTCCTGGCACCTTCCGCTGGCTCAATATGACACGCCGTATCATGCTTTACTTATAATGTGTTTGAGAGCGAATAAATTGCATTTTCGAACAATGTTTGTGTGTGACAAGAAATAAAGGGCATCACACTAAATGTGTTCCATAAGTGCCAAAACGCGCTTCGGAGGCCTTTTCTGAGCGAGTGGAGTGCTTTTTTGGACGTGTCACACATGTGCCATATATGGAGAAAATTTTGACCACAAAGCCTATAGGAAGCTTGAAATACATTATCACAGCGAGAGAAACACATTTTCTCATTTTAGCTGTAACTCCACAGCAGTGCTTCTCAGCCACCTGACACTGTGGCACATAGAACAGGATGCGAAGCTGCGTCAGGGCACACTTAGAATGAGCCCCCTGGCACCTTCCGTTGGCTCAATATGACACGCCGTATCATGCTTTACTCATAATGTGTTTGAGAGCGAATAAAGTGCATTTTTGAACAATAGTTGTGTGTGACAAGCAATAAAGCGCATCACACTAAATGTGTTCCATAAGTGCCAAAACGCGCTTCGGAGGCCTTTTCTGAGCGAGTGGAGTGCTTTTTTGGACGTGGCACACATGTGCCATATATGGAGGAAATTTTGACCACAAAGCCTATAGGTAGCTTGAAATACATTATCAAGGCGAGAGAAACACATTTTCTCATTTTAGCTGTAACTCCACAACAGTGCTTCTCAGCCACCTGAAACTGTGGCACATAGAACAGGATGCGAAGCTGCGTGAGGCACACTTGAAATGAGCCTCCTGGCACCTTCCGCTGGCTCAATATGACACGCCGTATCATGCTTTACTTATAATGTGTTTGAGAGCGAATAAAGTGCATTTTCGAACAATGGTTGTGTGTGACAAGCAATAAAGCGCATCACACTAAATGTGTTCCATAAGTGCCAAAACGCGCTTCGGAGGCCTTTTCTGAGCGAGTGGAGTGCTTGTTTGGACGTGTCACACATGTGCCATATATGGAGAAATTTTGACCACAAAGCCTATAGAGAGCTTGAAATACATTATAACAGCGAGAGAAACACATTTTCTCATTTTAGCTGTAACTCCACAACAGTGCTTCTCAGCCACCTGAAACTGTGGCACATAGAACAGGATGCGAAGCTGCGTCAGGCACACTTGGAATGAGCCCCCTGGCACCTTCCACTGGCTTTTCTCATTTTAGCTGTAACTCCACAGCAGTGCTTCTCAGCCACCTGAAACTGTGGCACCTAGAACAGGATGCGAAGCTGCGTAAGGCACACTTGAAATGAGCCTCCTGGCACCTTCCGCTGGCTCAATATGACACGCCGTATCATGCTTTACTTATAATGTGTTTGAGAGCGAATAAATTGCATTTTCGAACAATGTTTGTGTGTGACAAGAAATAAAGGGCATCACACTAAATGTGTTCCATAAGTGCCAAAACGCGCTTCGGAGGCCTTTTCTGAGCGAGTGGAGTGCTTTTTTGGACGTGTCACACATGTGCCATATATGGAGAAAATTTTGACCACAAAGCCTATAGGAAGCTTGAAATACATTATCACAGCGAGAGAAACACATTTTCTCATTTTAGCTGTAACTCCACAGCAGTGCTTCTCAGCCACCTGACACTGTGGCACATAGAACAGGATGCGAAGCTGCGTCAGGCACACTTAGAATGAGCCCCCTGGCACCTTCCGTTGGCTCAATATGACACGCCGTATCATGCTTTACTCATAATGTGTTTGAGAGCGAATAAAGTGCATTTTTGAACAATAGTTGTGTGTGACAAGCAATAAAGCGCATCACACTAAATGTGTTCCATAAGTGCCAAAACGCGCTTCGGAGGCCTTTTCTGAGCGAGTGGAGTGCTTTTTTGGACGTGGCACACATGTGCCATATATGGAGGAAATTTTGACCACAAAGCCTATAGGTAGCTTGAAATACATTATCAAGGCGAGAGAAACACATTTTCTCATTTTAGCTGTAACTCCACAACAGTGCTTCTCAGCCACCTGAAACTGTGGCACATAGAACAGGATGCGAAGCTGCGTGAGGCACACTTGAAATGAGCCTCCTGGCACCTTCCGCTGGCTCAATATGACACGCCGTATCATGCTTTACTTATAATGTGTTTGAGAGCGAATAAAGTGCATTTTCGAACAATGGTTGTGTGTGACAAGCAAATAAAGCGCATCACACTAAATGTGTTCCATACATGCCAAAACGCGCTTCGGAGGCCTTTTCTGAGCGAGTGGAGTGCTTTTTTGGACGTGTCACACATGTGCCATATATGGAGAAAATTTTGACCACAAAGCCTATAGGAAGCTTGAAAGACATTATCACAGCGAGAGAAACACATTTTCTCATTTTAGCTGTAACTCCACAGCAGTGCTTCTCAGCCACCTGAAACTGTGGCACATAGAACAGGATGCGAAGCTGCGTCAGGCACACTTAGAATGAGCCTCCTGGCACCTTCCGCTGGCTCAATATGACACGCCGTATCATGCTTTACTTATAATGTGTTTGAGAGCGAATAAAGTGCATTTTCGAACAATGGTTGTGTGTGACAAGCAATAAAGCGCATCACACTAAATGTGTTCCATAAGTGCCAAAACGCGCTTCGGAGGCCTTTTCTGAGCGAGTGGAGTGCTTTTTTGGACGTGGCACACATGTGCCATATATGGAGGAAATTTTGACCACAAAGCCTATAGGTAGCTTGAAATACATTATCACAGCGAGAGAAACACATTTTCTCATTTTAGCTGTAACTCCACAACAGTGCTTCTCAGCCACCTGAAACTATGGCACATAGAACAGGATGCGAAGCTGCGTGAGGCACACTTGGAATGAGCCTCCTGGCACCTTCCGCTGGCTCAATATGACACGCCGTATCATGCTTTACTTATAATGTGTTTGAGAGCGAATAAAGTGCATTTTCGAACAATGGTTGTGTGTGACAAGCAAATAAAGCGCATCACACTAAATGTGTTCCATAAGTGCCAAAACGCGCTTCGGAGGCCTTTTCTGAGCGAGTGGAGTGCTTTTTTGGACGTGGCACACATGTGCCATATATGGAGAAAATTTTGACCACAAAGCCTATAGGTAGCTTGAAATACATTATCACAGGGAGAGAAACACATTTTCTCATTTTAGCTGTAACTCCACAACAGTGCTTCTCAGGCACCTGAAACTGTGGCACATAGAACAGGATGCGAACCTGCGTCAGGCACACTTGAAATGAGCCCCCTGGCACCTTTCGCTGGCTCAATATGACACGCCGTATCATGCTTTACTCATAATGTGTTTGAGAGCGAATAAAGTGCATTTTCGAACAATGGTTGTGTGTGACAAGCAATAAAGCACATCACACTAAATGTGTTCCATACGTGCCAAAACGCGCTTAGGAGGCCTTTTCTGAGCGAGTGGAGTGCTTTTTTGGACGTGTCACACATGTGCCATATATGGAGAAAATTTTGACCACAAAGCCTATAGGAAGCTTGAAATACATTATCACAGCGAGAGAAACACATTTTCTCATTTTAGCTGTAACTCCACAGCAGTGCTTCTCAGCCACCTGAAACTGTGGCACATAGAACAGGATGCGAAGCTGCGTCAGGCACACTTAGAATGAGCCTCCTGGCACCTTCCGCTGGCTCAATATGACACGCCGTATCATGCTTTACTTATAATGTGTTTGAGAGCGAATAAAGTGCATTTTCGAACAATGGTTGTGTGTGACAAGCAATAAAGCGCATCACACTAAATGTGTTCCATAAGTGCCAAAACGCGCTTCGGAGGCCTTTTCTGAGCGAGTGGAGTGCTTTTTTGGACGTGGCACACATGTGCCATATATGGAGAAAATTTTGACCACAAAGCCTATAGGTAGCTTGAAATACATTATCACAGGGAGAGAAACACATTTTCTCATTTTAGCTGTAACTCCACAACAGTGCTTCTCAGGCACCTGAAACTGTGGCACATAGAACAGGATGCGAACCTGCGTCAGGCACACTTGAAATGAGCCCCCTGGCACCTTTCGCTGGCTCAATATGACACGCCGTATCATGCTTTACTCATAATGTGTTTGAGAGCGAATAAAGTGCATTTTCGAACAATGGTTGTGTGTGACAAGCAATAAAGCACATCACACTAAATGTGTTCCATACGTGCAAAAACGCGCTTCGGAGGCCTTTTCTGAGCGAGTGGAGTGCTTTTTTGGACGTGTCATACATGTGCCATATATGGAGAAAATTTTGACCACAAAGCCTATAGGAAGCTTGAAATACATTATCACAGCGAGAGAAACACATTTTCTCATTTTAGCTGTAACTCCACAGCAGTGCTTCTCAGCCACCTGAAACTGTGGCACATAGAACAGGATGCGAAGCTGCGTGAGGCACACTTGAAATGAGCCTCCTGGCACCTTCCGCTGGCTCAATATGACACGCCGTATCATGCTTTACTTATAATGTGTTTGAGAGCGAATAAAGTGCATTTTCGAACAATGGTTGTGTGTGACAAGCAATAAAGCGCATCACACTAAATGTGTTCCATAAGTGCCAAAACGCGCTTCGGAGGCCTTTTCTGAGCGAGTGGAGTGCTTTTTTGGACGTGTCACACATGTGCCATATATGGAGAAAATTTTGACCACAAAGCCTATAGGAAGCTTGAAATACATTATCACAGCGAGAGAAACACATTTTCTCATTTTAGCTGTAACTCCACAGCAGTGCTTCTCAGCCACCTGAAACTGTGGCACATAGAACAGGATGCGAAGCTGCGTCAGGCACACTTAAAATGAGCCTCCTGGCACCTCCCGCTGGCTCAATATGACACGCCGTATCATGCTTTACTTATAATGTGTTTGAGAGCGAATAAAGTGCATTTTCGAACAATGGTTGTGTGTGACAAGCAATAAAGCACATCACACTAAATGTGTTCCATACGTGCCAAAACGCGCTTCGGAGGCCTTTTCTGAGCGAGTGGAGTGCTTGTTTGGACGTGTCACACATGTGC
Organism: Doryrhamphus excisus; assembly: GCF_037039965.1. Taxonomy (NCBI): domain Eukaryota; kingdom Metazoa; phylum Chordata; class Actinopteri; order Syngnathiformes; family Syngnathidae; genus Doryrhamphus; species Doryrhamphus excisus. The sequence continues at coordinate 14,344,742 of NC_136371.1, forward strand.
CATATATGGAGAAATTTTGACCACAAAGCCTATAGAGAGCTTGAAATACATTATCACAGCGAGAGAAACACATTTTCTCATTTTAGCTGTAACTCCACAACAGTGCTTCTCAGCCACCTGAAACTGTGGCACATAGAACAGGATGCGAAGCTGCGTCAGGCACACTTGGAATGAGCCCCCTGGCACCTTCCACTGGCTTTTCTCATTTTAGCTGTAACTCCACAGCAGTGCTTCTCAGCCACCTGAAACTGTGGCACCTAGAACAGGATGCGAAGCTGCGTAAGGCACACTTGAAATGAGCCTCCTGGCACCTTCCGCTGGCTCAATATGACACGCCGTATCATGCTTTACTTATAATGTGTTTGAGAGCGAATAAATTGCATTTTCGAACAATGTTTGTGTGTGACAAGAAATAAAGGGCATCACACTAAATGTGTTCCATAAGTGCCAAAACGCGCTTCGGAGGCCTTTTCTGAGCGAGTGGAGTGCTTTTTTGGACGTGTCACACATGTGCCATATATGGAGAAAATTTTGACCACAAAGCCTATAGGAAGCTTGAAATACATTATCACAGCGAGAGAAACACATTTTCTCATTTTAGCTGTAACTCCACAGCAGTGCTTCTCAGCCACCTGACACTGTGGCACATAGAACAGGATGCGAAGCTGCGTCAGGCACACTTAGAATGAGCCCCCTGGCACCTTCCGTTGGCTCAATATGACACGCCGTATCATGCTTTACTCATAATGTGTTTGAGAGCGAATAAAGTGCATTTTTGAACAATAGTTGTGTGTGACAAGCAATAAAGCGCATCACACTAAATGTGTTCCATAAGTGCCAAAACGCGCTTCGGAGGCCTTTTCTGAGCGAGTGGAGTGCTTTTTTGGACGTGGCACACATGTGCCATATATGGAGGAAATTTTGACCACAAAGCCTATAGGTAGCTTGAAATACATTATCAAGGCGAGAGAAACACATTTTCTCATTTTAGCTGTAACTCCACAACAGTGCTTCTCAGCCACCTGAAACTGTGGCACATAGAACAGGATGCGAAGCTGCGTGAGGCACACTTGAAATGAGCCTCCTGGCACCTTCCGCTGGCTCAATATGACACGCCGTATCATGCTTTACTTATAATGTGTTTGAGAGCGAATAAAGTGCATTTTCGAACAATGGTTGTGTGTGACAAGCAAATAAAGCGCATCACACTAAATGTGTTCCATACATGCCAAAACGCGCTTCGGAGGCCTTTTCTGAGCGAGTGGAGTGCTTTTTTGGACGTGTCACACATGTGCCATATATGGAGAAAATTTTGACCACAAAGCCTATAGGAAGCTTGAAAGACATTATCACAGCGAGAGAAACACATTTTCTCATTTTAGCTGTAACTCCACAGCAGTGCTTCTCAGCCACCTGAAACTGTGGCACATAGAACAGGATGCGAAGCTGCGTCAGGCACACTTAGAATGAGCCTCCTGGCACCTTCCGCTGGCTCAATATGACACGCCGTATCATGCTTTACTTATAATGTGTTTGAGAGCGAATAAAGTGCATTTTCGAACAATGGTTGTGTGTGACAAGCAATAAAGCGCATCACACTAAATGTGTTCCATAAGTGCCAAAACGCGCTTCGGAGGCCTTTTCTGAGCGAGTGGAGTGCTTTTTTGGACGTGGCACACATGTGCCATATATGGAGAAAATTTTGACCACAAAGCCTATAGGTAGCTTGAAATACATTATCACAGGGAGAGAAACACATTTTCTCATTTTAGCTGTAACTCCACAACAGTGCTTCTCAGGCACCTGAAACTGTGGCACATAGAACAGGATGCGAACCTGCGTCAGGCACACTTGAAATGAGCCCCCTGGCACCTTTCGCTGGCTCAATATGACACGCCGTATCATGCTTTACTCATAATGTGTTTGAGAGCGAATAAAGTGCATTTTCGAACAATGGTTGTGTGTGACAAGCAATAAAGCACATCACACTAAATGTGTTCCATACGTGCCAAAACGCGCTTAGGAGGCCTTTTCTGAGCGAGTGGAGTGCTTTTTTGGACGTGTCACACATGTGCCATATATGGAGAAAATTTTGACCACAAAGCCTATAGGAAGCTTGAAATACATTATCACAGCGAGAGAAACACATTTTCTCATTTTAGCTGTAACTCCACAGCAGTGCTTCTCAGCCACCTGAAACTGTGGCACATAGAACAGGATGCGAAGCTGCGTCAGGCACACTTAGAATGAGCCTCCTGGCACCTTCCGCTGGCTCAATATGACACGCCGTATCATGCTTTACTTATAATGTGTTTGAGAGCGAATAAAGTGCATTTTCGAACAATGGTTGTGTGTGACAAGCAATAAAGCGCATCACACTAAATGTGTTCCATAAGTGCCAAAACGCGCTTCGGAGGCCTTTTCTGAGCGAGTGGAGTGCTTTTTTGGACGTGGCACACATGTGCCATATATGGAGAAAATTTTGACCACAAAGCCTATAGGTAGCTTGAAATACATTATCACAGGGAGAGAAACACATTTTCTCATTTTAGCTGTAACTCCACAACAGTGCTTCTCAGGCACCTGAAACTGTGGCACATAGAACAGGATGCGAACCTGCGTCAGGCACACTTGAAATGAGCCCCCTGGCACCTTTCGCTGGCTCAATATGACACGCCGTATCATGCTTTACTCATAATGTGTTTGAGAGCGAATAAAGTGCATTTTCGAACAATGGTTGTGTGTGACAAGCAATAAAGCACATCACACTAAATGTGTTCCATACGTGCAAAAACGCGCTTCGGAGGCCTTTTCTGAGCGAGTGGAGTGCTTTTTTGGACGTGTCATACATGTGCCATATATGGAGAAAATTTTGACCACAAAGCCTATAGGAAGCTTGAAATACATTATCACAGCGAGAGAAACACATTTTCTCATTTTAGCTGTAACTCCACAGCAGTGCTTCTCAGCCACCTGAAACTGTGGCACATAGAACAGGATGCGAAGCTGCGTGAGGCACACTTGAAATGAGCCTCCTGGCACCTTCCGCTGGCTCAATATGACACGCCGTATCATGCTTTACTTATAATGTGTTTGAGAGCGAATAAAGTGCATTTTCGAACAATGGTTGTGTGTGACAAGCAATAAAGCGCATCACACTAAATGTGTTCCATAAGTGCCAAAACGCGCTTCGGAGGCCTTTTCTGAGCGAGTGGAGTGCTTTTTTGGACGTGTCACACATGTGCCATATATGGAGAAAATTTTGACCACAAAGCCTATAGGAAGCTTGAAATACATTATCACAGCGAGAGAAACACATTTTCTCATTTTAGCTGTAACTCCACAGCAGTGCTTCTCAGCCACCTGAAACTGTGGCACATAGAACAGGATGCGAAGCTGCGTCAGGCACACTTAAAATGAGCCTCCTGGCACCTCCCGCTGGCTCAATATGACACGCCGTATCATGCTTTACTTATAATGTGTTTGAGAGCGAATAAAGTGCATTTTCGAACAATGGTTGTGTGTGACAAGCAATAAAGCACATCACACTAAATGTGTTCCATACGTGCCAAAACGCGCTTCGGAGGCCTTTTCTGAGCGAGTGGAGTGCTTTTTTTCACGTGTCACACATGTGCCATATATGGAGAAAATTTTGACCACAAAGCCTATAGGTAGCTTGAAATACATTATCACAGCGAGAGAAACACATTTTTTCATTTTAGCTGTAACTCCACAACAGTGCTTCTCAGCCACCTGAAACTGTGGCACATAGAACAGGATGCGAAGCTGCGTCAGGCACACTTGGAATGAGCCCCCTGGCACCTTCCACTGGCTTTTCTCATTTTAGCTGTAACTCCACAGCAGTGCTTCTCAGCCACCTGAAACTGTGGCACCTAGAACAGGATGCGAAGCTGCGTAAGGCACACTTGAAATGAGCCTCCTGGCACCTTCCGCTGGCTCAATATGACACGCCGTATCATGCTTTACTTATAATGTGTTTGAGAGCGAATAAATTGCATTTTCGAACAATGGTTGTGTGTGACAAGAAATAAAGCGCATCACACTAAATGTGTTCCATAAGTGCCAAAACGCGCTTCGGAGGCCTTTTCTGAGCGAGTGGAGTGCTTTTTTGGACGTGTCACACATGTGCCATATATGGAGAAAATTTTGACCACAAAGCCTATAGGAAGCTTGAAATACATTATCACAGCGAGAGAAACACATTTTCTCATTTTAGCTGTAACTCCACAGCAGTGCTTCTCAGCCACCTGACACTGTGGCACATAGAACAGGATGCGAAGCTGCGTCAGGCACACTTAGAATGAGCCCCCTGGCACCTTCCGTTGGCTCAATATGACACGCCGTATCATGCTTTACTCATAATGTGTTTGAGAGCGAATAAAGTGCATTTTTGAACAATAGTTGTGTGTGACAAGCAATAAAGCGCATCACACTAAATGTGTTCCATAAGTGCCAAAACGCGCTTCGGAGGCCTTTTCTGAGCGAGTGGAGTGCTTTTTTGGACGTGGCACACATGTGCCATATATGGAGGAAATTTTGACCACAAAGCCTATAGGTAGCTTGAAATACATTATCAAGGCGAGAGAAACACATTTTCTCATTTTAGCTGTAACTCCACAACAGTGCTTCTCAGCCACCTGAAACTGTGGCACATAGAACAGGATGCGAAGCTGCGTGAGGCACACTTGAAATGAGCCCCCTGGCACCTTCCGCTGGCTCAATATGACACGCCGTATCATGCTTTACTTATAATGTGTTTGAGAGCGAATAAAGTGCATTTTCGAACAATGGTTGTGTGTGACAAGCAAATAAAGCGCATCACACTAAATGTGTTCCATACGTGCCAAAACGCGCTTCGGAGGCCTTTTCTGAGCGAGTGGAGTGCTTTTTTGGACGTGGCACACATGTGCCATATATGGAGGAAATTTTGACCACAAAGCCTATAGGTAGCTTGAAATACATTATCACAGCGAGAGAAACACATTTTCTCATTTTAGCTGTAACTCCACAACAGTGCTTCTCAGCCACCTGAAACTGTGGCACATAGAACAGGATGCGAAGCTGCGTCAGGCACACTTGGAATGAGCCCCCTGGCACCTTCCACTGGCTTTTCTCATTTTAGCTGTAACTCCACAGCAGTGCTTCTCAGCCACCTGAAACTGTGGCACCTAGAACAGGATGCGAAGCTGCGTAAGGCACACTTGAAATGAGCCTCCTGGCACCTTCCGCTGGCTCAATATGACACGCCGTATCATGCTTTACTTATAATGTGTTTGAGAGCGAATAAATTGCATTTTCGAACAATGGTTGTGTGTGACAAGAAATAAAGCGCATCACACTAAATGTGTTCCATAAGTGCCAAAACGCGCTTCGGAGGCCTTTTCTGAGCGAGTGGAGTGCTTTTTTGGACGTGTCACACATGTGCCATATATGGAGAAAATTTTGACCACAAAGCCTATAGGAAGCTTGAAATACATTATCACAGCGAGAGAAACACATTTTCTCATTTTAGCTGTAACTCCACAGCAGTGCTTCTCAGCCACCTGACACTGTGGCACATAGAACAGGATGCGAAGCTGCGTCAGGCACACTTAGAATGAGCCCCCTGGCACCTTCCGTTGGCTCAATATGACACGCCGTATCATGCTTTACTCATAATGTGTTTGAGAGCGAATAAAGTGCATTTTTGAACAATAGTTGTGTGTGACAAGCAATAAAGCGCATCACACTAAATGTGTTCCATAAGTGCCAAAACGCGCTTCAGAGGCCTTTTCTGAGCGAGTGGAGTGCTTTTTTGGACGTGGCACACATGTGCCATATATGGAGGAAATTTTGACCACAAAGCCTATAGGTAGCTTGAAATACATTATCAAGGCGAGAGAAACACATTTTCTCATTTTAGCTGTAACTCCACAACAGTGCTTCTCAGCCACCTGAAACTGTGGCACATAGAACAGGATGCGAAGCTGCGTGAGGCACACTTGAAATGAGCCTCCTGGCACCTTCCGCTGGCTCAATATGACACGCCGTATCATGCTTTACTTATAATGTGTTTGAGAGCGAATAAAGTGCATTTTCGAACAATGGTTGTGTGTGACAAGCAAATAAAGCGCATCACACTAAATGTGTTCCATACGTGCCAAAACGCGCTTCGGAGGCCTTTTCTGAGCGAGTGGAGTGCTTTTTTGGACGTGTCACACATGTGCCATATATGGAGAAAATTTTGACCACAAAGCCTATAGGAAGCTTGAAAGACATTATCACAGCGAGAGAAACACATTTTCTCATTTTAGCTGTAACTCCACAGCAGTGCTTCTCAGCCACCTGAAACTGTGGCACATAGAACAGGATGCGAAGCTGCGTCAGGCACACTTAGAATGAGCCTCCTGGCACCTTCCGCTGGCTCAATATGACACGCCGTATCATGCTTTACTTATAATGTGTTTGAGAGCGAATAAAGTGCATTTTCGAACAATGGTTGTGTGTGACAAGCAATAAAGCGCATCACACTAAATGTGTTCCATAAGTGCCAAAACGCGCTTCGGAGGCCTTTTCTGAGCGAGTGGAGTGCTTTTTTGGACGTGTCACACATGTGCCATATATGGAGAAAATTTTGACCACAAAGCCTATAGGAAGCTTGAAATACATTATCACAGCGAGAGAAACACATTTTCTCATTTTAGCTGTAACTCCACAGCAGTGCTCAGCCACCTGAAACTGTGGCACATAGAACAGGATGCGAAGCTGTCAGGCACACTTGAAATGAGCCTCCTTGCACCTTCCGCTGGCTCAATATGACACGCCGTATCATGCTTTACTTATAATGTGTTTGAGAGCGAATAAAGTGCATTTTCGAACAATGGTTGTGTGTGACAAGCAATAAAGCGCATCACACTAAATGTGTTCCATAAGTGCCAAAACGCGCTTCGGAGGCCTTTTCTGAAAGAGTGGAGTGCTTTTTTGGACGTGGCACACATGTGCCATATATGGAGAAAATTTTGACCACAAAGCCTATAGGTAGCTTGAAATACATTATCACAGCGAGAGAAACACATTTTCTCATTTTAGCTGTAACTCCACAGCAGTGCTCAGCCACCTGAAACTGTGGCACATAGAACAGGATGCGAAGCTGTCAGGCACACTTGAAATGAGCCTCCTTGCACCTTCCGCTGGCTCAATATGACACGCCGTATCATGCTTTACTTATAAGGTGTTTGAGAGCGAATAAAGTGCATTTTCGAACAATGGTTGTGTGTGACAAGAAATAAAGCGCATCACACTAAATGTGTTCCATAAGTGCCAAAACGCGCTTCGGAGGCCTTTTCTGAGCGAGTGGAGTGCTTTTTTGGACGTGTCACACATGTGCCATATATGGAGAAAATTTTGACCACAAAGCCTCTAGGTAGCTTGAAATACATTATCACAGCGAGAGAAACACATTTTCTCATTTTAGCTGTAACTCCACAACAGTGATTCTCAGCCACCTGAAACTGTGGCACATAGAACAGGATGCGAAGCTGCGTCAGGCACACTTAGAATGAGCCCCCTGGCACCTTCCGCTGGCTCAATATGACACGCCGTATCATGCTTTACTCATAATGTGTTTGAGAGCGAATAAAGTGCATTTTCGAAACACGGTTGTGTGTGACAAGCAAATAAAGCGCATCACACTAAATGTGTTCCATACGTGCCAAAACGCGCTTCGGAGGCCTTTTCTGAGCGAGTGGAGTGCTTTTTTGGACGTGTCACACATGTGCCATATATGGAGAAAATTTTGACCACAAAGCCTATAGGAAGCTTGAAAGACATTATCACAGCGAGAGAAACACATTTTCTCATTTTAGCTGTAACTCCACAACAGTGCTTCTCAGGCACCTGAAACTGTGGCACATAGAACAGGATGCGAACCTGCGTCAGGCACACTTGAAATGAGCCCCCTGGCACCTTTCGCTGGCTCAATATGACACGCCGTATCATGCTTTACTCATAATGTGTTTGAGAGCGAATAAAGTGCATTTTCGAACAATGGTTGTGTTTGACAAGCAATAAAGCACATCACACTAAATGTGTTCCATACGTGCCAAAACGCGCTTCGGAGGCCTTTTCTGAGCGAGTGGAGTGCTTTTTTGGACGTGTCATACATGTGCCATATATGGAGAAAATTTTGACCACAAAGCCTATAGGAAGCTTGAAATACATTATCACAGCGAGAGAAACACATTTTCTCATTTTAGCTGTAACTCCACAGCAGTGCTTCTCAGCCACCTGAAACTGTGGCACATAGAACAGGATGCGAAGCTGCGTGAGGCACACTTGAAATGAGCCTCCTGGCACCTTCCGCTGGCTCAATATGACACGCCGTATCATGCTTTACTTATAATGTGTTTGAGAGCGAATAAAGTGCATTTTCGAACAATGGTTGTGTGTGACAAGCAATAAAGCGCATCACACTAAATGTGTTCCATAAGTGCCAAAACGCGCTTCGGAGGCCTTTTCTGAGCGAGTGGAGTGCTTTTTTGGACGTGTCACACATGTGCCATATATGGAGAAAATTTTGACCACAAAGCCTATAGGAAGCTTGAAATACATTATCACAGCGAGAGAAACACATTTTCTCATTTTAGCTGTAACTCCACAGCAGTGCTTCTCAGCCACCTGAAACTGTGGCACATAGAACAGGATGCGAAGCTGCGTCAGGCACACTTAGAATGAGCCTCCTGGCACCTTCCGCTGGCTCAATATGACACGCCGTATCATGCTTTACTTATAATGTGTTTGAGAGCGAATAAAGTGCATTTTCGAACAATGGTTGTGTGTGACAAGCAATAAAGCGCATCACACTAAATGTGTTCCATACGTGCCAAAACGCGCTTCGGAGGCCTTTTCTGAGCGAGTGGAGTGCTTTTTTTCACGTGTCACACATGTGCCATATATGGAGAAAATTTTGACCACAAAGCCTATAGGTAGCTTGAAATACATTATCACAGCGAGAGAAACACATTTTCTCATTTTAGCTGTAACTCCACAACAGTGCTTCTCAGCCACCTGAAACTGTGGCACATAGAACAGGATGCGAAGCTGCGTCAGGCACACTTGGAATGAGCCCCCTGGCACCTTCCACTGGCTTTTCTCATTTTAGCTGTAACTCCACAGCAGTGCTTCTCAGCCACCTGAAACTGTGGCACCTAGAACAGGATGCGAAGCTGCGTAAGGCACACTTGAAATGAGCCTCCTGGCACCTTCCGCTGGCTCAATATGACACGCCGTATCATGCTTTACTTATAATGTGTTTGAGAGCGAATAAATTGCATTTTCGAACAATGGTTGTGTGTGACAAGAAATAAAGCGCATCACACTAAATGTGTTCCATAAGTGCCAAAACGCGCTTCGGAGGCCTTTTCTGAGCGAGTGGAGTGCTTTTTTGGACGTGTCACACATGTGCCATATATGGAGAAAATTTTGACCACAAAGCCTATAGGAAGCTTGAAATACATTATCACAGCGAGAGAAACACATTTTCTCATTTTAGCTGTAACTCCACAGCAGTGCTTCTCAGCCACCTGACACTGTGGCACATAGAACAGGATGCGAAGCTGCGTCAGGCACACTTAGAATGAGCCCCCTGGCACCTTCCGTTGGCTCAATATGACACGCCGTATCATGCTTTACTCATAATGTGTTTGAGAGCGAATAAAGTGCATTTTTGAACAATAGTTGTGTGTGACAAGCAATAAAGCGCATCACACTAAATGTGTTCCATAAGTGCCAAAACGCGCTTCAGAGGCCTTTTCTGAGCGAGTGGAGTGCTTTTTTGGACGTGGCACACATGTGCCATATATGGAGGAAATTTTGACCACAAAGCCTATAGGTAGCTTGAAATACATTATCAAGGCGAGAGAAACACATTTTCTCATTTTAGCTGTAACTCCACAACAGTGCTTCTCAGCCACCTGAAACTGTGGCACATAGAACAGGATGCGAAGCTGCGTGAGGCACACTTGAAATGAGCCTCCTGGCACCTTCCGCTGGCTCAATATGACACGCCGTATCATGCTTTACTTATAATGTGTTTGAGAGCGAATAAAGTGCATTTTCGAACAATGGTTGTGTGTGACAAGCAAATAAAGCGCATCACACTAAATGTGTTCCATACGTGCCAAAACGCGCTTCGGAGGCCTTTTCTGAGCGAGTGGAGTGCTTTTTTGGACGTGTCACACATGTGCCATATATGGAGAAAATTTTGACCACAAAGCCTATAGGAAGCTTGAAAGACATTATCACAGCGAGAGAAACACATTTTCTCATTTTAGCTGTAACTCCACAGCAGTGCTTCTCAGCCACCTGAAACTGTGGCACATAGAACAGGATGCGAAGCTGCGTCAGGCACACTTAGAATGAGCCTCCTGGCACCTTCCGCTGGCTCAATATGACACGCCGTATCATGCTTTACTTATAATGTGTTTGAGAGCGAATAAAGTGCATTTTCGAACAATGGTTGTGTGTGACAAGCAATAAAGCGCATCACACTAAATGTGTTCCATAAGTGCCAAAACGCGCTTCGGAGGCCTTTTCTGAGCGAGTGGAGTGCTTTTTTGGACGTGGCACACATGTGCCATATATGGAGGAAATTTTGACCACAAAGCCTATAGGTAGCTTGAAATACATTATCACAGCGAGAGAAACACATTTTCTCATTTTAGCTGTAACTCCACAACAGTGCTTCTCAGCCACCTGAAACTATGGCACATAGAACAGGATGCGAAGCTGCGTGAGGCACACTTGGAATGAGCCTCCTGGCACCTTCCGCTGGCTCAATATGACACGCCGTATCATGCTTTACTTATAATGTGTTTGAGAGCGAATAAAGTGCATTTTCGAACAATGGTTGTGTGTGACAAGCAAATAAAGCGCATCACACTAAATGTGTTCCATAAGTGCCAAAACGCGCTTCGGAGGCCTTTTCTGAGCGAGTGGAGTGCTTTTTTGGACGTGTCACACATGTGCCATATATGGAGAAAATTTTGACCACAAAGCCTATAGGAAGCTTGAAATACATTATCACAGCGAGAGAAACACATTTTCTCATTTTAGCTGTAACTCCACAACAGTGCTTCTCAGCCACCTGAAACTATGGCACATAGAACAGGATGCGAAGCTGCGTGAGGCACACTTGGAATGAGCCTCCTGGCACCTTCCGCTGGCTCAATATGACACGCCGTATCATGCTTTACTTATAATGTGTTTGAGAGCGAATAAAGTGCATTTTCGAACAATGGTTGTGTGTGACAAGCAAATAAAGCGCATCACACTAAATGTGTTCCATAAGTGCCAAAACGCGCTTCGGAGGCCTTTTCTGAGCGAGTGGAGTGCTTTTTTGGACGTGTCACACATGTGCCATATATGGAGAAAATTTTGACCACAAAGCCTATAGGAAGCTTGAAATACATTATCACAGCGAGAGAAACACATTTTCTCATTTTAGCTGTAACTCCACAGCAGTGCTTCTCAGCCACCTGAAACTGTGGCACATAGAACAGGATGCGAAGCTGCGTCAGGCACACTTAAAATGAGCCTCCTGGCACCTTCCGCTGGCTCATTATGACACGCCGTAACATGCTTTACTTATGTGTTTGAGAGCGAATAAAGTGCATTTTCGAACAATGGTTGTGTGTGACAAGCAATAAAGCGCATCACACTAAATGTGTTCCATAATTGCCAAAACGCGCTTCGGAGGCCTTTTCTGAGCGAGTGGAGTGCTTTTTTGGACGTGGCACACATGTGCCATATATGGCGGAAATTTTGACCACAAAGCCTATAGGTAGCTTGAAATACATTATCACAGCGAGAGAAACACATTTTCTCATTTTAGCTGTAACTCCACAGCAGTGCTTCTCAGCCACCTGACACTGTGGCACATAGAACAGGATGCGAAGCTGTCAGGCACACTTGAAATGAGCCTCCTTGCACCTTCCGCTGGCTCAATATGACACGCCGTATCATGCTTTACTTATAATGTGTTTGAAAGCGAATAAAGTGCATTTTCGAACAATGGTTGTGTGTGACAAGCAATAAAGCGCATCACACTAAATGTGTTCCATACGTGCCAAAACGCGCTTCGGAGGCTTTTTCTGAGCGAGTGGAGTGCTTTTTTGGACGTGTCACACATGTACCATATATGGAGAAAATTTTGACCACAAAGCCTATAGGTAGCTTGAAATACATTATCACAGCGAGAGAAACACATTTTCTCATTTTAGCTGTAACTCCACAGCAGTGCTCAGCCACCTGAAACTGTGGCACATAGAACAGGATGCGAAGCTGTCAGGCACACTTGAAATGAGCCTCCTTGCACCTTCCGCTGGCTCAATATGACACGCCGTATCATGCTTTACTTATAATGTGTTTGAGAGCGAATAAAGTGCATTTTCGAACAATGGTTGTGTGTGACAAGCAATAAAGCGCATCACACTAAATGTGTTCCATAAGTGCCAAAACGCGCTTCGGAGGCCTTTTCTGAGCGAGTGGAGTGCTTTTTTGGACGTGGCAAACATGTGCCATATATGGAGAAAATTTTGACCACAAAGCCTCTAGGTAGCTTGAAATACATTATCACAGCGAGAGAAACACATTTTCTCATTTTAGCTGTAACTCCACAACAGTGATTCTCAGCCACCTGAAACTGTGGCACATAGAACAGGATGCGAAGCTGCGTCAGGCACACTTAGAATGAGCCCCCTGGCACCTTCCGCTGGCTCAATATGACACGCCGTATCATGCTTTACTCATAATGTGTTTGAGAGCGAATAAAGTGCATTTTCGAAAAACGGTTGTGTGTGACAAGCAATAAAGCACATCAAACTAAATGTGTTCCATAAGTGCCAAAACGCGCTTCGGAGGCCTTTTCTGAGCGAGTGGAGTGCTTGTTTGGACGTGTCACACATGTGCCATATATGGAGAAATTTTGACCACAAAGCCTATAGAGAGCTTGAAATACATTATCACAGCGAGAGAAAAACATTTTCTCATTTTAGCTGTAACTCCACAACAGTGCTTCTCAGCCACCTGAAACTGTGGCACATAGAACAGGAGGCGAAGCTGCGTCAGGCACACTTGAAATGAGCCTCCTGGCACCTCCCGCTGGCTCAATATGACACGCCGTATCATGCTTTACTTATAATGTGTTTGAGAGCGAATAAAGTGCATTTTCGAACAATGGTTGTGTGTGACAAGCAATAAAGCACATCACACTAAATGTGTTCCATACGTGCCAAAACGCGCTTCGGAGGCCTTTTCTGAGCGAGTGGAGTGCTTTTTTTCACGTGTCACACATGTGCCATATATGGAGAAAATTTTGACCACAAAGCCTATAGGTAGCTTGAAATACATTATCACAGCGAGAGAAACACATTTTCTCATTTTAGCTGTAACTCCACAACAGTGCTTCTCAGCCACCTGAAACTGTGGCACATAGAACAGGATGCGAAGCTGCGTCAGGCACACTTGGAATGAGCCCCCTGGCACCTTCCGCTGGCTCAATATGACACGCCGTATCATGCTTTACTTATAATGTGTTTGAGAGCGAATAAAGTGCATTTTCGAACAATGGTTGTGTGTGACAAGCAATAAAGCGCATCACACTAAATGTGTTCCATAAGTGCCAAAACGCGCTTCGGAGGCCTTTTCTGAGCGAGTGGAGTGCTTTTTTGGACGTGTCACACATGTGCCATATATGGAGAAAATTTTGACCACAAAGCCTATAGGAAGCTTGAAATACATTATCACAGCGAGAGAAACACATTTTCTCATTTTAGCTGTAACTCCACAGCAGTGCTTCTCAGCCACCTGAAACTGTGGCACATAGAACAGGATGCGAAGCTGTCAGGCACACTTGAAATGAGCCTCCTTGCACCTTCCGCTGGCTCAATATGACACGCCGTATCATGCTTTACTTATAATGTGTTTGAGAGCGAATAAAGTGCATTTTCGAACAATGGTTGTGTGTGACAAGCAATAAAGCGCATCACACTAAATGTGTTCCATAAGTGCCAAAACGCGCTTCGGAGGCCTTTTCTGAGCGAGTGGAGTGCTTTTTTGGACGTGGCAAACATGTGCCATATATGGAGAAAATTTTGACCACAAAGCCTCTAGGTAGCTTGAAATACATTATCACAGCGAGAGAAACACATTTTCTCATTTTAGCTGTAACTCCACAACAGTGATTCTCAGCCACCTGAAACTGTGGCACATAGAACAGGATGCGAAGCTGCGTCAGGCACACTTAGAATGAGCCCCCTGGCACCTTCCGCTGGCTCAATATGACACGCCGTATCATGCTTTACTCATAATGTGTTTGAGAGCGAATAAAGTGCATTTTCGAAAAACGGTTGTGTGTGACAAGCAATAAAGCACATCAAACTAAATGTGTTCCATAAGTGCCAAAACGCGCTTCGGAGGCCTTTTCTGAGCGAGTGGAGTGCTTGTTTGGACGTGTCACACATGTGCCATATATGGAGAAATTTTGACCACAAAGCCTATAGAGAGCTTGAAATACATTATCACAGCGAGAGAAAAACATTTTCTCATTTTAGCTGTAACTCCACAACAGTGCTTCTCAGCCACCTGAAACTGTGGCACATAGAACAGGAGGCGAAGCTGCGTCAGGCACACTTGAAATGAGCCTCCTGGCACCTCCCGCTGGCTCAATATGACACGCCGTATCATGCTTTACTTATAATGTGTTTGAGAGCGAATAAAGTGCATTTTCGAACAATGGTTGTGTGTGACAAGCAATAAAGCACATCACACTAAATGTGTTCCATACGTGCCAAAACGCGCTTCGGAGGCCTTTTCTGAGCGAGTGGAGTGCTTTTTTTCACGTGTCACACATGTGCCATATATGGAGAAAATTTTGACCACAAAGCCTATAGGTAGCTTGAAATACATTATCACAGCGAGAGAAACACATTTTCTCATTTTAGCTGTAACTCCACAACAGTGCTTCTCAGCCACCTGAAACTGTGGCACATAGAACAGGATGCGAAGCTGCGTCAGGCACACTTGGAATGAGCCCCCTGGCACCTTCCACTGGCTTTTCTCATTTTAGCTGTAACTCCACAGCAGTGCTTCTCAGCCACCTGAAACTGTGGCACCTAGAACAGGATGCGAAGCTGCGTAAGGCACACTTGAAATGAGCCTCCTGGCACCTTCCGCTGGCTCAATATGACACGCCGTATCATGCTTTACTTATAATGTGTTTGAGAGCGAATAAATTGCATTTTCGAACAATGGTTGTGTGTGACAAGAAATAAAGCGCATCACACTAAATGTGTTCCATAAGTGCCAAAACGCGCTTCGGAGGCCTTTTCTGAGCGAGTGGAGTGCTTTTTTGGACGTGTCACACATGTGCCATATATGGAGAAAATTTTGACCACAAAGCCTATAGGAAGCTTGAAATACATTATCACAGCGAGAGAAACACATTTTCTCATTTTAGCTGTAACTCCACAGCAGTGCTTCTCAGCCACCTGACACTGTGGCACATAGAACAGGATGCGAAGCTGCGTCAGGCACACTTAGAATGAGCCCCCTGGCACCTTCCGTTGGCTCAATATGACACGCCGTATCATGCTTTACTCATAATGTGTTTGAGAGCGAATAAAGTGCATTTTTGAACAATAGTTGTGTGTGACAAGCAATAAAGCGCATCACACTAAATGTGTTCCATAAGTGCCAAAACGCGCTTCGGAGGCCTTTTCTGAGCGAGTGGAGTGCTTTTTTGGACGTGGCACACATGTGCCATATATGGAGGAAATTTTGACCACTAAGCCTATAGGTAGCTTGAAATACATTATCAAGGCGAGAGAAACACATTTTCTCATTTTAGCTGTAACTCCACAACAGTGCTTCTCAGCCACCTGAAACTGTGGCACATAGAACAGGATGCGAAGCTGCGTGAGGCACACTTGAAATGAGCCTCCTGGCACCTTCCGCTGGCTCAATATGACACGCCGTATCATGCTTTACTTATAATGTGTTTGAGAGCGAATAAAGTGCATTTTCGAACAATGGTTGTGTGTGACAAGCAAATAAAGCGCATCACACTAAATGTGTTCCATACGTGCCAAAACGCGCTTCGGAGGCCTTTTCTGAGCGAGTGGAGTGCTTTTTTGGACGTGTCACACATGTGCCATATATGGAGAAAATTTTGACCACAAAGCCTATAGGAAGCTTGAAAGACATTATCACAGCGAGAGAAACACATTTTCTCATTTTAGCTGTAACTCCACAGCAGTGCTTCTCAGCCACCTGAAACTGTGGCACATAGAACAGGATGCGAAGCTGCGTGAGGCACACTTGGAATGAGCCTCCTGGCACCTTCCGCTGGCTCAATATGACACGCCGTATCATGCTTTACTTATAATGTGTTTGAGAGCGAATAAAGTGCATTTTCGAACAATGGTTGTGTGTGACAAGCAAATAAAGCGCATCACACTAAATGTGTTCCATAAGTGCCAAAACGCGCTTCGGAGGCCTTTTCTGAGCGAGTGGAGTGCTTTTTTGGACGTGGCACACATGTGCCATATATGGAGAAAATTTTGACCACAAAGCCTATAGGTAGCTTGAAATACATTATCACAGGGAGAGAAACACATTTTCTCATTTTAGCTGTAACTCCACAACAGTGCTTCTCAGCCACCTGAAACTGTGGCACATAGAACAGGATGCGAACCTGCGTCAGGCACACTTGAAATGAGCCCCCTGGCACCTTTCGCTGGCTCAATATGACACGCCGTATCATGCTTTACTCATAATGTGTTTGAGAGCGAATAAAGTGCATTTTCGAACAATGGTTGTGTGTGACAAGCAATAAAGCACATCACACTAAATGTGTTCCATACGTGCCAAAACGCGCTTAGGAGGCCTTTTCTGAGCGAGTGGAGTGCTTTTTTGGACGTGTCACACATGTGCCATATATGGAGAAAATTTTGACCACAAAGCCTATAGGAAGCTTGAAAGACATTATCACAGCGAGAGAAACACATTTTCTCATTTTAGCTGTAACTCCACAGCAGTGCTTCTCAGCCACCTGAAACTGTGGCACATAGAACATGATGCGAAGCTGCGTCAGGCACACTTAGAATGAGCCCCCTGGCACCTTCCGTTGGCTCAATATGACACGCCGTATCATGCTTTACTCATAATGTGTTTGAGAGCGAATAAAGTGCATTTTTGAACAATAGTTGTGTGTGACAAGCAATAAAGCGCATCACACTAAATGTGTTCCATAAGTGCCAAAACGCGCTTCGGAGGCCTTTTCTGAGCGAGTGGAGTGCTTTTTTGGACGTGGCACACATGTGCCATATATGGAGGAAATTTTGACCACTAAGCCTATAGGTAGCTTGAAATACATTATCAAGGCGAGAGAAACACATTTTCTCATTTTAGCTGTAACTCCACAACAGTGCTTCTCAGCCACCTGAAACTGTGGCACATAGAACAGGATGCGAAGCTGCGTGAGGCACACTTGAAATGAGCCTCCTGGCACCTTCCGCTGGCTCAATATGACACGCCGTATCATGCTTTACTTATAATGTGTTTGAGAGCGAATAAAGTGCATTTTCGAACAATGGTTGTGTGTGACAAGCAAATAAAGCGCATCACACTAAATGTGTTCCATACGTGCCAAAACGCGCTTCGGAGGCCTTTTCTGAGCGAGTGGAGTGCTTTTTTGGACGTGTCACACATGTGCCATATATGGAGAAAATTTTGACCACAAAGCCTATAGGAAGCTTGAAAGACATTATCACAGCGAGAGAAACACATTTTCTCATTTTAGCTGTAACTCCACAGCAGTGCTTCTCAGCCACCTGAAACTGTGGCACATAGAACAGGATGCGAAGCTGCGTGAGGCACACTTGGAATGAGCCTCCTGGCACCTTCCGCTGGCTCAATATGACACGCCGTATCATGCTTTACTTATAATGTGTTTGAGAGCGAATAAAGTGCATTTTCGAACAATGGTTGTGTGTGACAAGCAAATAAAGCGCATCACACTAAATGTGTTCCATAAGTGCCAAAACGCGCTTCGGAGGCCTTTTCTGAGCGAGTGGAGTGCTTTTTTGGACGTGGCACACATGTGCCATATATGGAGAAAATTTTGACCACAAAGCCTATAGGTAGCTTGAAATACATTATCACAGGGAGAGAAACACATTTTCTCATTTTAGCTGTAACTCCACAACAGTGCTTCTCAGCCACCTGAAACTGTGGCACATAGAACAGGATGCGAAGCTGCGTGAGGCACACTTGAAATGAGCCTCCTGGCACCTTCCGCTGGCTCAATATGACACGCCGTATCATGCTTTACTTATAATGTGTTTGAGAGCGAATAAAGTGCATTTTCGAACAATGGTTGTGTGTGACAAGCAAATAAAGCGCATCACACTAAATGTGTTCCATACGTGCCAAAACGCGCTTCGGAGGCCTTTTCTGAGCGAGTGGAGTGCTTTTTTGGACGTGTCACACATGTGCCATATATGGAGAAAATTTTGACCACAAAGCCTATAGGAAGCTTGAAAGACATTATCACAGCGAGAGAAACACATTTTCTCATTTTAGCTGTAACTCCACAGCAGTGCTTCTCAGCCACCTGAAACTGTGGCACATAGAACAGGATGCGAAGCTGCGTCAGGCACACTTAGAATGAGCCTCCTGGCACCTTCCGCTGGCTCAATATGACACGCCGTATCATGCTTTACTTATAATGTGTTTGAGAGCGAATAAAGTGCATTTTCGAACAATGGTTGTGTGTGACAAGCAATAAAGCGCATCACACTAAATGTGTTCCATAAGTGCCAAAACGCGCTTCGGAGGCCTTTTCTGAGCGAGTGGAGTGCTTTTTTGGACGTGGCACACATGTGCCATATATGGAGGAAATTTTGACCACAAAGCCTATAGGTAGCTTGAAATACATTATCACAGCGAGAGAAACACATTTTCTCATTTTAGCTGTAACTCCACAACAGTGCTTCTCAGCCACCTGAAACTATGGCACATACAACAGGATGCGAAGCTGCGTGAGGCACACTTGGAATGAGCCTCCTGGCACCTTTCGCTGGCTCAATATGACACGCCGTATCATGCTTTACTTATAATGTGTTTGAGAGCGAATAAAGTGCATTTTCGAACAATGGTTGTGTGTGACAAGCAAATAAAGCGCATCACACTAAATGTGTTCCATAAGTGCCAAAACGCGCTTCGGAGGCCTTTTCTGAGCGAGTGGAGTGCTTTTTTGGACGTGGCACACATGTGCCATATATGGAGAAAATTTTGACCACAAAGCCTATAGGTAGCTTGAAATACATTATCACAGGGAGAGAAACACATTTTCTCATTTTAGCTGTAACTCCACAACAGTGCTTCTCAGCCACCTGAAACTGTGGCACATAGAACAGGATGCGAACCTGCGTCAGGCACACTTGAAATGAGCCCCCTGGCACCTTTCGCTGGCTCAATATGACACGCCGTATCATGCTTTACTCATAATGTGTTTGAGAGCGAATAAAGTGCATTTTCGAACAATGGTTGTGTGTGACAAGCAATAAAGCACATCACACTAAATGTGTTCCATACGTGCCAAAACGCGCTTAGGAGGCCTTTTCTGAGCGAGTGGAGTGCTTTTTTGGACGTGTCACACATGTGCCATATATGGAGAAAATTTTGACCACAAAGCCTATAGGAAGCTTGAAATACATTATCACAGCGAGAGAAACACATTTTCTCATTTTAGCTGTAACTCCACAGCAGTGCTTCTCAGCCACCTGAAACTGTGGCACATAGAACAGGATGCGAAGCTGCGTCAGGCACACTTAAAATGAGCCTCCTTGCACCTTCCGCTGGCTCAATATGACACGCCGTATCATGCTTTACTTATAATGTGTTTGAGAGCGAATAAAGTGCATTTTCGAACAATGGTTGTGTGTGACAAGCAATAAAGCGCATCACACTAAATGTGTTCCATACGTGCCAAAACGCGCTTCGGAGGCTTTTTCTGAGCGAGTGGAGTGCTTTTTTGGACGTGTCACACATGTACCATATATGGAGAAAATTTTGACCACAAAGCCTATAGGTAGCTTGAAATACATTATCACAGCGAGAGAAACACATTTTCTCATTTTAGCTGTAACTCCACAGCAGTGCTCAGCCACCTGAAACTGTGGCACATACACAGCAAATTCAGAAGTGTTAAATCAACTCCTAGGGAGTTAAATTCAACACTTTGAAAGTGTCTATATTGGTCCACACTAAATCGAGTTAAAATAACACTTTTGAAAGTGTTAAACAGTTAACACTGTGACAGAGTTGGATCAACACTCTCAATAGTTGAAATTTAACACCCATCAGTGTTGAATTTACCTAACACTAGTGTGTAGTGTCAAAAATTAACACTATCATTGTGTTGTTTTAACACTGAATAAAATTCAAATTATACTAACACTATGGATAGTGTTAAATATTATACTACTACTACTGCTCATAATAATAATAATATTGATGTTAATGTTAATATTAATATTAATGATAATAATAATGTTGTTATTATCATCATTATTGTTGTTAATAATAATAATAATAATGATAATAACAACAACAACAATAAAATTTACAAAGAAAACCACACAAGTTGCAGTTTGAATCACCTGTATTTCAAACAAGCACACCACATTAACAACAGCACTGGCTTTGCAATAACCACAACACAGGTCACACAATATGACAATGTGGCACTATGTATGTTTTTTCACACAATATGACAATGTGGCACTATGTATGTTTTTTCACACATCTCATTGGAAAACTGTTTGTCATAGGGCCTGTAATAAATCAACTCCTTAACTGGAAAAACAGAAAATGAATCTGCTCTCTCATTGATACAGTATGCACTGAAATGATCATCCGATTCGTCAGTTGAATGTTTCAGAAAGGATATTGCTTCATGACACTGCTCACCAAGCAGCTGCTTATCCGTGCAGATAACCTCCCTCTTTCTCTTTGGACTATCCTGGTAGGGTGTGCTGGTGGAAGATCTCCGGGACTGAGCTGCAGTGTTGCGCTGAACCGTTTTTATCCTCCAGGCCAAGTACCCAGATCCACTCTGTGGGTCATAGAAGTGTTCCTGTAATATTAAAAACATTAAATTGTAGAGTAAGTTCAGACCACATTACTACTCCATAAATTGATATACAAGCTTTTCATTTATAAACTTACATATCCATTGTCTGAGTATGGATCTCTGAGGCTGGGAAACAGAGAGATGATGCCCAAAGCGTATTTACTTCGCACAGAGACAGGTGGGCTCCTCCTGAAAGATAAACATGACATTACTACAGTTCCTTCAGTGCTTACAAATGTTACTGTTGTTAGTGTCACTGAGTTTAAGTCTCTTTCAAATAGTTTTTTTTAATCAGTTTTTGTATCATGTTTTAGCCATTTAGTATTTATCTCTTTCATAGGAGAAAATAAATAATAAGTTGCTTTACTAATATGCAATGTTCTAAAATAAGTGTGCTGTTAAAAAAAAAATCTGTAAAGTATAAATATGAACAATGAAGTCTTACCCATGACTTTCAACCATGTCGGCCACAAGAAGGTTTACCAACTGTCTCCTTGTGCTATCCATCAATGTTTTCATTTTATCATATTCATCCAAAATAATCTGTCCACCCGGTTTGTCCTTCAGAGCATCTCTCACCATCTAAAACATAAAGAATCATAAAGCAAATTAGCAATTATATCCATCACGATCATCATTATGTCCAACAACAAAAAAAGTTTGACACAGTTCTACTGCACAATATATTTGTGTGTGATATTTGATAACTAAGACCTCTTTTGCCGATTTCCGTTCAGCATGGGTTCTCTTCCCTCCATTTGTCCGAACAATCACTGTTGCATCAGATGAATCAGAGGATACTGGCACGGAGTCTTCTGACACTGACACAGATGAGTTGTCTGACATGGGTGACTCCAACGAAGTATATGAAAGATCATGATGAAGCACAACTGTAAACAGTAAAAGAAAAATGTATACACAAAATGAAAAAATAATTAGTTCTCCACAATACTCTATTGACGATCCACTCCTGACCTCACAAGCCTGAGTCTCACCTGTTGACTTAGTTGCCACCCTAACAGTAAGGTTCCCTGCTTGCAAAAGCTCCTCAAACACATCTGCATCGACTTCTGTCCCTGATTCATCTGTCAAGTGCAGCTCAGTCTCAAGTGGAAGATCTAGCTTATGAATGACTGATAAAAAAATATTAAATTTAGAGCAATGGAAAAATTATGATAAACAGAAATTTTCTAAACTTCTTTTCCCCAACATTTTAGATCAAGGGCACACAGGGCATTACCATTAGCTATCATAAACATAACTCCATAATATGAGACATTTACATATCACATAAATTCAGTAGATATTATAGCATTATTATGGCCGCAGCTGGGGGGTGGGGGGTGTGTGTGACTCCGGTAACTTTATTAGCTGCGGCTAACGTTAGATTGAGAAGCTAACGTTAAGAATAAGCTTTTGTTAAGTCCCAAAAGTTAAAAATAAATAAAATACAATAAAATAAAATAATTAAATAAACTACTCCTCCCTGTAAGAGCAGAGCTCTGTGTGGCTGGCGTGGTGGTCCGGTGCCTAAGGCCTAAGGCAGCAACATGCTACCCGGCTCACAGAGCTAGCCTGACTTTTAGCAATAGCAGCAGTCTCTGGGCAGGCGGGAGCTCAACCCCCCGGCCCAGCCCCGGCTCTCTAACCTTACTCCATCGCTTGATATTTTCATCGAAACTAGACCATAGCTAATTAATTGCCATAAGCGCACTTCGATGGCCTACAGATTTTCCGACAGAGAATATTCTGTTAATGTGATGCCTCATGCTCGTGCTACACCATTTTAGCTAGCTTTAACCTCTTACAAAAAATGTGCAGTTATATACCGTGTTATCCAAACGTGTAGCCTAAGCAAGCTGTGTATATTCATCAACACTGATGTGCAAAAGGAACATTAATGCACCCTTAAAAAATAGCATACAACAGCTAACCTTAACATTGGACTTAGCCTACCTTGTTAGAGCTATAGACAGGACTCCGCGACACTTATCGACACATATAAAATACTTACTGAAAAGATACTCCGTGAAGTCTGGAGGTAAAGTCGTCCTCTGCTGACCGTGCTCGAGTCTCCAAGTCGTCCCGCCCTTTAGACAAACACGTCACAGATCCGTTGGAATTCTGGGAGCAACACTGTTAAGTGTTGATTTTAAAATCAACACTTAACAGTGTTGCTTGGATTTAACTCCCTGGATTAACACCAACTCTTTTGAGGAATTAACTCTCACATAGTTGAATTAAACTAAGCAAGTGTTAAATTAACACTGTATTTTTAACATACAACACCAACACTGGAAATCTAACACTTTTGATTTTGCTGTGTAGAACAGGATGCGAAGCTGTCAGGCACACTTGAAATGAGCCTCCTTGCACCTTCCGCTGGCTCAATATGACACGCCGTATCATGCTTTACTTATAATGTGTTTGAGAGCGAATAAAGTGCATTTTCGAACAATGGTTGTGTGTGACAAGCAATAAAGCGCATCACACTAAATGTGTTCCATAAGTGCCAAAACGCGCTTCGGAGGCCTTTTCTGAGCGAGTGGAGTGCTTTTTTGGACGTGGCAAACATGTGCCATATATGGAGAAAATTTTGACCACAAAGCCTCTAGGTAGCTTGAAATACATTATCACAGCGAGAGAAACACATTTTCTCATTTTAGCTGTAACTCCACAACAGTGATTCTCAGCCACCTGAAACTGTGGCACATAGAACAGGATGCGAAGCTGCGTCAGGCACACTTAGAATGAGCCCCCTGGCACCTTCCGCTGGCTCAATATGACACGCCGTATCATGCTTTACTTATAATGTGTTTGAGAGCGAATAAAGTGCATTTTCGAACAATGGTTGTGTGTGACAAGCAATAAAGCACATCACACTAAATGTGTTCCATACGTGCCAAAACGCGCTTCGGAGGCCTTTTCTGAGCGAGTGGAGTGCTTTTTTTCACGTGTCACACATGTGCCATATATGGAGAAAATTTTGACCACAAAGCCTATAGGTAGCTTGAAATACATTATCACAGCGAGAGAAACACATTTTCTCATTTTAGCTGTAACTCCACAACAGTGCTTCTCAGCCACCTGAAACTGTGGCACATAGAACAGGATGCGAAGCTGCGTCAGGCACACTTGGAATGAGCCCCCTGGCACCTTCCACTGGCTTTTCTCATTTTAGCTGTAACTCCACAGCAGTGCTTCTCAGCCACCTGAAACTGTGGCACCTAGAACAGGATGCGAAGCTGCGTAAGGCACACTTGAAATGAGCCTCCTGGCACCTTCCGCTGGCTCAATATGACACGCCGTATCATGCTTTACTTATAATGTGTTTGAGAGCGAATAAATTGCATTTTCGAACAATGGTTGTGTGTGACAAGAAATAAAGCGCATCACACTAAATGTGTTCCATAAGTGCCAAAACGCGCTTCGGAGGCCTTTTCTGAGCGAGTGGAGTGCTTTTTTGGACGTGTCACACATGTGCCATATATGGAGAAAAATTTGACCACAAAGCCTATAGGAAGCTTGAAATACATTATCACAGCGAGAGAAACACATTTTCTCATTTTAGCTGTAACTCCACAGCAGTGCTTCTCAGCCACCTGACACTGTGGCACATAGAACAGGATGCGAAGCTGCGTCAGGCACACTTAGAATGAGCCCCCTGGCACCTTCCGTTGGCTCAATATGACACGCCGTATCATGCTTTACTCATAATGTGTTTGAGAGCGAATAAAGTGCATTTTTGAACAATAGTTGTGTGTGACAAGCAATAAAGCGCATCACACTAAATGTGTTCCATAAGTGCCAAAACGCGCTTCGGAGGCCTTTTCTGAGCGAGTGGAGTGCTTTTTTGGACGTGGCACACATGTGCCATATATGGAGGAAATTTTGACCACTAAGCCTATAGGTAGCTTGAAATACATTATCAAGGCGAGAGAAACACATTTTCTCATTTTAGCTGTAACTCCACAACAGTGCTTCTCAGCCACCTGAAACTGTGGCACATAGAACAGGATGCGAAGCTGCGTGAGGCACACTTGAAATGAGCCTCCTGGCACCTTCCGCTGGCTCAATATGACACGCCGTATCATGCTTTACTTATAATGTGTTTGAGAGCGAATAAAGTGCATTTTCGAACAATGGTTGTGTGTGACAAGCAAATAAAGCGCATCACACTAAATGTGTTCCATACGTGCCAAAACGCGCTTCGGAGGCCTTTTCTGAGCGAGTGGAGTGCTTTTTTGGACGTGTCACACATGTGCCATATATGGAGAAAATTTTGACCACAAAGCCTATAGGAAGCTTGAAAGACATTATCACAGCGAGAGAAACACATTTTCTCATTTTAGCTGTAACTCCACAGCAGTGCTTCTCAGCCACCTGAAACTGTGGCACATAGAACAGGATGCGAAGCTGCGTCAGGCACACTTAGAATGAGCCTCCTGGCACCTTCCGCTGGCTCAATATGACACGCCGTATCATGCCTTACTTATAATGTGTTTGAGAGCGAATAAAGTGCATTTTCGAACAATGGTTGTGTGTGACAAGCAATAAAGCGCATCACACTAAATGTGTTCCATAAGTGCCAAAACGCGCTTCGGAGGCCTTTTCTGAGCGAGTGGAGTGCTTTTTTGGACGTGGCACACATGTGCCATATATGGAGGAAATTTTGACCACAAAGCCTATAGGTAGCTTGAAATACATTATCACAGCGAGAGAAACACATTTTCTCATTTTAGCTGTAACTCCACAACAGTGCTTCTCAGCCACCTGAAACTATGGCACATAGAACAGGATGCCAAGCTGCGTGAGGCACACTTGGAATGAGCCTCCTGGCACCTTTCGCTGGCTCAATATGACACGCCGTATCATGCTTTACTCATAATGTGTTTGAGAGCGAATAAAGTGCATTTTCGAACAATGGTTGTGTGTGACAAGCAATAAAGCGCATCACACTAAATGTGTTCCATAAGTGCCAAAACGCGCTTCGGAGGCCTTTTCTGAGCGAGTGGAGTGCTTTTTTGGACGTGGCAAACATGTGCCATATATGGAGAAAATTTTGACCACAAAGCCTATAGGTAGCTTGAAATACATTATCACAGCGACAGAAACACATTTTCTCATTTTAGCTGTAACTCCACAGCAGTGCTTCTCAGCCACCTGAAACTGTGGCACATAGAACAGGATGCGAAGCTGCGTCAGGCACACTTGGAATGAGCCCCCTGGCACCTTTCGCTGGCTCAATATGACACGCCGTATCATGCTTTAGTCATAATGTGTTTGAGAGCGAATAAAGTGCATTTTCGAACAATGGTTGTGTGTGACAAGCAATAAAGCGCATCACACTAAATGTGTTCCATAAGTGCCAAAACGCGCTTCGGAGGCCTTTTCTGAGCGAGTGGAGTGCTTTTTTGGACGTGTCACACATGTGCCATATATGGAGAAAATTTTGACCACAAAGCCTATAGGAAGCTTGAAATACATTATCACAGCGAGAGAAACACATTTTCTCATTTTAGCTGTAACTCCACAACAGTGCTTCTCAGCCATCTGAAACTGTGGCACATAGAACAGGATGCCAAGCTGCGTCAGGCACACTTGAAATGAGCCTCCTGGCACCTTCCGCTGGCTCAATATGACACGCCGTATTATGCTATACTTATAATGTGTTTGAGAGCGAATAAAGTGCATTTTCGAACAATGGTTGTGTGTGACAAGCAATAAGCGCATCACACTAAATGTGTTCCATAAGTGCCAAAACGCGCTTCGGAGGCCTTTTCTGAGCGAGTGGAGTGCTTTTTTGGACGTGGCACACATGTGCCATATATGGAGAAAATTTTGACCACAAAGCCTATAGGAAGCTTGAAATACATTATCACAGCGAGAGAAACACATTTTCTCATTTTAGCTGTAACTCCACAGCAGTGCTTCTCAGCCACCTGAAACTGTGGCACATAGAACAGGATGCGAAGCTGTCAGGCACACTTGAAATGAGCCTCCTTGCACCTTCCGCTGGCTCAATATGACACGCCGTATCATGCTTTACTCATAATGTGTTTGAGAGCGAATAAAGTGCATTTTCGAACAATGGTTGTGTGTGACAAGCAATAAAGCACATCACACTAAATGTGTTCCATAAGTGCCAAAACGCGCTTCGGAGGCCTTTTCTGAGCGAGTGGAGTGCTTTTTTGGACGTGGCCAACATGTGCCATATATGGAGAAAATTTTGACCACAAAGCCTATAGGTAGCTTGAAATACATTATCACAGCGAGAGAAACACATTTTCTCATTTTAGCTGTAACTCCACAGCAATGCTTCTCAGCCACCTGACACTGTGGCACATAGAACAGGATGCGAAGCTGTCATGCACAATTAGAATGAGCCTCCTGGCACCTTCCGCTGGCTCAATATGACACGCCGTATCATGCTTTACTTATAATGTGTTTGAGAGCGAATAAAGTGCATTTTCGAACAATGGTTGTGTGTGACAAGCAATAAAGCGCATCACACTAAATGTGTTCCATAAGTGCCAAAACGCGCTTCGGAGGCCTTTTCTGAGCGAGTGGAGTGCTTTTTTGGACGTGGTACACATGTACCATATATGGAGGAAATTTTGACCACAAAGCCTATAGGTAGCTTGAAATACATTATCACAGCGAGAGAAACACATTTTCTCATTTTAGCTGTAACTCCACAACAGTGCTTCTCAGCCACCTGAAACTGTGGCACATAGAACAGGATGCGAAGCTGCGTCATGCACACTTAGAATGAGCCTCCTGGCACCTTTCGCTGGCTCAATATGACACGCCGTATCATGCTTTACTCATAATGTGTTTGAGAGCGAATAAAGTGCATTTTCGAACAATGGTTGTGTGTGACAAGCAATAAAGCGCATCACACTAAATGTGTTCCATAAGTGCCAAAACGCGCTTCGGAGGCCTTTTCTGAGCGAGTGGAGTGCTTTTTTGGACGTGTCACACATGTGCCATATATGGAGAAAATTTTGACCACAAAGCCTATAGGAAGCTTGAAATACATTATCACAGCGAGAGAAACACATTTTCTCATTTTAGCTGTAACTCCACAGCAGTGCTTCTCAGCCACCTGAAACTGTGACACATAGAACAGGATGCGAAGCTGCGTCATGCACACTTAGAATGAGCCTCCTGGCACCTTCCGCTGGCTCAATATGACACGCCGTATCATGCTTTACTTATAATGTGTTTGAGAGCGAATAAAGTGCATTTTCGAACAATGGTTGTGTGTGACAAGCAATAAAGCGCATCACACTAAATGTGTTCCATACGTGCCAAAACGCGCTTCGGAGGCCTTTTCTGAGCGAGTGGAGTGCTTTTTTGGACGTGGTACACATGTACCATATATGGAGAAAATTTTGACCACAAAGCCTATAGGTAGCTTGAAATACATTATCACAGTGAGAGAAACACATTTTCTCATTTTAGCTGTAACTCCACAGCAGTGCTTCTCAGCCACCTGAAACTGTGGCACATAGAACAGGATGCGAAGCTGCGTCAGGCACACTTGGAATGAGCCCCCTGGCACCTTTCGCTGGCTCAATATGACACGCCGTATCATGCTTTAGTCATAATGTGTTTGAGAGCGAATAAAGTGCATTTTCGAACAATGGTTGTGTGTGACAAGCAATAAAGCGCATCACACTAAATGTGTTCCATAAGTGCCAAAACGCGCTTCGGAGGCCTTTTCTGAGCGAGTGGAGTGCTTTTTTGGACGTGTCACACATGTGCCATATATGGAGAAAATTTTGACCACAAAGCCTATAGGAAGCTTGAAATACATTATCACAGCGAGAGAAACACATTTTCTCATTTTAGCTGTAACTCCACAACAGTGCTTCTCAGCCATCTGAAACTGTGGCACATAGAACAGGATGCGAAGCTGCGTCAGGCACACTTGAAATGAGCCTCCTGGCACCTTCCGCTGGCTCAATATGACACGCCGTATTATGCTATACTTATAATGTGTTTGAGAGCGAATAAAGTGCATTTTCGAACAATGGTTGTGTGTGACAAGCAATAAGCGCATCACACTAAATGTGTTCCATAAGTGCCAAAACGCGCTTCGGAGGCCTTTTCTGAGCGAGTGGAGTGCTTTTTTGGACGTGGCACACATGTGCCATATATGGAGAAAATTTTGACCACAAAGCCTATAGGAAGCTTGAAATACATTATCACAGCGAGAGAAACACATTTTCTCATTTTAGCTGTAACTCCACAGCAGTGCTTCTCAGCCACCTGACACTGTGGCACATAGAACAGGATGCGAAGCTGTCAGGCACACTTGAAATGAGCCTCCTTGCACCTTCCGCTGGCTCAATATGACACGCCGTATCATGCTTTACTCATAATGTGTTTGAGAGCGAATAAAGTGCATTTTCGAACAATGGTTGTGTGTGACAAGCAATAAAGCACATCACACTAAATGTGTTCCATAAGTGCCAAAACGCGCTTCGGAGGCCTTTTCTGAGCGAGTGGAGTGCTTTTTTGGACGTGGCCAACATGTGCCATATATGGAGAAAATTTTGACCACAAAGCCTATAGGTAGCTTGAAATACATTATCACAGCGAGAGAAACACATTTTCTCATTTTAGCTGTAACTCCACAGCAATGCTTCTCAGCCACCTGACACTGTGGCACATAGAACAGGATGCGAAGCTGTCATGCACAATTAGAATGAGCCTCCTGGCACCTTCCGCTGGCTCAATATGACACGCCGTATCATGCTTTACTTATAATGTGTTTGAGAGCGAATAAAGTGCATTTTCGAACAATGGTTGTGTGTGACAAGCAATAAAGCGCATCACACTAAATGTGTTCCATAAGTGCCAAAACGCGCTTCGGAGGCCTTTTCTGAGCGAGTGGAGTGCTTTTTTGGACGTGGTACACATGTACCATATATGGAGAAAATTTTGACCACAAAGCCTATAGGTAGCTTGAAATACATTATCACAGCGAGAGAAACACATTTTCTCATTTTAGCTGTAACTCCACAACAGTGCTTCTCAGCCATCTGAAACTGTGGCACATAGAACAGGATGCGAAGCTGCGTCAGGCACACTTGAAATGAGCCTCCTGGCACCTTCCGCTGGCTCAATATGACACGCCGTATCATGCTTTACTTATAATGTGTTTGAGAGCGAATAAAGTGCATTTTCGAACAATGGTTGTGTATGACAAGCAATAAAGCGCATCACACTAAATGTGTTCCATAAGTGCCAAAACGCGCTTCGGAGGCCTTTTCTGAGCGAGTGGAGTGCTTTTTTGGACGTGGCAAACATGTGCCATATATGGAGAAAATTTTGACCACAAAGCCTATAGGAAGCTTGAAATACATTATCACAGCGAGAGAAACACATTTTCTCATTTTAGCTGTAACTCCACAGCAGTGCTTCTCAGCCACCTGAAACTGTGGCACATAGAACAGGATGCGAAGCTGTCAGGCACACTTGAAATGAGCCTCCTTGCACCTTCCGCTGGCTCAATATGACACGCCGTATCATGCTTTACTCATAATGTGTTTGAGAGCGAATAAAGTGCATTTTCGAACAATGGTTGTGTGTGACAAGCAATAAAGCACATCACACTAAATGTGTTCCATAAGTGCCAAAACGCGCTTCGGAGGCCTTTTCTGAGCGAGTGGAGTGCTTTTTTGGACGTGGCCAACATGTGCCATATATGGAGAAAATTTTGACCACAAAGCCTATAGGTAGCTTGAAATACATTATCACAGCGAGAGAAACACATTTTCTCATTTTAGCTGTAACTCCACAGCAATGCTTCTCAGCCACCTGACACTGTGGCACATAGAACAGGATGCGAAGCTGTCAGGCACACTTGAAATGAGCCTCCTTGCACCTTCGCTGGCTCAATATGACACGCCGTATCATGCTTTACTTATAATGTGTTTGAGAGCGAATAAAGTGCATTTTCGAACAATGGTTGTGTGTGACAAGCAATAAAGCGCATCACACTAAATGTGTTCCATAAGTGCCAAAACGCGCTTCGGAGGCCTTTTCTGAGCGAGTGGAGTGCTTTTTTGGACGTGGCAAACATGTGCCATATATGGAGAAAATTTTGACCACAAAGCCTATAGGTAGCTTGAAATACATTATCACAGCGAGAGAAACACATTTTCTCATTTTAGCTGTAACTCCACAGCAATGCTTCTCAGCCACCTGACACTGTGGCACATAGAACAGGATGCGAAGCTGTCAGGCACACTTGAAATGAGCCTCCTTGCACCTTCGCTGGCTCAATATGACACGCCGTATCATGCTTTACTTATAATGTGTTTGAGAGCGAATAAAGTGCATTTTCGAACAATGTTTGTGTGTGACAAGCAATAAAGCGCATCACACTAAATGTGTTCCATAAGTGCCAAAACGCGCTTCGGAGGCCTTTTCTGAGCGAGTGGAGTCCTTTTTTGGACGTGGCAAACATGTGCCATATATGGAGAAAATTTTGACCACAAAGCCTATAGGTAGCTTGAAATACATTATCACAGCGAGAGAAACACATTTTCTCATTTTAGCTGTAACTCCACAGCAGTGCTTCTCAGCCACCTGAAACTGTGGCACATAGAACAGGATGCGAAGCTGCGTCAGGCACACTTGGAATGAGCCCCCTGGCACCTTTCGCTGGCTCAATATGACACGCCGTATCATGCTTTAGTCATAATGTGTTTGAGAGCGAATAAAGTGCATTTTCGAACAATGGTTGTGTGTGACAAGCAATAAAGCGCATCACACTAAATGTGTTCCATAAGTGCCAAAACGCGCTTCGGAGGCCTTTTCTGAGCGAGTGGAGTGCTTTTTTGGACGTGTCACACATGTGCCATATATGGAGAAAATTTTGACCACAAAGCCTATAGGAAGCTTGAAATACATTATCACAGCGAGAGAAACACATTTTCTCATTTTAGCTGTAACTCCACAACAGTGCTTCTCAGCCATCTGAAACTGTGGCACATAGAACAGGATGCGAAGCTGCGTCAGGCACACTTGAAATGAGCCTCCTGGCACCTTCCGCTGGCTCAATATGACACGCCGTATTATGCTATACTTATAATGTGTTTGAGAGCGAATAAAGTGCATTTTCGAACAATGGTTGTGTGTGACAAGCAATAAGCGCATCACACTAAATGTGTTCCATAAGTGCCAAAACGCGCTTCGGAGGCCTTTTCTGAGCGAGTGGAGTGCTTTTTTGGACGTGTCACACATGTACCATATATGGAGAAAATTTTGACCACAAAGCCTATAGGAAGCTTGAAATACATTATCACAGCGAGAGAAACACATTTTCTCATTTTAGCTGTAACTCCACAACAGTGCTTCTCAGCCATCTGAAACTGTGGCACATAGAACAGGATGCGAAGCTGTCAGGCACACTTGAAATGAGCCTCCTTGCACCTTCCGCTGGCTCAATATGACACGCCGTATCATGCTTTACTCATAATGTGTTTGAGAGCGAATAAAGTGCATTTTCGAACAATGGTTGTGTGTGACAAGCAATAAAGCACATCACACTAAATGTGTTCCATAAGTGCCAAAACGCGCTTCGGAGGCCTTTTCTGAGCGAGTGGAGTGCTTTTTTGGACGTGGCCAACATGTGCCATATATGGAGAAAATTTTGACCACAAAGCCTATAGGTAGCTTGAAATACATTATCACAGCGAGAGAAACACATTTTCTCATTTTAGCTGTAACTCCACAGCAATGCTTCTCAGCCACCTGACACTGTGGCACATAGAACAGGATGCGAAGCTGTCATGCACAATTAGAATGAGCCTCCTGGCACCTTCCGCTGGCTCAATATGACACGCCGTATCATGCTTTACTTATAATGTGTTTGAGAGCGAATAAAGTGCATTTTCGAACAATGGTTGTGTGTGACAAGCAATAAAGCGCATCACACTAAATGTGTTCCATAAGTGCCAAAACGCGCTTCGGAGGCCTTTTCTGAGCGAGTGGAGTGCTTTTTTGGACGTGGTACACATGTACCATATATGGAGAAAATTTTGACCACAAAGCCTATAGGTAGCTTGAAATACATTATCACAGCGAGAGAAACACATTTTCTCATTTTAGCTGTAACTCCACAGCAGTGCTTCTCAGCCACCTGAAACTGTGGCACATAGAACAGGATGCGAAGCTGCGTCATGCACACTTAGAATGAGCCTCCTGGCACCTTTCGCTGGCTCAATATGACACGCCGTATCATGCTTTACTCATAATGTGTTTGAGAGCGAATAAAGTGCATTTTCGAACAATGGTTGTGTGTGACAAGCAATAAAGCGCATCACACTAAATGTGTTCCATAAGTGCCAAAACGCGCTTCGGAGGCCTTTTCTGAGCGAGTGGAGTGCTTTTTTGGACGTGTCACACATGTGCCATATATGGAGAAAATTTTGACCACAAAGCCTATAGGAAGCTTGAAATACATTATCACAGCGAGAGAAACACATTTTCTCATTTTAGCTGTAACTCCACAGCAGTGCTTCTCAGCCACCTGAAACTGTGACACATAGAACAGGATGCGAAGCTGCGTCATGCACACTTAGAATGAGCCTCCTGGCACCTTCCGCTGGCTCAATATGACACGCCGTATCATGCTTTACTTATAATGTGTTTGAGAGCGAATAAAGTGCATTTTCGAACAATGGTTGTGTGTGACAAGCAATAAAGCGCATCACACTAAATGTGTTCCATACGTGCCAAAACGCGCTTCGGAGGCCTTTTCTGAGCGAGTGGAGTGCTTTTTTGGACGTGGTACACATGTACCATATATGGAGAAAATTTTGACCACAAAGCCTATAGGTAGCTTGAAATACATTATCACAGCGAGAGAAACACATTTTCTCATTTTAGCTGTAACTCCACAGCAGTGCTTCTCAGCCACCTGACACTGTGGCACATAGAACAGGATGCGAAGCTGTCAGGCACACTTGAAATGAGCCTCCTGGCACCTTCCGCTGGCTGAATATGACACGCCGTATTATGCTATACTTATAATGTGTTTGAGAGCGAATAAAGTGCATTTTCGAACAATGGTTGTGTGTGACAAGCAATAAGCGCATCACACTAAATGTGTTCCATAAGTGCCAAAACGCGCTTCGGAGGCCTTTTCTGAGCGAGTGGAGTGCTTTTTTGGACGTGGCACACATGTGCCATATATGGAGAAAATTTTGACCACAAAGCCTATAGGAAGCTTGAAATACATTATCACAGCGAGAGAAACACATTTTCTCATTTTAGCTGTAACTCCACAGCAGTGCTTCTCAGCCACCTGAAACTGTGGCACATAGAACAGGATGCGAAGCTGTCAGGCACACTTGAAATGAGCCTCCTTGCACCTTCCGCTGGCTCAATATGACACGCCGTATCATGCTTTACTCATAATGTGTTTGAGAGCGAATAAAGTGCATTTTCGAACAATGGTTGTGTGTGACAAGCAATAAAGCACATCACACTAAATGTGTTCCATAAGTGCCAAAACGCGCTTCGGAGGCCTTTTCTGAGCGAGTGGAGTGCTTTTTTGGACGTGGCCAACATGTGCCATATATGGAGAAAATTTTGACCACAAAGCCTATAGGTAGCTTGAAATACATTATCACAGCGAGAGAAACACATTTTCTCATTTTAGCTGTAACTCCACAGCAATGCTTCTCAGCCACCTGACACTGTGGCACATAGAACAGGATGCGAAGCTGTCATGCACAATTAGAATGAGCCTCCTGGCACCTTCCGCTGGCTCAATATGACACGCCGTATCATGCTTTACTTATAATGTGTTTGAGAGCGAATAAAGTGCATTTTCGAACAATGGTTGTGTGTGACAAGCAATAAAGCGCTTCACACTAAATGTGTTCCATAAGTGCCAAAACGCGCTTCGGAGGCCTTTTCTGAGCGAGTGGAGTGCTTTTTTGGACGTGGTACACATGTACCATATATGGAGAAAATTTTGACCACAAAGCCTATAGGTAGCTTGAAATACATTATCACAGCGAGAGAAACACATTTTCTCATTTTAGCTGTAACTCCACAGCAGTGCTTCTCAGCCACCTGAAACTGTGGCACATAGAACAGGATGCGAAGCTGCGTCATGCACACTTAGAATGAGCCTCCTGGCACCTTTCGCTGGCTCAATATGACACGCCGTATCATGCTTTACTCATAATGTGTTTGAGAGCGAATAAAGTGCATTTTCGAACAATGGTTGTGTGTGACAAGCAATAAAGCGCATCACACTAAATGTGTTCCATAAGTGCCAAAACGCGCTTCGGAGGCCTTTTCTGAGCGAGTGGAGTGCTTTTTTGGACGTGTCACACATGTGCCATATATGGAGAAAATTTTGACCACAAAGCCTATAGGAAGCTTGAAATACATTATCACAGCGAGAGAAACACATTTTCTCATTTTAGCTGTAACTCCACAGCAGTGCTTCTCAGCCACCTGAAACTGTGACACATAGAACAGGATGCGAAGCTGCGTCATGCACACTTAGAATGAGCCTCCTGGCACCTTCCGCTGGCTCAATATGACACGCCGTATCATGCTTTACTTATAATGTGTTTGAGAGCGAATAAAGTGCATTTTCGAACAATGGTTGTGTGTGACAAGCAATAAAGCGCATCACACTAAATGTGTTCCATACGTGCCAAAACGCGCTTCGGAGGCCTTTTCTGAGCGAGTGGAGTGCTTTTTTGGACGTGGTACACATGTACCATATATGGAGAAAATTTTGACCACAAAGCCTATAGGTAGCTTGAAATACATTATCACAGCGAGAGAAACACATTTTCTCATTTTAGCTGTAACTCCACAGCAGTGCTTCTCAGCCACCTGACACTGTGGCACATAGAACAGGATGCGAAGCTGTCAGGCACACTTGAAATGAGCCTCCTGGCACCTTCCGCTGGCTCAATATGACACGCCGTATCATGCTTTACTTATAATGTGTTTGAGAGCGAATAAAGTGCATTTTCGAACAATGGTTGTGTGTGACAAGCAATAAAGCGCATCACACTAAATGTGTTCCATAAGTGCCAAAACGCGCTTCGGAGGCCTTTTCTGAGCGAGTGGAGTGCTTTTTTGGACGTGGTACACATGTACCATATATGGAGAAAATTTTGACCACAAAGCCTATAGGTAGCTTGAAATACATTATCACAGCGAGAGAAACACATTTTCTCATTTTAGCTGTAACTCCACAACAGTGCTTCTCAGCCATCTGAAACTGTGGCACATAGAACAGGATGCGAAGCTGCGTCAGGCACACTTGAAATGAGCCTCCTGGCACCTTCCGCTGGCTCAATATGACACGCCGTATCATGCTTTACTTATAATGTGTTTGAGAGCGAATAAAGTGCATTTTCGAACAATGGTTGTGTATGACAAGCAATAAAGCGCATCACACTAAATGTGTTCCATAAGTGCCAAAACGCGCTTCGGAGGCCTTTTCTGAGCGAGTGGAGTGCTTTTTTGGACGTGGCAAACATGTGCCATATATGGAGAAAATTTTGACCACAAAGCCTATAGGAAGCTTGAAATACATTATCACAGCGAGAGAAACACATTTTCTCATTTTAGCTGTAACTCCACAGCAGTGCTTCTCAGCCACCTGAAACTGTGGCACATAGAACAGGATGCGAAGCTGTCAGGCACACTTGAAATGAGCCTCCTTGCACCTTCCGCTGGCTCAATATGACACGCCGTATCATGCTTTTCTCATAATGTGTTTGAGAGCGAATAAAGTGCATTTTCGAACAATGGTTGTGTGTGACAAGCAATAAAGCACATCACACTAAATGTGTTCCATAAGTGCCAAAACGCGCTTCGGAGGCCTTTTCTGAGCGAGTGGAGTGCTTTTTTGGACGTGGCCAACATGTGCCATATATGGAGAAAATTTTGACCACAAAGCCTATAGGTAGCTTGAAATACATTATCACAGCGAGAGAAACACATTTTCTCATTTTAGCTGTAACTCCACAGCAATGCTTCTCAGCCACCTGACACTGTGGCACATAGAACAGGATGCGAAGCTGTCAGGCACACTTGAAATGAGCCTCCTTGCACCTTCGCTGGCTCAATATGACACACCGTATCATGCTTTACTTATAATGTGTTTGAGAGCGAATAAAGTGCATCTTCGAACAATGGTTGTGTGTGACAAGCAATAAAGCGCATCACACTAAATGTGTTCCATAAGTGCCAAAACGCGCTTCGGAGGCCTTTTCTGAGCGAGTGGGGTGCTTTTTTGGACGTGGCAAACATGTGCCATATATGGAGAAAATTTTGACCACAAAGCCTATAGGTAGCTTGAAATACATTATCACAGCGAGAGAAACACATTTTCTCATTTTAGCTGTAACTCCACAGCAATGCTTCTCAGCCACCTGACACTGTGGCACATAGAACAGGATGCGAAGCTGTCAGGCACACTTGAAATGAGCCTCCTTGCACCTTCGCTGGCTCAATATGACACGCCGTATCATGCTTTACTTATAATGTGTTTGAGAGCGAATAAAGTGCATTTTCGAACAATGGTTGTGTGTGACAAGCAATAAAGCGCATCACACTAAATGTGTTCCATAAGTGCCAAAACGCGCTTCGGAGGCCTTTTCTGAGCGAGTGGAGTGCTTTTTTGGACGTGGCAAACATGTGCCATATATGGAGAAAATTTTGACCACAAAGCCTATAGGTAGCTTGAAATACATTATCACAGCGAGAGAAACACATTTTCTCATTTTAGCTGTAACTCCACAGCAGTGCTTCTCAGCCACCTGAAACTGTGGCACATAGAACAGGATGCGAAGCTGCGTCAGGCACACTTGGAATGAGCCTCCTGGCACCTTCCGCTGGCTCAATATGACACGCCGTATTATGCTATACTTATAATGTGTTTGAGAGCGAATAAAGTGCATTTTCGAACAATGGTTGTGTGTGACAAGCAATAAGCGCATCACACTAAATGTGTTCCATAAGTGCCAAAACGCGCTTCGGAGGCCTTTTCTGAGCGAGTGGAGTGCTTTTTTGGACGTGGTACACATGTACCATATATGGAGAAAATTTTGACCACAAAGCCTATAGGTAGCTTGAAATACATTATCACAGCGAGAGAAACACATTTTCTCATTTTAGCTGTAACTCCACAGCAATGCTTCTCAGCCACCTGACACTGTGGCACATAGAACAGGATGCGAAGCTGTCAGGCACACTTGAAATGAGCCTCCTTGCACCTTCGCTGGCTCAATATGACACGCCGTATCATGCTTTACTTATAATGTGTTTGAGAGCGAATAAAGTGCATTTTCGAACAATGGTTGTGTGTGACAAGCAATAAAGCGCATCACACTAAATGTGTTCCATAAGTGCCAAAACGCGCTTCGGAGGCCTTTTCTGAGCGAGTGGGGTGCTTTTTTGGACGTGGCAAACATGTGCCATATATGGAGAAAATTTTGACCACAAAGCCTATAGGTAGCTTGAAATACATTATCACAGCGAGAGAAACACATTTTCTCATTTTAGCTGTAACTCCACAGCAATGCTTCTCAGCCACCTGACACTGTGGCACATAGAACAGGATGC
The DNA here is from genome assembly GCF_037039965.1 of Doryrhamphus excisus. Taxonomy (NCBI): domain Eukaryota; kingdom Metazoa; phylum Chordata; class Actinopteri; order Syngnathiformes; family Syngnathidae; genus Doryrhamphus; species Doryrhamphus excisus. Next base: position 14,383,563 of record NC_136371.1, read on the forward strand.
GAAGCTGTCAGGCACACTTGAAATGAGCCTCCTTGCACCTTCGCTGGCTCAATATGACACGCCGTATCATGCTTTACTTATAATGTGTTTGAGAGCGAATAAAGTGCATTTTCGAACAATGGTTGTGTGTGACAAGCAATAAAGCGCATCACACTAAATGTGTTCCATAAGTGCCAAAACGCGCTTCGGAGGCCTTTTCTGAGCGAGTGGAGTGCTTTTTTGGACGTGGCAAACATGTGCCATATATGGAGAAAATTTTGACCACAAAGCCTATAGGTAGCTTGAAATACATTATCACAGCGAGAGAAACACATTTTCTCATTTTAGCTGTAACTCCACAGCAGTGCTTCTCAGCCACCTGAAACTGTGGCACATAGAACAGGATGCGAAGCTGCGTCAGGCACACTTGGAATGAGCCTCCTGGCACCTTCCGCTGGCTCAATATGACACGCCGTATTATGCTATACTTATAATGTGTTTGAGAGCGAATAAAGTGCATTTTCGAACAATGGTTGTGTGTGACAAGCAATAAGCGCATCACACTAAATGTGTTCCATAAGTGCCAAAACGCGCTTCGGAGGCCTTTTCTGAGCGAGTGGAGTGCTTTTTTGGACGTGGCACACATGTGCCATATATGGAGAAAATTTTGACCACAAAGCCTATAGGAAGCTTGAAATACATTATCACAGCGAGAGAAACACATTTTCTCATTTTAGCTGTAACTCCACAGCAGTGCTTCTCAGCCACCTGAAACTGTAGCACATAGAACAGGATGCGAAGCTGCGTCAGGCACACTTAGAATGAGCCTCCTGGCACCTTCCGCTGGCTCAATATGACACGCCGTATCATGCTTTACTTATAATGTGTTTGAGAGCGAATAAAGTGCATTTTCGAACAATGGTTGTGTGTGACAAGCAATAAGCGCATCACACTAAATGTGTTCCATAAGTGCCAAAACGCGCTTCGGAGGCCTTTTCTGAGCGAGTGGAGTGCTTTTTTGGACGTGTCACACATGTACCATATATGGAGAAAATTTTGACCACAAAGCCTATAGGAAGCTTGAAATACATTATCACAGCGAGAGAAACACATTTTCTCATTTTAGCTGTAACTCCACAACAGTGCTTCTCAGCCATCTGAAACTGTGGCACATAGAACAGGATGCGAAGCTGTCAGGCACACTTGAAATGAGCCTCCTTGCACCTTCCGCTGGCTCAATATGACACGCCGTATCATGCTTTACTCATAATGTGTTTGAGAGCGAATAAAGTGCATTTTCGAACAATGGTTGTGTGTGACAAGCAATAAAGCACATCACACTAAATGTGTTCCATAAGTGCCAAAACGCGCTTCGGAGGCCTTTTCTGAGCGAGTGGAGTGCTTTTTTGGACGTGGCCAACATGTGCCATATATGGAGAAAATTTTGACCACAAAGCCTATAGGTAGCTTGAAATACATTATCACAGCGAGAGAAACACATTTTCTCATTTTAGCTGTAACTCCACAGCAATGCTTCTCAGCCACCTGACACTGTGGCACATAGAACAGGATGCGAAGCTGTCATGCACAATTAGAATGAGCCTCCTGGCACCTTCCGCTGGCTCAATATGACACGCCGTATCATGCTTTACTTATAATGTGTTTGAGAGCGAATAAAGTGCATTTTCGAACAATGGTTGTGTGTGACAAGCAATAAAGCGCATCACACTAAATGTGTTCCATAAGTGCCAAAACGCGCTTCGGAGGCCTTTTCTGAGCGAGTGGAGTGCTTTTTTGGACGTGTCACACATGTGCCATATATGGAGAAAATTTTGACCACAAAGCCTATAGGAAGCTTGAAATACATTATCACAGCGAGAGAAACACATTTTCTCATTTTAGCTGTAACTCCACAACAGTGCTTCTCAGCCATCTGAAACTGTGGCACATAGAACAGGATGCGAAGCTGTCAGGCACACTTGAAATGAGCCTCCTTGCACCTTCCGCTGGCTCAATATGACACGCCGTATCATGCTTTACTCATAATGTGTTTGAGAGCGAATAAAGTGCATTTTCGAACAATGGTTGTGTGTGACAAGCAATAAAGCACATCACACTAAATGTGTTCCATAAGTGCCAAAACGCGCTTCGGAGGCCTTTTCTGAGCGAGTGGAGTGCTTTTTTGGACGTGGCCAACATGTGCCATATATGGAGAAAATTTTGACCACAAAGCCTATAGGTAGCTTGAAATACATTATCACAGCGAGAGAAACACATTTTCTCATTTTAGCTGTAACTCCACAGCAATGCTTCTCAGCCACCTGACACTGTGGCACATAGAACAGGATGCGAAGCTGTCATGCACAATTAGAATGAGCCTCCTGGCACCTTCCGCTGGCTCAATATGACACGCCGTATCATGCTTTACTTATAATGTGTTTGAGAGCGAATAAAGTGCATTTTCGAACAATGGTTGTGTGTGACAAGCAATAAAGCGCATCACACTAAATGTGTTCCATAAGTGCCAAAACGCGCTTCGGAGGCCTTTTCTGAGCGAGTGGAGTGCTTTTTTGGACGTGGTACACATGTACCATATATGGAGAAAATTTTGACCACAAAGCCTATAGGTAGCTTGAAATACATTATCACAGCGAGAGAAACACATTTTCTCATTTTAGCTGTAACTCCACAGCAGTGCTTCTCAGCCACCTGAAACTGTGGCACATAGAACAGGATGCGAAGCTGCGTCATGCACACTTAGAATGAGCCTCCTGGCACCTTTCGCTGGCTCAATATGACACGCCGTATCATGCTTTACTCATAATGTGTTTGAGAGCGAATAAAGTGCATTTTCGAACAATGGTTGTGTGTGACAAGCAATAAAGCGCATCACACTAAATGTGTTCCATAAGTGCCAAAACGCGCTTCGGAGGCCTTTTCTGAGCGAGTGGAGTGCTTTTTTGGACGTGTCACACATGTGCCATATATGGAGAAAATTTTGACCACAAAGCCTATAGGAAGCTTGAAATACATTATCACAGCGAGAGAAACACATTTTCTCATTTTAGCTGTAACTCCACAGCAGTGCTTCTCAGCCACCTGAAACTGTGACACATAGAACAGGATGCGAAGCTGCGTCATGCACACTTAGAATGAGCCTCCTGGCACCTTCCGCTGGCTCAATATGACACGCCGTATCATGCTTTACTTATAATGTGTTTGAGAGCGAATAAAGTGCATTTTCGAACAATGGTTGTGTGTGACAAGCAATAAAGCGCATCACACTAAATGTGTTCCATACGTGCCAAAACGCGCTTCGGAGGCCTTTTCTGAGCGAGTGGAGTGCTTTTTTGGACGTGGTACACATATACCATATATGGAGAAAATTTTGACCACAAAGCCTATAGGTAGCTTGAAATACATTATCACAGCGAGAGAAACACATTTTCTCATTTTAGCTGTAACTCCACAGCAGTGCTTCTCAGCCACCTGACACTGTGGCACATAGAACAGGATGCGAAGCTGTCAGGCACACTTGAAATGAGCCTCCTGGCACCTTCCGCTGGCTGAATATGACACGCCGTATTATGCTATACTTATAATGTGTTTGAGAGCGAATAAAGTGCATTTTCGAACAATGGTTGTGTGTGACAAGCAATAAGCGCATCACACTAAATGTGTTCCATAAGTGCCAAAACGCGCTTCGGAGGCCTTTTCTGAGCGAGTGGAGTGCTTTTTTGGACGTGGCACACATGTGCCATATATGGAGAAAATTTTGACCACAAAGCCTATAGGAAGCTTGAAATACATTATCACAGCGAGAGAAACACATTTTCTCATTTTAGCTGTAACTCCACAGCAGTGCTTCTCAGCCACCTGAAACTGTGGCACATAGAACAGGATGCGAAGCTGTCAGGCACACTTGAAATGAGCCTCCTTGCACCTTCCGCTGGCTCAATATGACACGCCGTATCATGCTTTACTCATAATGTGTTTGAGAGCGAATAAAGTGCATTTTCGAACAATGGTTGTGTGTGACAAGCAATAAAGCACATCACACTAAATGTGTTCCATAAGTGCCAAAACGCGCTTCGGAGGCCTTTTCTGAGCGAGTGGAGTGCTTTTTTGGACGTGGCCAACATGTGCCATATATGGAGAAAATTTTGACCACAAAGCCTATAGGTAGCTTGAAATACATTATCACAGCGAGAGAAACACATTTTCTCATTTTAGCTGTAACTCCACAGCAATGCTTCTCAGCCACCTGACACTGTGGCACATAGAACAGGATGCGAAGCTGTCATGCACAATTAGAATGAGCCTCCTGGCACCTTCCGCTGGCTCAATATGACACGCCGTATCATGCTTTACTTATAATGTGTTTGAGAGCGAATAAAGTGCATTTTCGAACAATGGTTGTGTGTGACAAGCAATAAAGCGCTTCACACTAAATGTGTTCCATAAGTGCCAAAACGCGCTTCGGAGGCCTTTTCTGAGCGAGTGGAGTGCTTTTTTGGACGTGGTACACATGTACCATATATGGAGAAAATTTTGACCACAAAGCCTATAGGTAGCTTGAAATACATTATCACAGCGAGAGAAACACATTTTCTCATTTTAGCTGTAACTCCACAGCAGTGCTTCTCAGCCACCTGAAACTGTGGCACATAGAACAGGATGCGAAGCTGCGTCATGCACACTTAGAATGAGCCTCCTGGCACCTTTCGCTGGCTCAATATGACACGCCGTATCATGCTTTACTCATAATGTGTTTGAGAGCGAATAAAGTGCATTTTCGAACAATGGTTGTGTGTGACAAGCAATAAAGCGCATCACACTAAATGTGTTCCATAAGTGCCAAAACGCGCTTCGGAGGCCTTTTCTGAGCGAGTGGAGTGCTTTTTTGGACGTGTCACACATGTGCCATATATGGAGAAAATTTTGACCACAAAGCCTATAGGAAGCTTGAAATACATTATCACAGCGAGAGAAACACATTTTCTCATTTTAGCTGTAACTCCACAGCAGTGCTTCTCAGCCACCTGAAACTGTGACACATAGAACAGGATGCGAAGCTGCGTCATGCACACTTAGAATGAGCCTCCTGGCACCTTCCGCTGGCTCAATATGACACGCCGTATCATGCTTTACTTATAATGTGTTTGAGAGCGAATAAAGTGCATTTTCGAACAATGGTTGTGTGTGACAAGCAATAAAGCGCATCACACTAAATGTGTTCCATACGTGCCAAAACGCGCTTCGGAGGCCTTTTCTGAGCGAGTGGAGTGCTTTTTTGGACGTGGTACACATGTACCATATATGGAGAAAATTTTGACCACAAAGCCTATAGGTAGCTTGAAATACATTATCACAGCGAGAGAAACACATTTTCTCATTTTAGCTGTAACTCCACAGCAGTGCTTCTCAGCCACCTGACACTGTGGCACATAGAACAGGATGCGAAGCTGTCAGGCACACTTGAAATGAGCCTCCTTGCACCTTCCGCTGGCTCAATATGACACGCCGTATCATGCTTTACTTATAATGTGTTTGAGAGCGAATAAAGTGCATTTTCGAACAATGGTTGTGTGTGACAAGCAATAAAGCGCATCACACTAAATGTGTTCCATAAGTGCCAAAACGCGCTTCGGAGGCCTTTTCTGAGCGAGTGGAGTGCTTTTTTGGACGTGGTACACATGTACCATATATGGAGAAAATTTTGACCACAAAGCCTATAGGTAGCTTGAAATACATTATCACAGCGAGAGAAACACATTTTCTCATTTTAGCTGTAACTCCACAACAGTGCTTCTCAGCCATCTGAAACTGTGGCACATAGAACAGGATGCGAAGCTGCGTCAGGCACACTTGAAATGAGCCTCCTGGCACCTTCCGCTGGCTCAATATGACACGCCGTATCATGCTTTACTTATAATGTGTTTGAGAGCGAATAAAGTGCATTTTCGAACAATGGTTGTGTATGACAAGCAATAAAGCGCATCACACTAAATGTGTTCCATAAGTGCCAAAACGCGCTTCGGAGGCCTTTTCTGAGCGAGTGGAGTGCTTTTTTGGACGTGGCAAACATGTGCCATATATGGAGAAAATTTTGACCACAAAGCCTATAGGAAGCTTGAAATACATTATCACAGCGAGAGAAACACATTTTCTCATTTTAGCTGTAACTCCACAGCAGTGCTTCTCAGCCACCTGAAACTGTGGCACATAGAACAGGATGCGAAGCTGTCAGGCACACTTGAAATGAGCCTCCTTGCACCTTCGCTGGCTCAATATGACACACCGTATCATGCTTTACTTATAATGTGTTTGAGAGCGAATAAAGTGCATCTTCGAACAATGGTTGTGTGTGACAAGCAATAAAGCGCATCACACTAAATGTGTTCCATAAGTGCCAAAACGCGCTTCGGAGGCCTTTTCTGAGCGAGTGGAGTGCTTTTTTGGACGTGGCAAACATGTGCCATATATGGAGAAAATTTTGACCACAAAGCCTATAGGTAGCTTGAAATACATTATCACAGCGAGAGAAACACATTTTCTCATTTTAGCTGTAACTCCACAGCAGTGCTTCTCAGCCACCTGAAACTGTGGCACATAGAACAGGATGCGAAGCTGCGTCAGGCACACTTGGAATGAGCCTCCTGGCACCTTCCGCTGGCTCAATATGACACGCCGTATTATGCTATACTTATAATGTGTTTGAGAGCGAATAAAGTGCATTTTCGAACAATGGTTGTGTGTGACAAGCAATAAGCGCATCACACTAAATGTGTTCCATAAGTGCCAAAACGCGCTTCGGAGGCCTTTTCTGAGCGAGTGGAGTGCTTTTTTGGACGTGGTACACATGTACCATATATGGAGAAAATTTTGACCACAAAGCCTATAGGTAGCTTGAAATACATTATCACAGCGAGAGAAACACATTTTCTCATTTTAGCTGTAACTCCACAGCAATGCTTCTCAGCCACCTGACACTGTGGCACATAGAACAGGATGCGAAGCTGTCAGGCACACTTGAAATGAGCCTCCTTGCACCTTCGCTGGCTCAATATGACACGCCGTATCATGCTTTACTTATAATGTGTTTGAGAGCGAATAAAGTGCATTTTCGAACAATGGTTGTGTGTGACAAGCAATAAAGCGCATCACACTAAATGTGTTCCATAAGTGCCAAAACGCGCTTCGGAGGCCTTTTCTGAGCGAGTGGGGTGCTTTTTTGGACGTGGCAAACATGTGCCATATATGGAGAAAATTTTGACCACAAAGCCTATAGGTAGCTTGAAATACATTATCACAGCGAGAGAAACACATTTTCTCATTTTAGCTGTAACTCCACAGCAGTGCTTCTCAGCCACCTGAAACTGTGGCACATAGAACAGGATGCGAAGCTGCGTCAGGCACACTTGGAATGAGCCTCCTGGCACCTTCCGCTGGCTCAATATGACACGCCGTATTATGCTATACTTATAATGTGTTTGAGAGCGAATAAAGTGCATTTTCGAACAATGGTTGTGTGTGACAAGCAATAAGCGCATCACACTAAATGTGTTCCATAAGTGCCAAAACGCGCTTCGGAGGCCTTTTCTGAGCGAGTGGAGTGCTTTTTTGGACGTGGCACACATGTGCCATATATGGAGAAAATTTTGACCACAAAGCCTATAGGAAGCTTGAAATACATTATCACAGCGAGAGAAACACATTTTCTCATTTTAGCTGTAACTCCACAGCAGTGCTTCTCAGCCACCTGAAACTGTAGCACATAGAACAGGATGCGAAGCTGCGTCAGGCACACTTAGAATGAGCCTCCTGGCACCTTCCGCTGGCTCAATATGACACGCCGTATCATGCTTTACTTATAATGTGTTTGAGAGCGAATAAAGTGCATTTTCGAACAATGGTTGTGTGTGACAAGCAATAAAGCGCATCACACTAAATGTGTTCCATAAGTGCCAAAACGCGCTTCGGAGGCCTTTTCTGAGCGAGTGGAGTGCTTTTTTGGACGTGGCACACATGTGCCATATATGGCGGAAATTTTGACCACAAAGCCTATAGGTAGCTTGAAATACATTATCACAGCGAGAGAAACACATTTTCTCATTTTAGCTGTAACTCCACAACAGTGCTTCTCAGCCACCTGAAACTGTGGCACATAGAACAGGATGCGAAGCTGCGTCAGGCACACTTGAAATGAGCCCCCTGGCACCTTTCGCTGGCTCAATATGACACGCCGTATCATGCTTTACTCATAATGTGTTTGAGAGCGAATAAAGTGCATTTTCGAACAATGGTTGTGTGTGACAAGCAATAAAGCACATCACACTAAATGTGTTCCATACGTGCCAAAACGCGCTTCGGAGGCCTTTTCTGAGCGAGTGGAGTGCTTTTTTGGACGTGGCACACATGTGCCATATATGGAGAAAATTTTGACCACAAAGCCTATAGGAAGCTTGAAATACATTATCACAGCGAGAGAAACACATTTTCTCATTTTAGCTGTAACTCCACAGCAGTGCTTCTCAGCCACCTGACACTGTGGCACATAGAACAGGATGCGAAGCTGTCAGGCACACTTGAAATGAGCCTCCTTGCACCTGCCGCTGGCTCAATATGACACGCCGTATCATGCTTTACTTATAATGTGTTTGAGAGCGAATAAAGTGCATTTTCGAACAATGGTTGTGTGTGACAAGCAATAAAGCACATCACACTAAATGTGTTCCATAAGTGCCAAAACGCGCTTCGGAGGCCTTTTCTGAGCGTGTGGAGTGCTTTTTTGGACGTGGCACACATGTGCCATATATGGAGGAAATTTTGACCACAAAGCCTATAGGTAGCTTGAAATACATTATCACAGCGAGAGAAACACATTTTCTCATTTTAGCTGTAACTCCACAACAGTGCTTCTCAGCCACCTGAAACTGTGGCACATAGAACAGGATGCGAAGCTGCGTCAGGCACACTTAGAATGAGCCTCCTGGCACCTTCCGCTGGCTCAATATGACACGCCGTATCATGCTTTACTTATAATGTGTTTGAGAGCGAATAATGTGCATTTTCGAACAATGGTTGTGTGTGACAAGCAATAAAGCGCATCACACTAAATGTGTTCCATAAGTGCCAAAACGCGCTTCGGAGGCCTTTTCTGAGCGAGTGGAGTGCTTTTTTGGACGTGGCACACATGTGCCATATATGGCGGAAATTTTGACCACAAAGCCTATAGGTAGCTTGAAATACATTATCACAGCGAGAGAAACACATTTTCTCATTTTAGCTGTAACTCCACAGCAGTGCTTCTCAGCCACCTGACACTGTGGCACATAGAACAGGATGCGAAGCTGTCAGGCACACTTGAAATGAGCCTCCTTGCACCTTCCGCTGGCTCAATATGACACGCCGTATCATGCTTTACTTATAATGTGTTTGAGAGCGAATAAAGTGCATTTTCGAACAATGGTTGTGTGTGACAAGCAATAAAGCGCATCACACTAAATGTGTTCCATACGTGCCAAAACGCGCTTCGGAGGCTTTTTCTGAGCGAGTGGAGTGCTTTTTTGGACGTGTCACACATGTACCATATATGGAGAAAATTTTGACCACAAAGCCTATAGGTAGCTTGAAATACATTATCACAGCGAGAGAAACACATTTTCTCATTTTAGCTGTAACTCCACAACAGTGCTTCTCAGCCATCTGAAACTGTGGCACATAGAACAGGATGCGAAGCTGCGTCAGGCACACTTGAAATGAGCCTCCTGGCACCTTCCGCTGGCTCAATATGACACGCCGTATTATGCTATACTTATAATGTGTTTGAGAGCGAATAAAGTGCATTTTCGAACAATGGTTGTGTGTGACAAGCAATAAGCGCATCACACTAAATGTGTTCCATAAGTGCCAAAACGCGCTTCGGAGGCCTTTTCTGAGCGAGTGGAGTGCTTTTTTGGACGTGGCACACATGTGCCATATATGGAGAAAATTTTGACCACAAAGCCTATAGGAAGCTTGAAATACATTATCACAGCGAGAGAAACACATTTTCTCATTTTAGCTGTAACTCCACAGCAGTGCTTCTCAGCCACCTGAAACTGTGGCACATAGAACAGGATGCGAAGCTGTCAGGCACACTTGAAATGAGCCTCCTTGCACCTTCCGCTGGCTCAATATGACACGCCGTATCATGCTTTACTCATAATGTGTTTGAGAGCGAATAAAGTGCATTTTCGAACAATGGTTGTGTGTGACAAGCAATAAAGCACATCACACTAAATGTGTTCCATAAGTGCCAAAACGCGCTTCGGAGGCCTTTTCTGAGCGAGTGGAGTGCTTTTTTGGACGTGGCAAACATGTGCCATATATGGAGAAAATTTTGACCACAAAGCCTCTAGGTAGCTTGAAATACATTATCACAGCGAGAGAAACACATTTTCTCATTTTAGCTGTAACTCCACAACAGTGCTTCTCAGCCACCTGAAACTGTGGCACATAGAACAGGATGCGAAGCTGCGTCAGGCACACTTGAAATGAGCCCCCTGGCACCTTTCGCTGGCTCAATATGACACGCCGTATCATGCTTTACTCATAATGTGTTTGAGAGCGAATAAAGTGCATTTTCGAACAATGGTTGTGTGTGACAAGCAAATAAAGCGCATCACACTAAATGTGTTCCATAAGTACCAAAACGCGCTTCGGAGAACTTTTCTGAGCGAGTGGAGTGCTTTTTTGGACGTGGCACACATGTGCCATATATGGAGAAAATTTTGACCACAAAGCCTACAGGTAGCTTGAAATACATTATCACAGCGAGGGAAACACATTTTCTCATTTTAGCTGTAACTCCACAACAGTGTTTCTCAGCCACCTGAAACTGTGGCACATAGAACAGGAGGCGAAGCTGCGTCAGGCACACTTGAAAAGAGCCCCCTGGCACCTTTCGCTGGCTCAATATGACACGCCGTATCATGCTTTACTCATAATGTGTTTGAGAGCGAATAAAGTGCATTTTCGAACAATGGTTGTGTGTGACAAGCAATAAAGCACATCACACTAAATGTGTTCCATACGTGCCAAAACGCGCTTCGGAGGCCTTTTCTGAGCGAGTGGAGTGCTTTTTTGGACGTGTCACACATGTGCCATATATGGAGAAAATTTTGACCACAAAGCCTATAGGTAGCTTGAAATACATTATCACAGCGAGAGAAACACATTTTCTCATTTTAGCTGTAACTCCACAACAGTGCTTCTCAGCCACCTGACACTGTGGCACATAGAACAGGATGCGAAGCTGCGTCAGGCACACTGGAAATGAGCCTAATGGCACCTTCCGCTGGCTCAATATGACACGCCGTATCATGCTTTACTTATAATGTGTTTAAGAGCGAATAAAGTGCATTTTCGAACAATGGTTGTGTGTGACAAGCAATAAAGCGCATCACACTAAATGTGTTCCATAAGTGCCAAAACGCGCTTCGGAGGCCTTTTCTGAGCGAGTGGAGTGCTTTTTTGGACGTGTCACACATGTGCCATATATGGAGAAAATTTTGACCACAAAGCCTATAGGAAGCTTGAAATACATTATCACAGCGAGAGAAACACATTTTCTCATTTTAGCTGTAACTCCACAGCAGTGCTTCTTAGCCACCTGAAACTGTGACACATAGAACAGGATGCGAAGCTGCGTCAGGCACACTTGCAATGAGCCTCCTGGCACCTTCCGCTGGCTCAATATGACACGCCGTATCATGCTTTACTTATAATGTGTTTGAGAGCGAATAAAGTGCATTTTCGAACAATGGTTGTGTGTGACAAGCAATAAAGCACATCACACTAAATGTGTTCCATACGTGCCAAAACGCGCTTCGGAGGCCTTTTCTGAGCGAGTGGAGTGCTTTTTTGGACGTGTCACACATGTGCAATATATGGAGAAAATTTTGACCACAAAGCCTATAGGAAGCTTGAAATACATTATCACAGCGAGAGAAACACATTTTCTCATTTTAGCTGTAACTCCACAGCAGTGCTTCTCAGCCACCTGAAACTGTGGCACATAGAACAGGATGCGAAGCTGCGTCATGCACACTTAGAATGAGCCTCCTGGCACCTTCCGCTGGCTCAATATGACACGCCGTATCATGCTTTACTTATAATGTGTTTGAGAGCGAATAAAGTGCATTTTCGAACAATGGTTGTGTGTGACAAGCAATAAAGCGCATCACACTAAATGTGTTCCATAAGTGCCAAAACGCGCTTCGGAGGCCTTTTCTGAGCGAGTGGAGTGCTTTTTTGGACGTGTCACACATGTGCCATATATGGAGAAAATTTTGACCACAAAGCCTATAGGAAGCTTGAAATACATTATCACAGCGAGAGAAACACATTTTCTCATTTTAGCTGTAACTCCACAGCAGTGCTTCTCAGCCACCTGAAACTGTGGCACATAGAACAGGATGCGAAGCTGCGTCATGCACACTTAGAATGAGCCTCCTGGCACCTTCCGCTGGCTCAATATGACACGCCGTATCATGCTTTACTTATAATGTGTTTGAGAGCGAATAAAGTGCATTTTCGAACAATGGTTGTGTGTGACAAGCAATAAAGCGCATCACACTAAATGTGTTCCATACGTGCCAAAACGCGCTTCGGAGGCCTTTTCTGAGCGAGTGGAGTGCTTTTTTGGACGTGGTACACATGTACCATATATGGAGAAAATTTTGACCACAAAGCCTATAGGTAGCTTGAAATACATTATCACAGCGAGAGAAACACATTTTCTCATTTTAGCTGTAACTCCACAGCAGTGCTTCTCAGCCACCTGACACTGTGGCACATAGAACAGGATGCGAAGCTGTCAGGCACACTTGAAATGAGCCTCCTTGCACCTTCCGCTGGCTCAATATGACACGCCGTATCATGCTTTACTTATAATGTGTTTGAGAGCGAATAAAGTGCATTTTCGAACAATGGTTGTGTGTGACAAGCAATAAAGCGCATCACACTAAATGTGTTCCATACGTGCCAAAACGCGCTTCGGAGGCTTTTTCTGAGCGAGTGGAGTGCTTTTTTGGACGTGTCACACATGTACCATATATGGAGAAAATTTTGACCACAAAGCCTATAGGTAGCTTGAAATACATTATCACAGCGAGAGAAACACATTTTCTCATTTTAGCTGTAACTCCACAGCAGTGCTCAGCCACCTGAAACTGTGGCACATAGAACAGGATGCGAAGCTGTCAGGCACACTTGAAATGAGCCTCCTTGCACCTTCCGCTGGCTCAATATGACACGCCGTATCATGCTTTACTTATAATGTGTTTGAGAGCGAATAAAGTGCATTTTCGAACAATGGTTGTGTGTGACAAGCAATAAGCGCATCACACTAAATGTGTTCCATAAGTGCCAAAACGCGCTTCGGAGGCCTTTTCTGAGCGAGTGGAGTGCTTTTTTGGACGTGGCACACATGTGCCATATATGGAGAAAATTTTGACCACAAAGCCTATAGGAAGCTTGAAATACATTATCACAGCGAGAGAAACACATTTTCTCATTTTAGCTGTAACTCCACAGCAGTGCTTCTCAGCCACCTGAAACTGTGGCACATAGAACAGGATGCGAAGCTGCGTCAGGCACACTTAGAATGAGCCCCCTGGCACCTTCCGCTGGCTCAATATGACACGCCGTATCATGCTTTACTCATAATGTGTTTGAGAGCGAATAAAGTGCATTTTCGAACAATGGTTGTGTGTGACAAGCAATAAAGCGCATCACACTAAATGTGTTCCATAAGTGCCAAAACGCGCTTCGGAGGCCTTTTCTGAGCGAGTGGAGTGCTTTTTTGGACGTGATACACATGTGCCATATATGGAGAAAATTTGACCACAAAGCCTATAGAGAGCTTGAAATACATTATCACAGCGAGAGAAACACATTTTCTCATTTTAGCTGTAACTCCACAACAGTGATTCTCAGCCACCTGAAACTGTGGCACATAGAACAGGATGCGAAGCTGCGTCAGGCACACTTAGAATGAGCCCCCTGGCACCTTCCGCTGGCTCAATATGACACGCCGTATCATGCTTTACTCATAATGTGTTTGAGAGCGAATAAAGTGCATTTTCGAAAAACGGTTGTGTGTGACAAGCAATAAAGCACATCAAACTAAATGTGTTCCATAAGTGCCAAAACGCGCTTCGGAGGCCTTTTCTGAGCGAGTGGAGTGCTTGTTTGGACGTGGCACACATGTGCCATATATGGAGAAATTTTGACCTCAAAGCCTATAGAGAGCTTGAAATACATTATCACAGCGAGAGAAACACATTTTCTCATTTTAGCTGTAACTCCACAACAGTGCTTCTCAGCCACCTGAAACTGTGGCACATAGAACAGGAGGCGAAGCTGCGTCAGGCACACTTGAAATGAGCCTCCTGGCACCTCCCGCTGGCTCAATATGACACGCCGTATCATGCTTTACTTATAATGTGTTTGAGAGCGAATAAAGTGCATTTTCGAACAATGGTTGTGTGTGACAAGCAATAAAGCACATCACACTAAATGTGTTCCATACGTGCCAAAACGCGCTTCGGAGGCCTTTTCTGAGCGAGTGGAGTGCTTTTTTTCACCTGTCACACATGTGCCATATATGGAGAAAATTTTGACCACAAAGCCTATAGGTAGCTTGAAATACATTATCACAGCGAGAGAAACACATTTTCTCATTTTAGCTGTAACTCCACAGCAGTGCTTCTCAGCCACCTGAAACTGTGGCACCTAGAACAGGATGCGAAGCTGCGTAAGGCACACTTGAAATGAGCCTCCTGGCACCTTCCGCTGGCTCAATATGACACGCCGTATCATGCTTTACTTATAATGTGTTTGAGAGCGAATAAATTGCATTTTCGAACAATGGTTGTGTGTGACAAGAAATAAAGCGCATCACACTAAATGTGTTCCATAAGTGCCAAAACGCGCTTCGGAGGCCTTTTCTGAGCGAGTGGAGTGCTTTTTTGGACGTGTCACACATGTGCCATATATGGAGAAAATTTTGACCACAAAGCCTATAGGAAGCTTGAAATACATTATCACAGCGAGAGAAACACATTTTCTCATTTTAGCTGTAACTCCACAGCAGTGCTTCTCAGCCACCTGACACTGTGGCACATAGAACAGGATGCGAAGCTGCGTCAGGCACACTTGGAATGAGCCCCCTGGCACCTTCCACTGGCTTTTCTCATTTTAGCTGTAACTCCACAGCAGTGCTTCTCAGCCACCTGAAACTGTGGCACATAGAACAGGATGCGAAGCTGCGTCAGGCACACTTAGAATGAGCCCCCTGGTACCTTCCGCTGGCTCAATATGACACGCCGTATCATGCTTTACTTATAATGTGTTTGAGAGCGAATAAAGTGCATTTTCGAACAATGGTTGTGTGTGACAAGCAATAAAGCGCATCACACTAAATGTGTTCCATAAGTGCCAAAACGCGCTTCGGAGGCCTTTTCTGAGCGAGTGGAGTGCTTTTTTGGACGTGGCACACATGTGCCATATATGGAGACAATTTTGACCACAAAGCCTATAGGTAGCTTGAAATACATTATCACAGCGAGAGAAACACATTTTCTCATTTTAGCTGTAACTCCACAGCAGTGCTTCTCAGCCACCTGAAACTGTGGCACATAGAACAGGATGCGAAGCTGCGTCAGGCACACTTAGAATGAGCCCCCTGGCACCTTCCGTTGGCTCAATATGACACGCCGTATCATGCTTTACTCATAATGTGTTTGAGAGCGAATAAAGTGCATTTTTGAACAATAGTTGTGTGTGACAAGCAATAAAGCGCATCACACTAAATGTGTTCCATAAGTGCCAAAACGCGCTTCGGAGGCCTTTTCTGAGCGAGTGGAGTGCTTTTTTGGACGTGGCACACATGTGCCATATATGGAGAAAATTTTGACCACAAAGTCTATAGGTAGCTTGAAATACATTATCACAGCGAGAGAAACACATTTTCTCATTTTAGCTGTAACTCCACAACAGTGCTTCTCAGCCACCTGAAACTGTGGCACATAGAACAGGATGCGAAGCTGCGTCAGGCACACTTGCAATGAGCCTCCTGGCACCTTCCGCTGGCTCAATATGACACGCCGTATCATGCTTTACTTATAATGTGTTTGAGAGCGAATAAAGTGCATTTTCGAACAATGGTTGTGTGTGAGAAGCAATAAAGCGCATCACACTAAATGTGTTCCATTAGTGCCAAAACGCGCTTCGGAGGCCTTTTCTGAGCGAGTGGAGTGCTTTTTTGGACGTGGCACACATGTGCCATATATGGAGAAAATTTTGACCACAAAGCCTATAGGTAGCTTGAAATACATTATCACAGCGAGAGAAACACATTTTCTTATTTTAGCTGTAACTCCACAGCAGTGCTTCTCAGCCACCTGAAACTGTGGCACCTAGAACAGGATGCGAAGCTGCGTCAGGCACACTTGGAATGAGCCCCCTGGCACCTTCCACTGGCTTTTCTCATTTTAGCTGTAACTCCACAGCAGTGCTTTTCAGCCACCTGAAACTGTGGCACCTAGAACAGGATGCGAAGCTGCGTAAGGCACACTTGAAATGAGCCTCCTGGGACCTTCCGCTGGCTCAATATGACACGCCGTATCATGCTTTACTTATAATGTGTTTGAGAGCGAATAAATTGCATTTTCGAACAATGGTTGTGTGTGACAAGAAATAAAGCGCATCACACTAAATGTGTTCCATAAGTGCCAAAACGCGCTTCGGAGGCCTTTTCTGAACGAGTGGAGTGCTTTTTTGGACGTGGCACACATGTGCCATATATGGAGAAAATTTTGAGCACAAAGCTTATAGGTAGCTTGAAATACATTATCACAGCGAGAGAAACACATTTTCTTATTTTAGCTGTAACTCCACAGCAGTGCTTCTCAGCCACCTGAAACTGTGGCACCTAGAACAGGATGCGAAGCTGCGTCAGGCACACTTGGAATGAGCCCCCTGGCACCTTCCACTGGCTTTTCTCATTTTAGCTGTAACTCCACAGCAGTGCTTCTCAGCCACCTGAAACTGTGGCACATAGAACAGGATGCGAAGCTGCGTCAGGCACACTTAGAATGAGCCCCCTGGTACCTTCCGCTGGCTTTTCTCATTTTAGCTGTAACTCCACAGCAGTGCTTTTCAGCCACCTGAAACTGTGGCACCTAGAACAGGATGCGAAGCTGCGTAAGGCACACTTGAAATGAGCCTCCTGGGACCTTCCGCTGGCTCAATATGACACGCCGTATCATGCTTTACTTATAATGTGTTTGAGAGCGAATAAATTGCATTTTCGAACAATGGTTGTGTGTGACAAGAAATAAAGCGCATCACACTAAATGTGTTCCATAAGTGCCAAAACGCGCTTCGGAGGCCTTTTCTGAACGAGTGGAGTGCTTTTTTGGACGTGGCACACATGTGCCATATATGGAGAAAATTTTGAGCACAAAGCCTATAGGTAGCTTGAAATACATTATCACAGCGAGAGAAACACATTTTCTCATTTTAGCTGTAACTCCACAACAGTGCTTCTCAGCCACCTGAAACTGTGGCACATAGAACAGGATGCGAAGCTGCGTCAGGCACACTTGCAATGAGCCTCCTGGCACCTTCCGCTGGCTCAATATGACACGCCGTATCATGCTTTACTTATAATGTGTTTGAGAGCGAATAAAGTGCATTTTCGAACAATGGTTGTGTGTGAGAAGCAATAAAGCGCATCACACTAAATGTGTTCCATTAGTGCCAAAACGCGCTTCGGAGGCCTTTTCTGAGCGAGTGGAGTGCTTTTTTGGACGTGGCACACATGTGCCATATATGGAGAAAATTTTGACCACAAAGCCTATAGGTAGCTTGAAATACATTATCACAGCGAGAGAAACACATTTTCTTATTTTAGCTGTAACTCCACAGCAGTGCTTCTCAGCCACCTGAAACTGTGGCACCTAGAACAGGATGCGAAGCTGCGTCAGGCACACTTGGAATGAGCCCCCTGGCACCTTCCACTGGCTTTTCTCATTTTAGCTGTAACTCCACAGCAGTGCTTTTCAGCCACCTGAAACTGTGGCACCTAGAACAGGATGCGAAGCTGCGTAAGGCACACTTGAAATGAGCCTCCTGGGACCTTCCGCTGGCTCAATATGACACGCCGTATCATGCTTTACTTATAATGTGTTTGAGAGCGAATAAATTGCATTTTCGAACAATGGTTGTGTGTGACAAGAAATAAAGCGCATCACACTAAATGTGTTCCATAAGTGCCAATACGCGCTTCGGAGGCCTTTTCTGAACGAGTGGAGTGCTTTTTTGGACGTGGCACACATGTGCCATATATGGAGAAAATTTTGAGCACAAAGCCTATAGGTAGCTTGAAATACATTATCACAGCGAGAGAAACACATTTTCTTATTTTAGCTGTAACTCCACAGCAGTGCTTCTCAGCCACCTGAAACTGTGGCACCTAGAACAGGATGCGAAGCTGCGTTAGGCACACTTGGAATGAGCCCCCTGGCACCTTCCACTGGCTTTTCTCATTTTAGCTGTAACTCCACAGCAGTGCTTCTCAGCCACCTGAAACTGTGGCACATAGAACAGGATGCGAAGCTGCGTCAGGCACACTTAGAATGAGCCCCCTGGTACCTTCCGCTGGCTTTTCTCATTTTAGCTGTAACTCCACAGCAGTGCTTTTCAGCCACCTGAAACTGTGGCACCTAGAACAGGATGCGAAGCTGCGTAAGGCACACTTGAAATGAGCCTCCTGGGACCTTCCGCTGGCTCAATATGACACGCCGTATCATGCTTTACTTATAATGTGTTTGAGAGCGAATAAATTGCATTTTCGAACAATGGTTGTGTGTGACAAGAAATAAAGCGCATCACACTAAATGTGTTCCATAAGTGCCAAAACGCGCTTCGGAGGCCTTTTCTGAACGAGTGGAGTGCTTTTTTGGACGTGGCACACATGTGCCATATATGGAGAAAATTTTGAGCACAAAGCCTATAGGTAGCTTGAAATACATTATCACAGCGAGAGAAACACATTTTCTCATTTTAGCTGTAACTCCACAACAGTGCTTCTCAGCCACCTGAAACTGTGGCACATAGAACAGGATGCGAAGCTGCGTCAGGCACACTTGCAATGAGCCTCCTGGCACCTTCCGCTGGCTCAATATGACACGCCGTATCATGCTTTACTTATAATGTGTTTGAGAGCGAATAAAGTGCATTTTCGAACAATGGTTGTGTGTGAGAAGCAATAAAGCGCATCACACTAAATGTGTTCCATTAGTGCCAAAACGCGCTTCGGAGGCCTTTTCTGAGCGAGTGGAGTGCTTTTTTGGACGTGGCACACATGTGCCATATATGGAGAAAATTTTGACCACAAAGCCTATAGGTTGCTTGAAATACATTATCACAGCGAGAGAAACACATTTTCTTATTTTAGCTGTAACTCCACAGCAGTGCTTCTCAGCCACCTGAAACTGTGGCACCTAGAACAGGATGCGAAGCTGCGTCAGGCACACTTGGAATGAGCCCCCTGGCACCTTCCACTGGCTTTTCTCATTTTAGCTGTAACTCCACAGCAGTGCTTCTCAGCCACCTGAAACTGTGGCACATAGAACAGGATGCGAAGCTGCGTCAGGCACACTTAGAATGAGCCCCCTGGTACCTTCCGCTGGCTCAATATGACACGCCATATCATGCTTTACTCATAATGTGTTTGAGAGCGAATAAAGTGCATTTTCGAACAATGGTTGTGTGTGACAAGCAATAAAGCACATCACACTAAATGTGTTCCATAAGTGCCAAAACGCGCTTCGGAGGCCTTTTCTGAGTGAGTGGAGTGCTTTTTTGGACGTGTCACACATGTGCCATATATGGAGAAAATTTTGACCACAAAGCCTATAGGAAGCTTGAAATACATTATCACAGCGAGAGAAACACATTTTCTCATTTTAGCTGTAACTCCACAGCAGTGCTTCTCAGCCACCTGAAACGGTGGCACATAGAACAGGATGCGAAGCTGCGTCAGGCACACTTGCCAAGAGCCTCCTGGCACCTTCCGCTGGCTCAATATGACAGGCCGTATCATGCTTTACTCATAATGTGTTTGGGAGCGAATAAATTGCATTTTCGAACAATGGTTGTGTGTGACAAGCAATAAAGCGCATGACACTAAATGTGTTCCATAAGTGCCAAAACGCGCTTCGAAGGCCTTTTCTGAGCGTGTGGAGTGCTTTTTTGGACGTGGCACACATGTGCCATATATGGAGAAAATTTTGACCACAAAGCCTATAGGTAGCTTGAAATACATTATCACAGCGAGAGAAACACATTTTCTCATTTTAGCTGTAACTCCACAGCAGTGCTTCTCAGCCACCTGAAACTGTGGCACATAGAACAGGATGCGAAGCTGCGTCAGGCACACTTGCAATGAGCCTCCTGGCACCTTCCGCTGGCTCACTATGACACGCCGTATCATGCTTTACTTATAATGTGTTTGAGAGCGAATAAATTGCATTTTCGAACAATGGTTGTGTGTGACAAGAAATAAAGCGCATCACACTAAATGTGTTCCATAAGTGCCAAAACGCGCTTCGGAGGCCTTTTCTGAACGAGTGGAGTGCTTTTTTGGACGTGGCACACATGTGCCATATATGGAGAAAATTTTGAGCACAAAGCCTATAGGTAGCTTGAAATACATTATCACAGCGAGAGAAACACATTTTCTCATTTTAGCTGTAACTCCACAACAGTGCTTCTCAGCCACCTGAAACTGTGGCACATAGAACAGGATGCGAAGCTGCGTCAGGCACACTTGCAATGAGCCTCCTGGCACCTTCCGCTGGCTCAATATGACACGCCGTATCATGCTTTACTTATAATGTGTTTGAGAGCGAATAAAGTGCATTTTCGAACAATGGTTGTGTGTGAGAAGCAATAAAGCGCATCACACTAAATGTGTTCCATTAGTGCCAAAACGCGCTTCGGAGGCCTTTTCTGAGCGAGTGGAGTGCTTTTTTGGACGTGGCACACATGTGCCATATATGGAGAAAATTTTGACCACAAAGCCTATAGGTAGCTTGAAATACATTATCACAGCGAGAGAAACACATTTTCTTATTTTAGCTGTAACTCCACAGCAGTGCTTCTCAGCCACCTGAAACTGTGGCACCTAGAACAGGATGCGAAGCTGCGTCAGGCACACTTGGAATGAGCCCCCTGGCACCTTCCACTGGCTTTTTCTCATTTTAGCTGTAACTCCACAGCAGTGCTTTTCAGCCACCTGAAACTGTGGCACCTAGAACAGGATGCGAAGCTGCGTAAGGCACACTTGAAATGAGCCTCCTGGGACCTTCCGCTGGCTCAATATGACACGCCGTATCATGCTTTACTTATAATGTGTTTGAGAGCGAATAAATTGCATTTTCGAACAATGGTTGTGTGTGACAAGAAATAAAGCGCATCACACTAAATGTGTTCCATAAGTGCCAAAACGCGCTTCGGAGGCCTTTTCTGAACGAGTGGAGTGCTTTTTTGGACGTGGCACACATGTGCCATATATGGAGAAAATTTTGAGCACAAAGCCTATAGGTAGCTTGAAATACATTATCACAGCGAGAGAAACACATTTTCTTATTTTAGCTGTAACTCCACAGCAGTGCTTCTCAGCCACCTGAAACTGTGGCACCTAGAACAGGATGCGAAGCTGCGTCAGGCACACTTGGAATGAGCCCCCTGGCACCTTCCACTGGCTTTTCTCATTTTAGCTGTAACTCCACAGCAGTGCTTCTCAGCCACCTGAAACTGTGGCACATAGAACAGGATGCGAAGCTGCGTCAGGCACACTTAGAATGAGCCCCCTGGTACCTTCCGCTGGCTTTTCTCATTTTAGCTGTAACTCCACAGCAGTGCTTTTCAGCCACCTGAAACTGTGGCACCTAGAACAGGATGCGAAGCTGCGTAAGGCACACTTGAAATGAGCCTCCTGGGACCTTCCGCTGGCTCAATATGACACGCCGTATCATGCTTTACTTATAATGTGTTTGAGAGCGAATAAATTGCATTTTCGAACAATGGTTGTGTGTGACAAGAAATAAAGCGCATCACACTAAATGTGTTCCATAAGTGCCAAAACGCGCTTCGGAGGCCTTTTCTGAACGAGTGGAGTGCTTTTTTGGACGTGGCACACATGTGCCATATATGGAGAAAATTTTGAGCACAAAGCCTATAGGTAGCTTGAAATACATTATCACAGCGAGAGAAACACATTTTCTCATTTTAGCTGTAACTCCACAACAGTGCTTCTCAGCCACCTGAAACTGTGGCACATAGAACAGGATGCGAAGCTGCGTCAGGCACACTTGCAATGAGCCTCCTGGCACCTTCCGCTGGCTCAATATGACACGCCGTATCATGCTTTACTTATAATGTGTTTGAGAGCGAATAAAGTGCATTTTCGAACAATGGTTGTGTGTGAGAAGCAATAAAGCGCATCACACTAAATGTGTTCCATTAGTGCCAAAACGCGTTTCGGAGGCCTTTTCTGAGCGAGTGGAGTGCTTTTTTGGACGTGGCACACATGTGCCATATATGGAGAAAATTTTGACCACAAAGCCTATAGGTAGCTTGAAATACATTATCACAGCGAGAGAAACACATTTTCTTATTTTAGCTGTAACTCCACAGCAGTGCTTCTCAGCCACCTGAAACTGTGGCACCTAGAACAGGATGCGAAGCTGCGTCAGGCACACTTGGAATGAGCCCCCTGGCACCTTCCACTGGCTTTTCTCATTTTAGCTGTAACTCCACAGCAGTGCTTCTCAGCCACCTGAAACTGTGGCACATAGAACAGGATGCGAAGCTGCGTCAGGCACACTTAGAATGAGCCCCCTGGTACCTTCCGCTGGCTCAATATGACACGCCATATCATGCTTTACTCATAATGTGTTTGAGAGCGAATAAAGTGCATTTTCGAACAATGGTTGTGTGTGACAAGCAATAAAGCGCATGACACTAAATGTGTTCCATAAGTGCCAAAACGCGCTTCGGAGGCCTTTTCTGAGCGTGTGGAGTGCTTTTTTGGACGTGGCACACATGTGCCATATATGGAGAAAATTTTGACCACAAAGCCTATAGGTAGCTTGAAATACATTATCACAGCGAGAGAAACACATTTTCTCATTTTAGCTGTAACTCCACAGCAGTGCTTCTCAGCCACCTGAAACTGTGGCACATAGAACAGGATGCGAAGCTGCGTCAGGCACACTTGCAATGAGCCTCCTGGCACCTTCCGCTGGCTCACTATGACACGCCGTATCATGCTTTACTTATAATGTGTTTGAGAGCGAATAAATTGCATTTTCGAACAATGGTTGTGTGTGACAAGAAATAAAGCGCATCACACTAAATGTGTTCCATAAGTGCCAAAACGCGCTTCGGAGGCCTTTTCTGAACGAGTGGAGTGCTTTTTTGGACATGGCACACATGTGCCATATATGGAGAAAATTTTGAGCACAAAGCCTATAGGTAGCTTGAAATACATTATCACAGCGAGAGAAACACATTTTCTCATTTTAGCTGTAACTCCACAACAGTGCTTCTCAGCCACCTGAAACTGTGGCACATAGAACAGGATGCGAAGCTGCGTCAGGCACACTTGCAATGAGCCTCCTGGCACCTTCCGCTGGCTCAATATGACACGCCGTATCATGCTTTACTTATAATGTGTTTGAGAGCGAATAAAGTGCATTTTCGAACAATGGTTGTGTGTGAGAAGCAATAAAGCGCATCACACTAAATGTGTTCCATTAGTGCCAAAACGCGCTTCGGAGGCCTTTTCTGAGCGAGTGGAGTGCTTTTTTGGACGTGGCACACATGTGCCATATATGGAGAAAATTTTGACCACAAAGCCTATAGGTAGCTTGAAATACATTATCACAGCGAGAGAAACACATTTTCTTATTTTAGCTGTAACTCCACAGCAGTGCTTCTCAGCCACCTGAAACTGTGGCACCTAGAACAGCATGCGAAGCTGCGTCAGGCACACTTGGAATGAGCCCCCTGGCACCTTCCACTGGCTTTTTCTCATTTTAGCTGTAACTCCACAGCAGTGCTTTTCAGCCACCTGAAACTGTGGCACCTAGAACAGGATGCGAAGCTGCGTAAGGCACACTTGAAATGAGCCTCCTGGGACCTTCCGCTGGCTCAATATGACACGCCGTATCATGCTTTACTTATAATGTGTTTGAGAGCGAATAAAGTGCATTTTCGAACAATGGTTGTGTGTGACAAGAAATAAAGCGCATCACACTAAATGTGTTCCATAAGTGCCAAAACGCGCTTCGGAGGCCTTTTCTGAACGAGTGGAGTGCTTTTTTGGACGTGGCACACATGTGCCATATATGGAGAAAATTTTGAGCACAAAGCCTATAGGTAGCTTGAAATACATTATCACAGCGAGAGAAACACATTTTCTTATTTTAGCTGTAACTCCACAGCAGTGCTTCTCAGCCACCTGAAACTGTGGCACCTAGAACAGGATGCGAAGCTGCGTCAGGCACACTTGGAATGAGCCCCCTGGCACCTTCCACTGGCTTTTCTCATTTTAGCTGTAACTCCACAGCAGTGCTTCTCAGCCACCTGAAACTGTGGCACATAGAACAGGATGCGAAGCTGCGTAAGGCACACTTAGAATGAGCCCCCTGGTACCTTCCGCTGGCTTTTCTCATTTTAGCTGTAACTCCACAGCAGTGCTTTTCAGCCACCTGAAACTGTGGCACCTAGAACAGGATGCGAAGCTGCGTAAGGCACACTTGAAATGAGCCTCCTGGGACCTTCCGCTGGCTCAATATGACACGCCGTATCATGCTTTACTTATAATGTGTTTGAGAGCGAATAAATTGCATTTTCGAACAATGGTTGTGTGTGACAAGAAATAAAGCGCATCACACTAAATGTGTTCCATAAGTGCCAAAACGCGCTTCGGAGGCCTTTTCTGAACGAGTGGAGTGCTTTTTTGGACGTGGCACACATGTGCCACATATGGAGAAAATTTTGAGCACAAAGCCTATAGGTAGCTTGAAATACATTATCACAGCGAGAGAAACACATTTTCTCATTTTAGCTGTAACTCCACAACAGTGCTTCTCAGCCACCTGAAACTGTGGCACATAGAACAGGATGCGAAGCTGCGTCAGGCACACTTGCAATGAGCCTCCTGGCACCTTCCGCTGGCTCAATATGACACGCCGTATCATGCTTTACTTATAATGTGTTTGAGAGCGAATAAAGTGCATTTTCGAACAATGGTTGTGTGTGACAAGCAATAAAGCACATCACACTAAATGTGTTCCATAAGTGCCAAAACGCGCTTCTGAGGCTTTTTCTGAGCGAGTGGAGTGCTTTTTTGGACGTGGCACACATGTGCCATATATGGAGAAAAATTTGACCACAAAGCCTATAGGTAGCTTGAAATACATTATCACAGCGAGAGAAACACATGTTCTCATTTTAGCTGTAACTCCACAGCAGTGCTTCTCAGCCACCTGAAACTGTGGCACCTAGAACAGCATGCGAAGCTGCGTCAGGCACACTTGGAATGAGCCCCCTGGCACCTTCCACTGGCTTTTTCTCATTTTAGCTGTAACTCCACAGCAGTGCTTTTCAGCCACCTGAAACTGTGGCACATAGAACAGGATGCGAAGCCGCGTCAGGCACCCTTGGAATGAACCTCCTTCAGCTGGCTCGCAACGGGCCGCCGTAACATCCTTTGCTCTCAATTTTTTCGGAGTAAATAAAGTGCAGGCGGTCTAGTGGACCAGGGTTCATTTCCACACTTGGCCATCTCTGTGTGGAGTTTGCTTGTTCTGCCCGTGCATGCGTGGGTTTTCTCCGGGTACTCCGGTTTCCTCCCATTCCAAAAACATGCTTGGTCAATTAGCCACTCCTAATTGTCCATAGGTATGAATGTGAGTGTGAATGGTTGTTTGTCTATATGTGCCCTGTGATTGACTGGCCACCAGTCCAGGGTTTACCTCACCTCTTGCCAAAGACAGCTGGGATAGGCTCCCGCAGTCCCCGCGACCCTTGTGAGGAAAAAGCGTTAGAAAATGAATGATTGAATGAATGAATGAATGAATAAAGTGCATTTGCGAACAATGGTTGTGTGTGCTAAGCAATAAAGCACATCACACTAAATGTGTTCCATATGTACCAAAACGCTCTTCGGAGGCCTTCTCTGAGCGAGTGGAGTGCTTTTTTGGACATGGCACACATGTGACATATATGGAGAACATTTTTAACACAAAGCCTGTCGCTTGCTTGAAATACATTATCACAGCGAGTGAAACACTTTGTCTCATTTTCGCTCTAACTCCACAGCGGTGCTTCTCAGCCACGATAAACTGTTACACCAATGAGGGGATGCGAAGCTGCGTCAGGCACACTTGAAATGAGCCTCCTGGCACCTTCCGCTGGCTCGCAGTGGCCCGCCGTATCATCCTTTGCTCACAGACACAAAGTCACAAACAGGAGGGTGCCCCAACCCACCAAAAAATCAATCCATCTAATCAATCTTTTGCCTGTTAGACTAGTTGTTGCCAATAGGTGGCGCTGTGCCGATATCAGGAAGTGATTGATGGGGATCTTCGAGGTGGGGTCATGATCACATGTTCCATGTATGATGAAGATCTGGAGCCAATTTATTAACATTTACAGTCTGCTCAGCATGCAAGGCGACCCCATAAATCAAACAACAGCGTTTGGCGGCGTGCCACGCCCACATTTCATGGAGCAGCCTAAAATTCTTCTTAATTTAACATCCCGCACCCCATGCCACTAGGGGGTGTGCGCAAGTCGACGGGCAAGCGAGTCGACGGGCGCGCGTCTCCGGTAGAAAAAAATAGAGGCGTTCGGAGCGGATTTCACCATGCACCATATTTATCCGGAAGGGGGCGATGTGGCGCGCGTCAGCGGCTTCCTGAGACTTTGTTGTGGGTCTTATAATGAGTAATGTCTTTACCGGAAACATTCCTTTCCAGCAAATGGGCCTATTCAGATTCTCCCAGTAACACCCATGAGTATCTCCGGTGAAGTTCATATGCAAAGTGAGATGTCTAAGCAATATATTTGTTGGTTTTGTTTTGTAAAGTCTACTTAAACCTTATTACACGTGTCAAATAAAAAAAAGACTGGCTTTGTAAAATGAACCAACATGTTGTGGAATACCAGATGATGGATGAAAGCTAAAAAGATTTAAACAAAGTCAAAACAAAAAATGATAGCGTATGATAGCGTTAATGATAGCGTATGATTGATGAAACACCTCAAGGGTGCGGCTTGGACACATCCTCAGTGAAGGAGCTAGGTCCTTCATTTGGGTGTTTCGGGTCTTTGATCTTCAGACACCCTCACCTAGGCGACCCAACCGGGGGTGATCAGGCCCCGGTTTATGTCCAAGCAGCGTGCTACTCCATGCGTCTCCCCTCTTGATCCACAGCCACCTCGAGGCTTTTTCGGCTGCCTCGCTGATGTTTTTGGTGGCCCTTCTTTCTTGCAGCCCTCTGATGCCAAGGAGCTTGAGTGCTCGATGTAACGACTGCCCTGGAAAGCCTCTGCAGCCCACTTCTACTGGCTCACAGCGGGCCCTCCAGCCTCTCTCTCTACACAACTCCACTAGCTCCAGGTATTTGGCCTTCTTCCGCTCGTGGGCCTCCTCCATCCGGTCTTCCCAGGGGACTGTAAGTTCCAGCAGCACCGCTTGTTTTGTTGCGTCCGATTTTAAGACCAGGTCTGGCCTCAGTGACGTCCTGGCTATGTGCTCTGGAAACTTCAGTTGCCTCCCGAGGTCCACGAGCAACTTCCAGTCACAGGCTGTCGCTAGCAGTCCGGTCAGGACTTTATGTCCTGCCGGGTGTTTCTCCCCAGCCCTGACGAAGGTGATGTTCTGCCTACTCTGGGGCTGGTGCTTGCTCTGCTGGATCCCGGTGCAGATGGTGTCTGCTACTGCCTTCAGCACCTGGTCATGGCGCCACGTGTATCTCCTCTCTCCCAGGGCTTTCGGGCAGCAGCTCAGGATGTGCTCCAGGGAACCCCATGCCGAGCACAGTGGGCATGCTGGGATTTCTGCTAGCCCCCAGCTATGAAGGTTTGATGGACTTGGGAGCACATCGTACACTGCCTGAATCAGGAACTTGAGTCTGGCTGTTTCTGACTTCCAAAGTTCTGACCAGGTGATCTTCCGTGCCGATGGCTGGTCCCAATTAGTCCATGCTCCTTGCTGGCGCATGGCCACTGTCCTGGTTCGGCGTTCCTCTTCCACCTCTGCACGGATCTCTCCCTGCACCATCTGACGTCTCTCTCGTCCCTGGGCCTCGTCCTAGCGTGGTCTTATGTGGCTACCAAGACCAGCTCGTCCAACTGCCACTGACCCTACTAAGACACCATGCCTTAGTCTTGCTTCAGCCTGGTCAACTGCCTCTTGCGCCCGCCACTTCCTCCCCGTTCTGACCGTGATGCCTGCGGAGGAGAATCTGGTGTCGGCTGAGTCCCTGTACAGCAGCACCTCTCTGGCTCTGGTGACTTTGAACTCCTCAGTCAGGCCAGTAAAGGGGAGTTGCAGCTTGTTGATATTCCCATACAGGGCGATGCTGCTTAGACTCTTTGGCAAGCCTAGCCACCTGCGCAGGTATTGGCTGATGTTGCGTTCGAAGCCCTCCACAGTGGATACTGGGACTTCATAAATCAGTAGTGGCCACAGGAGTCTCGGCAGGATACCATGCTGATATATCCATGCCTTGAACTTCCCCGGGAGGCCCGACTTGTCCACTACTGATAGCCAGGTCTTTAACTCTGCGTTGGCTGACTGCACCGCTGCCTTGTCTTTCAGCGTCGAAGATCTTCCCCAGGCTCTTCACAGGCTTCTCCGACACTGATGGAATGGGGACTCCATTCAAGTTGAAGCGGTGTTTATCCTCAACTTTCCCCTTCCTCAGGACCAGGGACCTGGACTTGGCTGGTTTGAACATCATCCTCGCCCAAGTGCACATCCTCCTTTCCAGTCCACGGAGAAGCCACCTGCACCCTGTCACTGATGTTACTGTGACCGTCAGATCGTCCATGAAGGCTTGGATTGGAGGTTGGCGAATGCCGGATTTGGACAGGGGGCCCCTACACTCCACTTCTGCTGCCTTGACAAGCATATTCATCGCCAGTGAAAAGAGCGTCACTGATATGGTACAACCAGTGATGATGCCCTTCTCAAGGCGGTGCCATGCCGATGTTGCTGTCCCAGAGGTGAACTTCAGACTGAAGCTGCTGTAGTAGTCCTGTATGAGTTCAGTGATCTTCTCTGGAACGTGGTGTGTTGTCAAAGCTGTTGTTACCAGTTTGTGTGGAATGGATCCGTAGGCATTGGCAAGCTCAAGCCAAAGGACTGCCAGATTTCCTCTGCTTTCTCTTGCCTCCCGGATCAGCTGGGTGACCACCCCTGTGTGTTCCAAACAGCCTGGCATGCCTGGAATTCCTCCCTTCTGCACCGTGGTGTCTATGTAAGAATTCCTCAGGAGGTACTCAGTTAGCCGGTTGGCGAGAATCTTGAAAAAGATTTTGCCCTCCACGCTGAGCAGGGAGATGGTGCGGAACTGCGTGATGTTGCTTGCATTTTCCTCCTTTGGTATCCAGACGCCCTCTGCATGTCGCCACTGCTTGGCGACCTTCCCTCTCCGCCATACCACCTTGATGAGTCTCCACAACCTCTCCAGGAGTCTTGGGCAGTGCTTGTACACTTTATACGGCACTCCACTTGGGCCTGCGCTTGTCCGTGCTGCTCGGACGGTGTTCCTGACTTCTACCAAGGAGGGCTCTTTGATGTTGAACTGGAAGGAGGGTTCTGGTGGTGTGGTTATTTCTCTGCAGGGGGGCAGATCCTCCTCTCTCCTGTTGTCACTGTATGTATCACTGAGGTGTTGGTTTATCTCCTTTTCTGGGCAAGTAAGGGTCCCACTCCGTTTTTGCCCCAGCAGCTGCTTGGTAAATCCGAAGGGATTATCTATGAAGGCAGTGCGCTTGCGCACCCTCTCTCTGCCCCTTCTCCTGTGCCACTCAGCTCGTCGGAGGGAGATGAGCTTCTGCCTCAAGATGTCCCTGAGTTCTGCCAGGGCGGGTCTTTCCTCCTCACTTGCCCTCTTGTACTGATGTCTTAGGGCCTTCAGTTCTTTCCTGAGCTGTGACATCTTAGTCTCACGCCGGTTTGGTCTGGCGATGTTCTGAACCTTTGGTTGTTTGGTACCAAATCTCTCAGCACCAATGCTGATGATCACTGTGCTCATTAACTGCAGTCGTTGGTCTACTTCCCCTCTGCATGATGACTCTAGAGTAGCATCCACATCCTCGTCAAACTGGCGCCACTCTGTCTCCTTGTTTGCGGATGGCCATAAGACCCGGAGATGTTCAGATGGTTTGCTTGGTGCAGTATGTTGAGCTTGGAGGTTCTGGACACTGTGGGGTGACTCCGGTTCCTGCTCCTCCTCCGTCTTACCAGAGTCAGTACTGGGTGCTGGCTCTGTGCGTTGCTCGACTTGCTTCCTCCTCGTGCAGCCCATCCTGGCCTGGTGGATCCTCAGGCCTCTCAGGTTCTTACAGACCATGCCACAAAAACAGGTTGCTGTCGTAGTCGATAATCCGTCGCGTATGTCTGCTGCCGGGAGATCCGTCCGTTTGGGGTGCTCATCCTGCATAAATGAATTTATGTGTAATTTCTGATCTATTAATGTGGTTCTGTGTGTATCACTAAAAGTTGTTGTGATGTTTCCAATATACAGAAAAAAGAGGATGTGGCACGCAAACTGCCCGAGAAGAGACAAGTGCCTCCCCCCAAACGTAAAAGAAAGGGAGTCCCTAAAACGAATGAGGAAGGACAGTGAATGACGAATGAAAGTGGGTCAATATAATGACTGCTCCCAACAGGAGGACGAAGGACAGACAGTGTCATTCCTGCATGCCACCCACAAGGATGGCAAATGACACACTTCTGATACGGAATGAAACACGTTTAAACAGAACAAAGCACTCATCCAGCATCATTCCTTGATCTAAATGACAACTATGGTGATTGGCACATTTCATTACGGAATAATACCAATTTACAGAGATACAATTCTCTCTCATTCCTGAATCACAGTGAAACACAAGATCGTTATCCTGCTTCCCTCCTACAAATATGGGGAACACTTGTAATCTGGAATGACACATCTACAAAAAACAAAGCCTGCGTTCAGTGTCATTCCTTAATCTAATTTAAAAGTATGGGGAATGACAGATTTTGGATATAGAATGACACACATTTACAAAGAACAAAGGCCGCAAACCGTGTCATTCCTTGACCCAATTTATAAGTATGGCGACTGAAAGGCTTTAATGTACACTTATACATATTTACATAGAAGTTTGTCAGTGCCAGTTTGTTTCATTCACTTGAAAAACTTGAGTCTCAAACCTTTCACTAGAATTTATATGAGAGTCAAGTTTGAAAGTAGTTATGTCAGAAAAAAAATAAAACATACAATTTAGGCAAGCGGATGAATATAACTGGATACTCTATATCAGTCTATATCAGTCACAGTGATATCGGTTCATGTTTCTGTAGTTTCAGCGGGTAGGATGGATGAATATTTTGCTTTTTACTGCCTCATAGTAACTGCAAGCTGGGTTCATGTCACTCAGATGCTCTGCGGGTATGATGTGAACAGAGAACGGACTATTGCAGGTGAGTTAAAAATTGAATAGGTGGAGGATAGTTTTCATACCAGAAGTAGAATGCTCATTTGTCCTTGAAATCTTGCTCTGACAGCGCCTTTCCTTGCTGATGATAGAAACGAGGACGAGATGATAGAAAAACATGTAGTAATTCATAATTACAATTAATATTTTATATATGAAACGATGAATAAATAATTTTATTGGTGGAATGGTATTGTGATTTATTCATACTCAATCTGTGTAACAATAATACACACAAAATATTGAGTAAATGTGAAACTTGGCACGGGAGCCGAGGTTTGGGGACCCTTGGGGCTGCATGGCTTGGGCACAGGAGGAATCTGGGCCGTCACACAGCTGGCACGAGAGCCGGGGTTTGGGAACCCTTGGGGCTGCGCGGCTTGGGCACAGGAGGAATCTGGGCCGTCACGCAGCTTGGCACGGGAGCCGGGGTTTGGGAACCCTTGGGGCTGCGTGGCTTGGGCACAGGAGGAATCTGGGCCATCACGCAGCTTGGCACAGGAGCCGAGGTTTGGGGACCCTTGGGGTGCGTGGCTTGGGCACAGGAGGGGAACGTGCGCCGTGGTCTTCTTCAACCTTGGGAGGCAACAGGGATTCCGAAGAGGTGGGGCTCGGCGGCCAGTCGTGACGTGGGAGCCATCGGCAGCAGCGAGATGGGCCAGCACTCAGTGACTGCGTGAGCTGAGGGTTGCGCCCTGGCTTGGCTTGACGAGGAGGAAGTGAGCGGCTTCACCTTTCAACGCCGTGGAGCCCTGGCTGGAGGTGGCCGAGACATACGTACGTCGGTGTCGCGGCCAGGCCGGTGTGTCGTCTACGGGGCCCGGATAAACCCACGGCATGGGTACGAGCGTGCCATCCAGCCCCCACATCATGTCCTCCAGTTCCTCCAGAGTGAATGTCGTGCACTCCTCTTCCATCGCCTTCAGGATCTGCCAGGTCCAAAAGTCGCTCTAGAAGCAGGTGCGTGAAAAGTGCAGGGGTAAGGAAAACGGAAGGGAACAACAAAGGAAGTGGTTACCAAAATAAGGGCATGGAAACCGAAACAGTGGTTGGCTCTTTAAAGAGCTGTTGTGGTGAATCTACTGCAGATGCACAGAGATTTCTCGGCTGAAGTTTAAGTAGAGCATCTCATTTCCCCTTTCATTCAGATGGCAGCCGTCAACAAGCAAGTAGTGGACCGAGATGTTGGGATGCAGGATGCGCTTCATGCTGCATTGTCAGCGACAACTCGGTTAACCCTTTTTCTTGCCTTGTCCAGTCCATGTCCTGTGCATGCCGTCTGGTACCGCCAGTTCCAACGCAGCAAGATATCTGAAAACATCACCACTGTGCCGGGTAGCAGGTGGATGATGTATCGGATATCCTTCTTCATCTTGAGCAGAAGCTGGTGGCTATTCTGGCCGCCATAGCCAAAACTATTCCCGCCGAGATGAATACTTAATATGGGCGGGATGGGTCGGTTACCGAAAGGTTGAGTCTCATGGTTGTATATAGATAGCTATTTTGGTAGCAATATGTGAAAAAAATACACTAATCATTTTTATGTCTCCTTTGACACACACACACACACACACACACACACACACACACACATATATATACAGATATACATTTCCACCAGTTGGTGGCGCTATAAGGTCTATGTACACACACAGTCATAGACCAGAGGTTGACCCAAAAATAAAAAAGCAAGGTTATTGGACAATGTAGAAGGAAGTTAGGGAAGATATACATTTCTACCAGTTGGTGGCGCTATAGAGTACCCAATACCCAATCCACCCAAAAAAAATTTAACCTGACCTCCTGTTCAGCAGCCTGTGACCTTCTGCAGGCAAATTATGACCGTTTGATGTTCAATGGCGTGGCCAGACCATTCCCCGCCATGCCACACCCACCACGTGTGCTTTACACACTCATGGTCCATCAACAGGCTTCATCAGGCTGTCAGTCAGTGGCCTTGTGACCTTGTCCATCTGATGAATCTCTTTTCAGAAAAGGGCTAATGCAGATTACAAACGATATCCTGTTGCCAATAGGTGGTGATGCAACAAAATCGGGAAGTGACCTATGGGGACCTTCGGAGTGGGGTCATGATCATATGTACTAAGTATGATGAAGATCTGACTGCGTAGAGCCAACTTATTCACGTCTACAGTTTTGCCCAGCGTGCAAGGCGACATCAAAATATGTGATTTATTCATAGTAGTATTTTGTACATCATTTCGAATGAAATCGTTAAGATCCAAATGACAATCATTTGTTGACGTTTTATTTTGAAGCAGTGTGATGAGGTATACGAATATCCTGTGGGTGGCAATTCAGCTCATATGTACAATGGGCACAAATGCAATTGGCTAGAACGCGTGAAAAAGTTTCGCTCCAAACCTTCAAAATTTCAAATTACATTAATTCCGCCAATCGCTGATGGGTTGTTTGTTGAGGGAGGCACGATTGGTCAATTAACCGAAGGTGAAGCCGGTAGGTTGTTTGTGTGAACAAGGATTGGTCAGTTTTCGAAAGGTGGAGTCTCATGTACGATACGATACAATACGACTTCGCGATCGGGTGCGAGTCCCTTTCTGTTCAATCAAACAGAATGCCTTTCGATACAAATGTTGTATTTATTGAAAAAAAGTTGAATTTAATTTTATCTCTATGGAGTTTGGATGTTCTCTCCTTGGCTGTGGGTTTTCTGTGCCCCCGCACACACACACTTAATATTGTCCGTAGGCATGAATGTGACTGTGAATGGTTGTCTATATGTGCCCTGTGTTTGGCTGGTGACCAGGGTGTAGTTTGCCTCTTGCCTGAATACAGCTGGGATAGGCTCCAGCATGCCTGTGACCCTTGTGAGGATAAACAGTACAGAAAATGTATGGATATATTCATTCATTTTCTACCGCTGCTGCTGGAGTCCATCCCAGCTGTATTCGGGCGAGAGGCGGGGTACATCCTCGTTGCCAGCCATTCATAGAGCACATATAGACAACCATTCACACTCACTTTCATGCCTACGGACAATATGGCGTTGCCAATGAGGGAGGGGGGCACGGAGAAAACCCACGCACACACGATGTAACCAGAGAGCATGGAAAAGAGCATTTAGAAGTGTAAGTACATGTTGTGTGAACTGACATTGATTTCATCTGTTTTCTTTTAGATGCCATGGAAGAAAGGTTTCCGTATGTGACGCACACCCAAGGCTGCCCAAGCTGTTGAC
Source organism: Doryrhamphus excisus (assembly GCF_037039965.1). Classification (NCBI taxonomy): domain Eukaryota; kingdom Metazoa; phylum Chordata; class Actinopteri; order Syngnathiformes; family Syngnathidae; genus Doryrhamphus; species Doryrhamphus excisus. Next base: position 14,418,607 of record NC_136371.1, read on the forward strand.
TGTGCAGTTGCGACAAAAGATAGGGAAGAAGTATCTTCACTGTCACCAATGGAGGTACCAATAGGTGGGTTACAAAAGGTGGTAAAAGGGTCATTTCATCAAGGTAATACAAGGTTTAAGTATGCAGGGACACAATGTATGGCGATTGCCTTATGTGCCACTGCGTTACACAGTGTCTTGTTGTCTTGTTGTGGGATACTGCTGATCTTGACATGGCTGTTGTTGAAGGCGATCAGTTGTACACTTGTCTAAGGGAACGTCACGTAATTCGTGACTCATCCCACTTTTTGTCTGTCGCAGAATTGCCCAAACAGGAGGTGATTGCTGGACACAAATTTGAGTTTTATATGCGTGATGATTTTGCTTTAGGTGATGTCAATGTAGTTTCTGGCTCTGCATGATGCATTACAAACAATGTTTGGCAAGTACAGCACATGCATTCTTTTTTTTTTTTATAGATAGTATTGTTGATCTAAATGCCCTTACATGCTAAACAGATTTGCGAGAGATTTAGAGAGAGAGACAAAAACAGCAGCAACAAGAATTCCCATAACAACAGTGACAAACAGAACAGTTAAATGTCAATGATGGCTAAGGGTCACAATAGAGATGATATCAGTGAAATGAAGCAGTCCAATTTACCAGTGGCAATAGTAACAATAAAGACATGAACCGTGATAGTAAACATAATTACAGCCATACAGTTAGAGTAATTAAAATCTCACTGCCAGCAGCGCTCCACCCACGTAGCGGAGAACCATCCCTGACGAGCCCTAAGGCAAGACTGGGGATGGGCAAGGACAGGGACAGCGATGCAGCAGAGCATAGGACCAGTGGCAGCAGACACCCAAACGCCCGGGAGAGCACCGTCCCCCCAGCAGGCCCCATTCCGAGGAGCATGCCCCCCATTCCCACACGCCACCCAGGCCCCCATCCCTATGAGCAAGATCAGGCCCCCTCCCAACATGCAGCCCGGTCCCCGCAGCAGCCACCACAGCACAGCAACCCCAAGCCACCACCGTAGACCCCACTCCTGGAGGCCGGCGAACTCCCCCTCAAGGGCACGTTGGTGCCCACGACCCAGGACAGACCGAGGGAGGTAGCGCCAACCATGACCCGAGGGCAAGCCCTGGCGTCAGCTGGTTCCAGCGGGACCCCCTGAAGGCTAGGCAGACCAGACCAAAATATCCTGCAGCCCAGGGCACCCCGAGCGAGCCGCCAAGCCCCAGCAGCCAGCGGGCCAATCGCAGGGGGTAGGCAGAAGGCTCTCCAGTTCAGCCCGCTACGCCTGTGTGTGTAATGATGGTATTGTGTAGATTGTGCAATTAAAAATAGGCCTGCCCCCATAGGGCTGACCCCACACACGCCCACCCCGCACTACCGACCAACCGAGCGGGGCAAGCCAGCTGCCCGCAGCAAGCCGTGGGCCACCACAAGCCCCACCCAGCCCATCGTGGCAGCCAGTTCAGCATTCCAACTCCCCCCAGGGGGCCCCACCAGATATTGTGCCAGCTACGCCACCCCCGGACCACCAGGAGCCGCGGACAAACCACACGCCCTGAGGCAGCTCCTACAACCACCAGAACAGCAGGGACTGCGACAGTAGAGCCCATAAGATAAACAACACCCCAACAGCCGTAAAAATTGAATGCACCCCCAGCCCCACCCTCCGCCCCAGCGCCGACCCGTCTCCACCACATATCCCATCCACCCACGGACCCGCCGAGTAGGACACCCCGGAGGTGGGAAGACTGACACCAGACCGGAGACAGAAGGGGCCAACCAGACACTGGCAAATAGCAGGGGCCGCCCGTGAGCCACCGGCCAGACCCACCCCCTAACCCTTGGTCGAGGCACATGCATTCTTACGGTCTGTCAAAATAGTTGTGCCATCATTTGTGATGATGGTCGGTATTGTCTGGTGAATTCACACTCGTGCAGTTGAGATGGCATGGTTTGTGGCGATGGAATCAGTGTTGTTCTGTGTTTTTGTGGTCTTGATGACCTTGCAAATCACATTAGCGATTTGGCTGCAGGGTTTGGCGGTGCAAATAAACCTTTTGAGATAGCTGGTGTTGTTGTGACTCTTTTGGCAGTTGAAGCGTCACTTGCAGATGACTAATGATGTTTCCAAAAAGTTCAAAATGGCTGACAGTTCGAGTACATGTGCATCTGATGTAGTCAGTGTCGTTACCACACAGCATGATTTCTGTCCAATGCCTCAAACATACTCCCAAGTTGAAAAGCCAACAATTTGAAACAGTCAGACCAGTTCCTGTTTCTTGAGCAAACCGTTAAAATAAAACTCTTAAAAGAAATCCAAATCCAAGTGGTCTCCGAAGGTAGACGTTATGATTTAACTTAGTTGCCCGACTTGGCACTAAAAGAGGACAAAAACTCACATTTGACAGGCTGTGGGTTGGACTGTTTCCTCTGCGGCATTCTCGCCTTGTCGTGGGCGAGATCCTGTGCGGGATTCGGCTTAAACTCCCTTGCAGAGTGACCGCTGGTCCGTCCGTCTGGTCGCCTTTCTGGCTGCCCACTAACTGCTCATCCACATATCGTCACCTCCTTCCCGTTCCTCCAAAGGAACGGCGAGGAAATCATCAACGGAACACCAAGAACAGACGTCCTGTAACACTCTTGACTTGACATTTCTCTACTACATAGCCAGTGCTATCTTGTCCATGTCAAACTTTCAGTAAGCTCGATCTTTCTTTCCTAGGAGATAACTTACTGCTTACTTCTTCTGGGGCAGTTTTGTTGCCATACGTACGGTAGACAGACTGTAAGTGCTGTTACAGAAATGCACGAAGCATAATTCTTAAATCAGTTCATGAATATAGTTAATAAATAATTTATTTCATTGACGCTTGGTTAAAAGGTTAAAAGGTTAAACAGGTTAAAAGGGTGTACATTATTATAATGAAATGACAAATAAGTTACTTAATTTATTGTGTATGTTTTCATTGTTCCCATGGCGGAACTAAAGATTCTTGTTTGTGCTGCTAAGGGGCAGCATTAATTGAAGGACACCGGAGGAAGTTGTAAACGCAGAGCACGTCATTTGCACGTACTGTTTAAGTGTGAAGCTAACAGTCACATGGATTTCCAAGACTTTAAGGACCTCTTTTCACGACCAGCAGCCAACGAGGTAGATTTTTAAGTTGTTAATTAGTCTCATGATATTAAGTTTCATTTTCATATGTTTGATATGACGGGATAATTTTGTGACATGTACCATTTGTATCTGGTTGAATGCAGTTCTCACAGCGTGAAGGCAAGGATGTATGAGAAACAAGCTCATGTATTAAATGCCCGTTTCAAAGAACCGACCTGTGTCTGTTGTCTGTTGTACGCAGACTACCACCAACATGACGTCAGTGAGCAGGACTTACTTTGCAAACCGCTGAGTTGTGAGTTGAGCTGGGCGATACTGCAGATTGTGGTATCAATCATATTCTAAGTCAGAGGTAGGGAACCTATGGCTCGGGAGCCTGGTAGGGCTCTTTTGATGACTATATCTGGCTCTCAAGCATTTCTTACCACAATAAAAATGCATTTTTTAAAGTGAACATTTTAAAGTAAACATCACAGAAATGACTGTTAAAAATAATATTAAAAATCAACAACTTTTTTATGCATTTTAATTCGTCCATCTATTTTCTACTGCAATACGGCCGACCATATCCATCTTTCCTGATATTTTCCAGGTCAAACACCAAAACTTGATTATTACTGGGTAATGCGGTAGTCTACCTCGGTCATTGAGATGTCAACATGTAAATATAAACTTTTCTCCTTTAGTCAAATAGTCACCTAGCTAAAGCTGCAGAACCAAGCCTTCTGGCAAAGATGGCCAAAAGAATGAAATATACTGAGTATGGTGCAAAATTATGCAGCAGCAGAAGTTGTATTAATGGCAACAAGTATTTGATTTATTATTAGACACTGCGCTGCTCACGAAAGTGTGCTGGCCACACCCCATTGGCGTGGGGTAGTGTGCCTGGTCTACACAATTAGAGCCCATTATCTAAAACTGTTGGTCTTACATAAAAATGCACACATTTTATTGCATTCAATGTTTAAAAAAATGTATATGGCTCTCACAGATACACATTTTAAAATATCTGGCCTTCATGGCTCTCTTAGCCAAAAAGGTTCCCGACCACTGTTCTAAGTGAATACAAAGCCAGTCGATACCGATACGATACTGATACGTTTAACTTGCCAACCTTCAAAATCCATCCATTCAAAAGTTGAACTGAATCAGGGGCGTCACTAGGTTATGAGGACGGGGAGGGGGGCTAGCCCCCTGGAGATGCAAAGGATATGAATGAATATAGTAGACATTCCAAAAACAAAAAAACAAAAAAACAAGAACCGGGATATAACTTTCCCACTTTTGGACAGATTTAGTAGATACTCAGTTGTTTTAGGCCACCATTAAATGTACACAAGTACACACAATCTACACTGCAAAACCGTTGTTCAAGCTCTGCAACCATTCTGTCCAGTGGCTAGTGATCAATTATATAATAATCATTATTATATTATTATTTAATAATAATTAGCCTATTATTATTACTATCATCATTATTCTTCTTCTACTAGTAGTAGTAGTAATAATCAGAAGAAGAAGAATATTAAAGAATAATAAGAATAATATTAAATATTATTATTATAATAATAGGCTCATTATTATTGAATTATTATTAATTATTATTAAATTATAATATAATAATGGTAGTATAGTACTCATAGGCTAGTATTTGCCTGCTTATTGGCTTGCTTATTAGCCTGCCTTTGCCCTATTATATGAAATTTGTCAGAGATTTGTTTTGTAAAAAAAAGCTGAAGCCCCCCTAAAATAGGCCTACTATTACCCCTATTTAGTCCCCCATGTTAGTTTTCAACATGTCCCCCAAGGTCCCCCTACTGAGACTGCTGAGGATAAGAAAATGGATGGATTTCTCATCTGCTTGTTCTATTGTGTGTGAAGAAGCAATTAACTCAGCATTAACTCAGCTTCTCTGCACTCCGGCGTGTGTGCCCGTGTTGATGATAGTCAGCCCACCCCGCAGGCCCCAAAGAGGTTAACATATATTCACAAGAGTCACTGTGGTCACATTATTTTTTATTAACATTATTAATGATCTTTACTCATTGATATGTTTTTGCCACTTGGCTTCCTGCTGTGCCCTCCAGGCGGCGACCACCTCGTTGTCCACTCCCTCTGCAGCAGCCCTAGCTCTGGCCCTCTGCCGAGTTTGAGCAATGAAGTTTGCAATGTCCTCTTCCTCAGCGTCATCATCCGGACCCTGCCTTTCCTCTAGCGTGTCATTGCATTTGTATCGTGAGTGGTATGTGAACTTCCTACTTGAGCTGAGGTCACTCGCCTCGTCGTCCTGGCTGTATGACCTCCCAGCTCGACTGTGGCCGGGATATTCCACGTCGTCAGGGGATGATGGTTCCTCACGCAGCCATGATGAATATCTCGAGGTGCCGCCGTGCATCTTGTCGTCGCCGTTCTCACCAGCACATGAAGCCCGGCGGCTGGAAAGGTCAAACTGGGAGGCGGAGTCGTCCAGGTCATCGTAAGGCTCCATTTCTGCAGCGGCTGCGGCTTTTCTCGATGGAGGCCTGACACTCTTCAGCCAGTCGTCAATGCTGGTGTTCTTGTCTTTCTCCAAAGCTGGGTTCAGGTTCAGACATCCAGAGAGACCAAACGTCCTTGCAGGTTTGTCTTTTTTCTTCTTTGTGTCTTCAAGAACGGCTTCCTCCTTTCTTTCATCCTCTTCATCCTCGTCCTCCTTTGGTTTCTTTTTCTTGTACAAAGTGCTACGCTTGTTGTCCTCCAGGATTTTCTTCTTCTCATAGGTCGCCATTCTTCCTCTCATGTTTGTCTTGATCTCTTTGTCCATGGCGTCTAGTTTGCTCAGGTCCACTTGGTCCTGGAAGAGGCTGTACAGAGGGACGCTGGTGGTTGTGATTTTGTTTTTCTTGGTGTCCAGTGCTGTGCCTCGTGAATTAACGCCACTTAGACTGCCACCTGAGAGGACAGACGAGGGCTGGCCGCGACCCTGCGACATGGCGCTGGAGGAGAAGGAGGCACCACTCAACATGGATGCTTTATCATCATCTCCACCCCGGCCCCAAATCACACCGGATGAGGCACCAAAGCTCAGCTCCGACCCCGCAAGTGACGGAGGAGGCAGGCTCATCTCGTTTTGCTTCTGTTTGATGGTTTCCGTCACCACATTGGCGATCCAGTTCTGGATGCTGGCCAGGTTAACCATCGGTTCTCCCCCAGGACCCTGGACACTTGGAACTGGGAGGATGGGAGGAACCGGTGCTGAGGGATTAAGATGTGCAGCAGATTGCACTGATCTTGTACTACGAGCTTGTGACACAGATGATATGACGGATGAACTTCCGCTGAGCATTGACATGTTGTCATCATTGATGGCGGTCAGCGGTCCGGTGACTCCAGCTCCCGCCCAGAAGGCGGAGAGCGGTATTGTAGCTCCACTGACACAGCTCTCATTCTCCCAGCCGCACATGGACTGACTCTCTTCTAATGTCTTCTTGGAACTCTGTAGGATCTCCTCTCGTCTTTGCCTCCGCTTGACAGCGGCAGAGTCCACAACCCGACTTATCTCCAAAAGCTCATCCACATTCTCCTCACCGAGTCGTCTCTGCTGCCTGCGCTTCCACGCCTGATAGGCTGTTAGGTTTACATCCTCAAAGGATGGAGGTGCTGCTTCGACGCCGTCACCTTTCTCATCGTCAGCAACAGAGCTTTTCTCCCCGTCCTCACGGTCTTTTTTATTCCAGCCAAAGTGGATTCTCTTGACCCGCCAGCGCTCCAAGGCGGTCATGTTCTCCTTGTTCTTCTGGCAGAAGTTGTACATGGAGGTAGTGTCTGAAAGGATGCTCTCCACCTCGTCTTCAAACTTTTTTTTTGTCTCTTGTCCCTGTGTGGTGCCGCTCTCATTGGTGTCATCCTTTTTGCGATAACGAGCTGCGGCCTGTTCCTCGATCTCCCTCAGCCGCTCCTTCCAAAGGTCGGAATAACTGGTGCAACTCGAGGTGGACACGGTGTCTGATGGAGGGCATCTGTTGTGACGCTTCAATCGTTCCTTCACGGCACGCACATCTGCACTGGTGATGCTCTCCACGTCGGTATCTCCGTACAGGCCAGGTGCTGAGTCCTCTTCGTCGCTGTTGAGCTGTGCCTCACACCACGCGTCACTTTGGTACCGCTCATTTCTGCGCTGCCACTCGTGGATCATGCTGTCCAACCCATCTTCATCCTCTGCACCTTCGGTAATTCTCACCTGCACAGGCTGGTCTGTCTTCTCTTCACTGCATGAAGGTTGGTCAAGCTGCGGTCTCATCCATCCACTTTTGAGCGCCTCAGTGGCTGCGGAGGTTGCCACACTGCTCATCACGCTGGCGCCATCCTCCTCTTCCTCCATCATGATGGAATGTGCTTTCACCTCCACCGTGCTTTGCGCTTCCTCGTGATCTGTGTTATCATCGTTTCCGCCGCCGAAAATATGAGCACGAGTGCGTGCGTCAATAACAGAACACTGGCTCAGTGTGTCATCATCGTCTCGCTCCTCCATCAGATCTTCGTTGAGCTGTCGCAGCTGTTTCAGGAAACCCTCGTTGGGGTTAATGGGCCGCTTCTTCCGAATAGCTGTCAGGGCCTCCATGATGCTCATGTGCTGGAAGATCATGAGGTAGGATGCCACCAGAACGGCTGAGCGGCTGATGCCCATCATGGAAACCACCAGAACTTTACCTTCAAATGAAAGAATAACAAACAAACTTTTGAACTCCCAAAGAATGAAGATGAACATTTATTCCTCCCAAAAAACATGTCGGAATTTCACCTTTGTGGCTCAGCAAAGCCTCGTCAAAGAACTCAGCGGTGGACCGGAAGTGTGGCGAGATATCGGCATCAGGAAAGTCGTCCACTTCGATGCCCATATAGTGCACCCCCATGCCTCCGTAGAAAGCCTCCCCGGTGTAGACGCCTGTGCCGTGAGCAGCATTGAGGATGTGCGTAATGCCCATTCGCTTCAGGCGGGCCTTGTTTACCGCGACAGATCTGAGTGAAATCGAACACATAACATGCGCGAGGATATAAAACGATCACAGCCACACCACTGACTTCACCTTACGCTGAACGGGGAGTCTTTAACTCACTTTTCAGCAATGAAAATGTTAGGCCACACCTCGTCCACGGGCCTGCTGGGGGCCTCCAGGCGCTCCTGAACCATGGCCCTCTGGATGTCGAGCACACAGGGAGTGTTGTAAGGACTGCGATCGTCAATCATATCTCTTACTCGGTTGTAGAGGTCCTCCACCATCAGCTGGTCTGCAGTTTCCAGCATTGACTCTGGGATGGACTCAGTACGGACCCCACGAGGTGGCAGCTCTGTGAACAACAGATACTTTAGATCTCAAACTCAATTTACCTGGGGGCCACTGGAGCTAGGGTCTGGGTGAGGCTGGGCTGCATCAGGTTTAAAAAAAAACAAACGCTTTTATTAAAAACAGAAAAATATATTAAAGAAACCTTCATTGCTTTTGCTTCTGCTATACCCTACACCAGTGATTCCCAAAGTGTGTGCCGCGGCCCCCTTGGTGGGCCATGATAGGTAATTAAAAATATGATTCATTTTTGCAAATATTATTTAAAAAATATTTTTATTGTAACATATTTATTGCATGATTTAATTGAGTATTATTGACCTGTATATTTTAGGAACCTTATACAGTTTATGATTGGAACGTAACTCTCTGGACATCATGCCAGTCTTGAATGCAGTTATGAAAAGTATGAGAATTAATTTTGCCTTATGTGTACACCACAGATTAACAGTTTGGGCTTCCTTTATTCCCTTGCTTTAATTTCAATCCTGAATCTCATTTTTTTCTTATTATTATTATTATAAAATATAAAATTAATCATTATTATTATTATCATGATTATTATTATATTATCAATAATAATAATAATGAATTATTATGATTATTATGATATTATTATTAATAATAATATTAAGTTAAGTGCTCTGAGAACGCAGCATTTAGTCTATGTACTGTTTATAAGACAAAGGAGGGCTGCGGACATTTTTTATATTTTCCAGTCTCCTAGCTGTGAGTTCTGCACGCTAACCACTCAACCGCCATGCATATTATAATTATGTATTTTTATAAAGGATGCACAGCGGATGAGTGGTTAGCACGCAGAAATCAGAGTTCAATCCCACCCTCAGCCATCTCTGTGTGGAGTTTGCGTGTTCTCCCCGTGCATGTGTGGGTTTTCTCTGGGTACTCCGGTTTTTTTAGTAGGCAACACAGTTTGAACAGGAACATCTGCTGGAATTTGAACGCACAATGATGTTTGCTGATTTTCATTTATTCCTCCGACGTGAATTTCGAGACAAACTGACTCACATGTATCATCTCACTCAAGTCGTCGCTTGACTTCATTAGCCGATGCAAGACTCCGACACCAGTCACCTCATTGGACTTAATCGTGTCATTTGACTCCTACCACATTCCTCTTCAGATGTACTGGACTCACAGTGGCTTAATATCAAATACATGTTCCATCTGCTGCTCTTTCAATTATGGTATCGGTGTGTGAGTGCGCTGCGTTGGTGTCCTGCTGGGAGACAAACCGGTCACAGTCGAAGTTACTGGTCACAGAGAGAAGCTTTGAGGTTTTCTGGCTTCTTTTAACCTTCAATGACACTTTTACTATGTATAGCGTGTCACAAGTTTAAGATTGTATGTTTGGTGGACATCTTGGAGCCTCTCATATGATCAAATAAGAGAACTCTTTGACTTAAGTTGTCAAACTGTGTCTCACCCTCACTGATAATCTTCTTGGCAGCAATGGCGGATGACAGGTGAATGGGTTCCATAAAGATGCTGGCAGCGTCCGAGCCCGAGATGGCGGAAAACCTGGACTCTGACATCATGGAAAGGCTAGAAACAGAAAAGACCAAGTCGTTTGGTGACTGGCTTCTGACTTCTGGCTTTGGCTTTTCAAAGCTGATCTGATACCTGGGCGATGGACAGCGCAGGTAACGAGACTGGACACCATGAATGTCGTTCTCCTCCTCGTCAGGCACCATTTGATCATCACGCTCGCTGGTAGACGCCATGACAGCTGAGACGATTCCTTCCTGTTCAGTGAAACCACTGTCCCCTTGCCCCACACAGTGAAAAATTATGGTAATGGTAATGGTTTAATTTCATTTGAACATGCATTAGATTACAATTGAATGCATCACATAATCAGTTCCCAGTTCCACATGTCCAAAAGGAGTAGAAAGAAGCAAAGCTTATTAAATCCTACTCCTCCAATTTTTTTTTACTTTATTTTTATTTTATTTTTATTTAGGCTCCAGCACCCCTGCGACCTTTTTGAGGATGAGCGGCAGAAAATGAATGATTGATCAGTTGATAGCCTATAGCCTATGATCAGCCTATGTCAGGTCAATTGTTGTTTTCAATAAATTTATTTTTCAAAGTGCTTTTTGTCAATCAATCAATCGCTCTTTCATACAGGGAAATATAGGTTTGGAGGAAAAAGTTCCAGTATACATGATAAGCTGATTATAGGTACTACTGTAGTCTATACCCAACAGTCTGCGTGTTTCCTGGCCTGGCAGCAGATCTATTTTTAAGCAACAGCTGCACTGCGGGCCACAGATCAGCGTTTCACGCAGATCCCAATTCCAAACAACACGCAATGCAACAGTGAGACATGCCGCACAAACAAGAACACAATCATTGTCTTCAAACAAACAAAGTCTTACTTTGGCAGCCAGAGGCAGAGTCCATCAGAGGGGGTCATGGAAGGCTGGTAGCCGGCACACTGACGCATGGTCCTAAAGTTAGTGTGCCCCCCCCCCCCTTCCGACACCCCCACCCCTAATCCATGTAGGACGCCTGGATATCTGACACCCAAGCACTGATACACAAACGGTCCTTCACTCAGACGCTCCACTTCCACCTTCCATCTTTACTCGTCTTTTTCTTTCCTCCTGTTTGTTCCCTCCTTCTGTCTTGCATATCAATTCTTTTTTCCATTTTTATCTTCCTTCCCTCCTTCTTTCTCTATAGTTTATCTGTGATGATGTCTCTTGAGAGTGTAATTAAATGTAATCATGCATTTCTACAATAATTTTCTGAAAGGAGAAGCTCTCCAATCTCGTTGTACATCTTGTATAATGACAATAAAGGCCATTCCATTCCATTCCTTAAATTTCACCATCACGGTGAAATTCATTTTGTCTTATCTGACTTTTGGGAGCTGGAGTTCTTGTCCCTCACTGGAACAACATGGTCTTTGTCAGTCAGCTGACAACATTACTATTTATACCCTCTGGACCCGGTTTGAGGACAAGCATCACTTTCTAATATGTGAACAATCGCTTGACTACATCAAATGATCACCGTCTGCTCTGATTGTTGAATTTGGCACATCTTTATTTGCAAAAGGCTTTTTGAAGAACCATTCAGATACCAGTAGGGGGCTAAACAGGGGACGGGGGGTTATTTCTATATATAGTTTTTATTTCTGTTCATACAATATCACCAACAACTGGCCATTTTTACCGTAAATAACTCCTCATTCACTCCAAGTACTTTATCAATATGTAATAATTAGGGCTGTCAATCGATTAAAAATATTTGATCGCAATTAATCGCATTTTGTCCATACTTAACTCAGAATGAATCACATTTGATCACAGACAGAAATATACGTTTTTATCTATAATAAGTAGGGAATTACCGTATTTTCTGGACTATAAGTCGCTCCGGAGTATAAGTCGCACAAGGCCAAAAATACATAATTAGGTAGAAAAAAACATACATAAGTCACAATTTTTGCGGGTCATTTATTTTATAAACTACTGTATTTTCTGGACTATAAGTTGCTCTGGAGTATAAGTTGCACAAGTGCATAATTAGGTAGAAAAAAACATACATAAGTCGCACTGGAGTATAAGGTGCATTTTTTGCGGGTAATTTATTTTACAAACTACTTGACCAAAACAGACATTACGTCCTCTTGGAAGGCAAGTTCTAACAATAAAAGAATAGAGAACAGGCTGAATAGGTGTACGTAAGTATGCTAACACAATGGTTATTCAGCTACATAAAAAATAAACATGAACAGAAAAGGTGTCCAGTCTTTATGGAACATAAACAGTTTTTTCATTTATAAGTCGCTCTGGAGTATAAGTCACAGGAACAGCCAACCAAAATACAGTACATCAAATTTTATTTAAAAAGGATATCAATTTGGGAACTATGGGCCATTATTTGAAACAATACTGCATATTTTGTTTCTTTCGGCTTTTTCCTGATTACGGAGTCAACACAGCGGATCTTTTTGATCCGGATACTGATATTTGGCTTGACGCCTTTAAATTCTGGATGCCCTTCCTGACGGATACCGATGATCCTTACTAGTGGGAGATTCAAACCCGATGCGTCCGCTCCAAAGTCCTAGCTAACTACTACACCACGACAGGCTCATATCTTTGTATGACTATTTATCTTTACTATTATCATATTAGCTCTTAATCTTACCCACAAACGTTCAGCAAATACAAAATGTGAGCGAGTGAAACCTCTCACGCTGACACAAACATGTCTTTATTTGTGTCAGCTCAAAATAAGATTTGTTTATTTAGGATACTGGTTTTAACTTCAAAATGTTTGTGAGTAAAAATCCTATTTAGGAACATTCAGAAAAGATTATTATTAAAGATTTGCCTCAATGCACCTTTCCTTCACGAAATACCTAAAACACAGGGCAATAGTCATAAAATATTTTATCCAAATTGCAAACCTAATGTCATTTCATTTCTTTTTTTAAAACACATTAAAATACATAAAAATTCTAGAAGTAGGTTTTCCATCCATAACGCTCCATTTCTGCTTCCAACAACAAAACATGAGCATTCAAACTTGCCTTAGCAAACATACCACATGACACCAGGCATACGGCATCCTCACCAGCGCACATCTGCAGCACAAAGCAGTTGTTTTTGCATTTTCTATACTAAACGTACACATGTATTGGTTTTAGGACTTTGATATTTAGTTTGATTTATTTTTTTCACATTTAACAATTTTTTTTTACACTGCAGATTTTTTCTCCAACCATATTGCCCTTCCCCACCCCACACCCCGTACCCCCCACGGTGGTGGGGGGTCCTCAATACAGCAGCCAAACCCAGGCGCTGTTTTTATGGGCATCAACCCCTGCGAACGGGTGGGGGATCTTCTTTACTTGCATATGCTCACTTGTCAAGACTCCAATCCAGATTTATATGGCGATGATGAGCAGCTCATTTGATGTGGTCACATGATATGCTTGGGACTGGAGTCAAAGTCCAGAGGTTGGAGCACAAATACAGTTTACTCCACGGATGTGGAGTTCTTGGGACTCAAGTCAAGATGTGACTTTGTTCCACCTGCACATCGTTCATGCACTCAGATCTTATTGTCAACCGTTGTAGGCTGCAGAGGGAGGGTGGCTTCGCTCTCCTTGGACTCGCCGCCATCTTTTTTTCTGACTTGGTCGTCATTCAGCTTTTTGCCCTGCTCTTCTTCATTTGCGCTGACATATAAATCAAACTTCGGGACAGGCGGAGGCTCACAATACACCAGGGGCAAGCACGACATCAAATGCAATGCTTCGCTGTCGATGAGCTTCACGCAGCTGTAGAAATCCTGCGGCGGATACGTATTGGTGATGGCGGCTGGTGGGCCTGTGGTGCTGTAGCCATTCTCTGTCAGACCAACCATCCCAGGCCAGGCAGACGGTGCGGCCGGTGGCGGCGATAACGTAGGAGCCATGCAGTAGGGGCTGGCGGGTGGATGATGGGCAGTGGTGGCGGCTAAGTCATTTGGGATGATGAGGGGGTCCATCGCCTGGCTGGGCGGCTTTATGGGAAGTGTGCACTCATTTGGCGAAGCCAGATGGATGCTGTCGGGGCTCACCTGCTCCCACACCTCCGTTTCCAAGAAGCTGGGAGGTATGAAGCTATGGAAGTTGGAAAGGTGACGATTGATTTCATCAAGGTTCCCCTTCTGAGAGTGGAAATGTACAGACACATGAAATTAGATAAATGAGACATTCCAGAAAAGACGATAGAATATGTGTTACCTTCAGGAGCAGTCGGTCAATACCGATGATGTGCGGTTTTGGAATCGGCGGCAAGAAGAAGTCTTTGACTCTGAAAGGGAAAGCGGAAATTACACACATCCACTCAGGAAGAAAAGGAATGTGACAGTTTGAGTGGAATCATGTGACTCACCTCACACATTGCGGAAGGACACGCACGGCGATGGCCAGCAGTGCCACCGCGCTGATGCTCGTCACGAGAATCAGCACGAGAAGTACATCTGCTTCAGTAAAAAAGAACGTTTGATTTATTCCATCCCCTACCACCTCGCCTGACTGCACAGCCGCCCCTCACGTCAATGTGCATGTCACACCTGCTGGGGCCTGGGCGGGAATGCTCATCAGGATCGGCTGACTCCATTTGCTCCACAGGCCATAGTTGCGTGACCGGCAGCGGACACGAACAACGTAGTCGTTATTGGGGAGGCCGAGCAGCTTAACCTCAGGTTCTCGCAATGACTCCTTGACCTGGCGACAGGAGTCTAAAAATCAGCAAGATTCCATACAATAATTTCTGTAAGGGTGTAACGGTACGTATGATCTGAGTCTTTTGGGATTTCTCACACAGTACATGGTACAAAAGGGTTTTCAACAATTGCTCTTTTCCACCTTTTTTTGTTGAGAACTGATATTTTGCTGAAACCTACCTATATTGTGTTTTTTCTGATGAAAGATTGAGAGTCTAATCTTTCTTTTGGTATATACCATGTCTATATAGCCCTAGAACACAATATTCTATGTCTTGAAAACAGCTTTTGAAATATGGTCGGGATTGAATTCATATTCATTGCATTCATATTTTTGCCCTGGGGCCCGCACGATGAATGAGTGGTTAGTTTCTGTTTCGGTTCTCCACTTGGCATCTCTGTGTGGCGTTTGCATGTTCTCTGGGTACTCCGGTTTCCTCCCACATTCCAAAAACATGCGAGGTTAATTGGCGACTCCAAATTGTCCATAGGTATGAATGTGAGTGTGAATGGTTGTTTGTCTATATGTGCCCTGTGATTGGCTGGCCACTAGTCCAGGGTGTATCCCGCCTCTCGCCCGAAGACAGCTGGGATAGGCTACAGCACCCCCGCGACCCTCGTGAGGATAAGCGGTAGAAAATGAGTGAATGTCCCATTTAGTTTATCATTTACATTTGTTGACAAAACTTTCCCATTGAAAATGAATGGGCTATTTATTAACCCCATTTATTAAAGAAGAAATATCTGAATGTGCCTTGGCTGCACTAATCTCAGGCAGGGTGCATGTGTGGTACAGGGGTCACATACTGTAGGAGTCCACAAGTGTCGACGTATGAAAAGTATGTCTTGCAACCTGAAAAAAAACGTAAGCATAGAGTTTGTTTGACATGACAAAGAACCGGTCAACAGCTTGAAAATCTATGGATCTTCTTCCATGTATGGATGGTGACACCTCCTCAATATTACTATCACTAGATCTTAGTGCTGCCTTCCATACCGTCGGTCACGCTATATTACTTGAATGCCGTAAAATGCATATTGGTGCTACTGGTCCGGTACCCTCTTGGCTCAGATGTTATCGCCTGGATCGGACGCATCATGTCGTTTGTGATAATGTCACCTCTGAGTACTATGGTGTCACCTGTGGAGTCCCACAAGGATCAGTGCAACCAAAAGGCGCTAAATCCATTTTGACTGATTTCGAGAAAATCAATGATTTTTAATTACGCACATATCAATCTATTTGGTCATCAAGTCTATATTGCAAATGAAAGAGCTATCAATATAGGTCATAAAAATGCATGCTATAAAAATCCTGCACACACCATGTATTTTATTTATTTATTTTATAATTTTTTTTTCCGGATTTAGCGCCTTTTGGCTGAAATGGTGGATTTAGCACCTTTTGGCTGAAATAAATTTGAAGTCACCTTTAACTTCTTCAATGGCATTGTTGTAAAAGAATGTAAGGTGCTTTAATGTGCTATGCTAATAAAATAATTACAACACAGAAGCCATTCTCAACATACGTACAATACACCCCCCCCACACACACACATGCACTCGTTCACCTTCACACATTACAGAAACAAAATGTTATAACCTACCACTAGTACACTGTTACTGATAAAATTTTGTTAAGATATTATAGCCAGGGGTGGGCAAACTTTTTGACTCGCGGGCCACATTGATATGACAAAATTTACGGGGGAAGGGCAGACTATATATTTTACACGTAACAGTCCACCTGGTATTATTGGATCTGTAAAATTGTCATGCAATCTGCTATTATTATTTATTATTTTATATTTATATTTAAATATTTTTAAAATAATACAATATTATAATAATTACAATAAAATTTAAATAATAATTATGATATTATGTAAAATATGCAAAAATATAACAATAATATTATATATAAGTAATATAATAATTAGCATTAATATAATAATTATAATCATAATAGTTCTGATAATTATTATAATAATCTAATAATCTAATAATAATTATTATTATTATTATTATTATGTTCTTGTGTCCCTTTTTTCAGGAGCACTTTGTAAACAAGTGTTCGGCCCTTATTTAGCCAATCATCGATTGTTAATTGTTGTTCTTGTGAAGCCCCTTGAGGCCCTTTTGTGATTAAGGGCTATAGAAATAGACTTGACTTGACATCACACAGAGTTGTGAGCTAAACTAAAAACTGTTTATACAAACGCAGAGAAGTTTTGTGTTTGGCATTTAGTACCTTACCATCCCAAAACTGAACCAAACGATGACCTTAAAGCCGATGTACGTATTGAACCACGATCATGGCATACCGTTACACCCTTACTGCTGAATCTCACACATTTTACCTTCCACTTGTTGGGCTCGCTAACTTGTCTGTACTGCAGCTCGTACACCAGTGTAATCCAACCATACTTCAAGTCGGAGGGCACCGGATACGCCCAGGAGAGCAGCACTTCATGACCCATCTCGTCCCCGCCGGCGTCCATCAGCTTGTACGTCAGATTAACTGGAGCTTCGGTCTGAACTATGAGAGAGGCAATAAATAAATCGTCTGATCTCTGCGTAGAACGCCTTGGCCTCTGCCGCCGTGAGGTCGGGGAGCAGCGCTTTATAAGATATGAGACGTAAACAAACTAAGGAATGGAATATATTTATGAATAAGAAACAAGAAATTAAGTTTTCTTGATATCTGGATGATATCTGGGTGAAAGGACATTGTTATTGTGGGTAGCTGCTCTACGAGTCCACAACTCAATACAAAGGGCTGAAAAATGAGCATAATAGGTCCCCTAAACACTGGTCATCCCGCAGAAACAATTTGGGTGAGAGTGAGACATTTAATTGGACTTACCAATCTCAGCCACATCCAGGCAGTGCTCCTGTGAAGTGAAGTTTTGGTGTGGCGTCACCGCAGTGACCTTCATGCAGTAGTAGTTCCATATGGATGTGTGCCTACTGTCAAAATGGCAACTGTAGGCACCCGCGCTCACATAGTCCGGACACTCACGTTTGGGCCCTTTGCTGCATGCACCAAAGAATCAATCATTACAATGAAGCCATTTTGTTACAGGCCCCCGAGGGGAGTCATCAAAGTAATTCAATTATTTTTTTTTCAATTTACAAAGATAACAGCAGAGTGTTCGCACTCTTTGGAATAGGTGAGCACGTAGGAGATCTCCTCATCATCCGTCTGGTTGGTGAGCGGATACCACCAGCAAGTGAACACTTCCATGTTGGGTGAGCGGCAGTGGTAGATGTGAGGCCTCGTTGTCACAGCAACCCCACCTTCAGGGAGATGTGATGTGAGTACACACATATGTACAGAATGCATATATATGTATGTACATTCTTATTGGGTCAGCATCCACAGGGGTTAATCATTGAAATTTAGGTTACAATTGTTAAATAACCACAACATTAAGAATGTAGCTACCACACCTCGTCAAACACACATGCATGAAGAAACGGTCCATGATTGTGATTTCGAGTAGATGGGCAAATTGATTGACATCTGCAGGGAGTCAGAACATTGCAGCCAATGTCAATAAATACACACCAAAAGGTCAAGAAGGCAGAAAGGAGACATGACGTTTGAAGAAAAAGTATCACCTGGCCTCTGTGCTTCTCCTTTTTGCAAAAAAAATGTTTACATTTCCTGTAAGACAAACGCCAGTGAAGTCAACTACTATAAAATTCTTCATCAGCTTTGTTGTTTGCGCTACTAAGACCTTACATACAAAAACGTGACACGGGTTCAACTTCACGTATTATCAGAGTTGAAGGTCAATACAGTGATTGATCAGCAAAAACGGTTGCCGTCACAAACTAAAAATAGCCGGAGATCTGAAATCGGTGAAAATAACAGCCCCAATATTGTGCAGTCGGAGCAAAACCTTTTCTGGTGGCCTAACACCACCAGAAAAGCACATTGTAAATTCTCGTATTTGTTCCATGAAAACTATACTAATTGTCAGTCTTTTATCTTTATTTACTAGCGTTTCTTGGTTCCAGTAGTGTATCTGCTTATTAGATATGTTTGTCCAATCAGACTTCATCTTCTATGTGTTGCTGTAATCTGCCCAGGGCTTTCAAAATCAGGAGTGCTGGCCCATGTCACATATACACACTATTACAGCACTACTATAGCAATGGGTCTGTTTTCTTTTAGCCAACCAAACGTCTGACACCCTTCTCAGGCCCAGCTCGGGAAGTTACTATAATTTCATCTCTGCCACCTATAAACTAATTCGGGGCAATGGTTGAATGGAAAAAACAAACTCCGCACACCGCTACATCCGGATAACTGCAAGAACACAAACCACAGTCATGGTGTCAGATAAATAGAGGAGAACAGATAAGCTGGTAAATATTCACATTGTATTTAAATACACACGGTGTATATGAAGAGCTTGCAACCAAAAGGCGCTAAATCCATTTTGACTGATTTCGAGAAAATCAATGATTTCTAATTACGCACATATCAATCTATTTGGTCATCAAGTCTATATTGCAAATGAAAGAGCTATCAATATACTAGGTCATAAAAATGCATGCTATAAAAATCCTGCACACACCATGTATTTTATATTTTTTTTTATTAATTTTTTTTCCGGATTTAGCGCCTTTTGGCTGAAATGGTGGATTTAGCACCTTTTGGCTGAAATAAATTTGAAGTCACCTTTAACTTCTTCAATGGCATTGTTGTAAAAGAATGTAAGGTGCTTTAATGTGCTATGCTAATAAAATAATTACAACACAGAAGCCATTCTCAACATACAATACACCCCCCCCACACACACACATGCACTCGTTCACCTTCACACATTACAGAAACAAAATGTTATAGCCTACCACTAGTACACTGTTACTGATAAAATTTTGTTAAGATATTATAGCCAGGGGTGGGCAAACTTTTTGACTCGCGGGCCGCATTGATATGACAACATTTACGGGAGGGGGGGGGGGGGGCAGACTATATATTTTACACGTAACAGTCCACCTGGTATTATTGTATCTGTAAAATTGTCATGCAATCTGCTATTATTATTTATTATTTTATATTTATATTTAAATATTTTTAAAAATAATACAATATTATAATAATTACAATAAAATTAAAATAATAATTATGATATTATTATTATGTAAAATATGCTAATATAAAAATATAACAATAATATTATATGTAATTAATATAATAATTAGCGTTAATATAATAATTATAATAATCATAATAGTTCTAATAATAATTATAATAATCTAATAATCTAATCATAATAATAATTATCATTATTATTATTATGTGCTTGTGTCCCTTTTTTCAGGAGCACTTTGTAAACAATAGACCATGTCAAAAAACGAAATTGATAAAACCATCAAAAGGTTGGCTGTATGTTGAGTTTAAATGAAATACTTTGGAAAGATTGGGCGGGCCGTATTCAAACACTTGGCGGGCCGGATGTGGCCCCCGGGCCGTAGTTTGCCCACCCCTGTATTATAGCACACATTAACATCATCCACATTCCATGATGATCAGCTTTAACACAACTCAACATACCCAATTATATAAGACAATGGTACAAGACTGTCATACATTGCAGGTGCATTCAACCTGTAGGATGCAGTAGAGCGACACATGAAAAATAACAATTTACAGACAATAATACAAATTTTATTAAAAGCAGTGCTCATATTTGACTGCACCATGAAGGTGACAGTGACAAAAATCATCTCATTACAAACTCTTTACATTGTATGTTTTTTAGTACAAGTAAAATAATGTTTCTCATGAAAGTTGGAGGTGTCAAGGTAGAGACATGCCTTTTATGGTGTAAAAAAAACTTCCATGTTACAGAATACTGTAAAAACACAATTTGTGTTCTCCTGAATTGCATAACATACTGTAACTATCATACTTAATGTACACAAACAAAACAGGATGCGCACTGATACTGGCTTTCTGTATGTGCAGTGCCAATTGTATTCTTCTCTCTGATTGGTCAGATTATCAATAGATGGGAAACTTGGGCCAATCAGAATAAAGAATAAAGAAAGGGATTTAGCTCCTTTTGGTTGAAATCTGAAATGGAAATAGCGCCTTTTGGTTGAAAGCATAAATTTCATATCACTTTTTTTCATATTTTTTAAAATTTCAAGACCAAAATATGTGATTTGGATACACATGACAGAGGTCTATTCAACTCATGAAAAACATGCAACTTAGTGAAAATTGGATTTAGCGCCTTTTGGTTGCAAGCTCTTCATATACATATGTCCATAGAATGACAAAAAATAAATACATGTAGCGCAGCTGGTAGCGTGTTTGGATTTGAATCCGGAGAGGGTTGGTTCAATTGGTTCAATTCCTGATTTGAGCTCAAACTACCTTTTTGCTCTTACTTTCATTCATATTTCCACAGAATTTCAGCCCAGCTTAAGCTTGCGAACGGCTCCCGCATTCATTCTAAGTTTCGATTTTCGCACCTTTTCGAAGCATTCACACCTAATGTCTGCTGACATTGCATCATCTAGTCGGCTGATAGGAGCAAAACTGTTCAACATGCCTACAGTGGATGACACAAGGTGGCAGGAGTGCCTAATCTAAAGGTTTCCAAAAGAAATACAGCAACATAGCACAGCAACCAGGAAGTGAAAAGGCACAGTCTTGTAGCGTTGTAGAGATTGCACATTGAGGGGGAATTTGACCGCATTCACACGCATGCATACGCACGCCAACGCCTGCACACACACACACAGTTCAGTTGCAAATGTGAAAATTGTAAACAGTTCATGGTGTTATATTTGTAAATAAATTGTTACTTTTATGTAAAACAGAAAAGTTATGCATGTAACTTTTCACTAAAAGCTGGTTTTCTAATGCAGATTACTAAAGAAACCAATTTTGTTTTCTGATGAAAGCTGAGACTCTAACATTTATTTCCGTATATACCATGTCTATGTAGCCCTACAATATAATAGTCTGTGTGTCTTGAAAAATCAGTCGAAATCATCAAAAATGTCTGATACTGAGAGAACCGGCTTTTGAAAAATGGCTGGGATTGAATGAGTTAATGAGATTAATTCTTAGCTATAACACTAAAAACGAATCCAGGTAACTTATCATGTAGGGTTTAGCATCTTTAATGCTAAATCTTTAAATGTTTGGGTGCCCCTTCTCTGGAATTATAATGGCAGCAGAACTGTTGTTGTCGTCCATGAACCAGTTTGAAGCAGAGAGTGACTGTGAGACAGACATTTGTCTATTTGTCTATTAGTCCACACCGTGACACAAAACACTGGGTTGAAGACATGCTGGGACTCACCTGCTGCTTGAAGCTCTTTGGATTCGTTGCAGCCCACCGAGACGGGAAACAGGCATAGCAGAAGCCACAGCATCCCACCGCCTTTCGCACAATCTGTCAATAGTCACAAACAAAACATCAACTGCTCCGATCTCTGCAGGAAAAGTTGGCAACAGCAACATGAGCGCGTCCCCCAGTCATGGGACATATCACAAGGATGCACACCCCTCCTCGTCTGAATGGCCCATTCGCAATGGAGTGTTCAGCTTCCAACATTAATGTAAAACAACAAGTTGGGCACCTACTCGACCCTGTATCAGTCCATGAAGTCCATCTGAATTAAGCGATTATTAAATACATTGTGAGGAATTAATTCACATGTCAATCCAAGTGGACTTTTGGCTTAAATGTCGTGACAATTTGAGCATGGAAATGGGCCTTTCAAGATATCACTATCTCGGGTCTACTTTCAGCCCTACATCCTAGCCTACATCCTAGACTTTTCGTCTCGCCCAAGCTTTAAGCTCCTTCCATTAAAGGGATAGTTCGGATTTTTTGACATGAAGTTGTATGACTCCATAAGCAGTGAAGTCCGTCAACAGCGACTCTTCAGGTCGTATTCCAGTGCTGAGGAAAGTAGTTTCAGCTCGTTGCTGGGGACAGTTAAGTTTGGCTTCTCAAAACAATAATGAATTTGCACCACAAAAATGCATTAGAGCCATTTATGAGGTCTGATTTTTTTCTAGAAGGCATTTTTGTGATGCAAATGTATTGTTTCTTCACTTAACTGTCCCTAGCAACTAGACACCCTTTTTTACATACAGTAATCCCTCATTTATGGTGGTTAATCAGTTGCAGGATTGTTAAAGTATGACTCCTTATTAATGAATGGAATATGTTTGTAGTTTGAGCATAGAAAATATTAGTCTTGATAAGCTTTCCACATAAAAAGTTCCAGCAACCAAGTTGTCACACTGTTTGTCATTTCTTTTGCATGTCCAGTTTATCCAGTCAAAGCTGACTGTCCACTACCAAGCCCTTAAGGAATGTTCCTTCATTCATTTTCTACCGCTTATCCTCAAGAGGGTCGCAGGGGGTGCTGGAGCCTATCCCAGCTGTCTTCGGGCGAGAGGCGGGGTACATCCTGGACTGGTGGCCAGCCAATCACACGGCACATATAGACAAACAACCATTCACACTCACATTCATACCTATGGACAATTTGGAGTCACCAATTAACCTAGCATGTTTTTGGAATGTGGGAGGAAACCGGAGTACCCGGAGAAAACATGCAAACTCCACACATAGATGGCCAAGAGTGGAATCGAACTCGGGTCTCCTAGCTGTGTGGCCTGCACGCTAACCACTCGGTCCGCCATGCAGCCCTCCCATTAAGGAATGTCATTTTCTTAAACATGCATGAATGCTCGTCGCATGCATTTCTCTAAAGGTTCATCTGATAAATTAATGCAGCATCCATACTGGCTGTCTCCGTCTACCCCCACCCTCCGGTCCTGACTGATGCAAAGATATACATCCACATCTTGACATTCCATGCTAAGTAACTGGTAACTTAAAAAAAAGAAAGGTGTGCGTACAAGTTTCACTTTGTTATTAATTAACAGTTTCTGCACATGGTGGCACTGCAAAGCATCGCAGCCCATAATATGACCTGAGGAGGGTCAAAGTATAACCACCCAAGAGTTTTATTGTGCATTAGCTTTATCTAACAAAGATTTAGTCTGCTATGTCACTGCTAAGAAGGGGAGAAAAAGACCCTGAAAGACGCAATGACTACAATCTTCGTCCTGTTCTGCTCTGGTGTCTTCGGAACCGCTGGTGGTGTTGGCTGTTTCTACAAACAACACTTGGAAGTACCAAGTACCAAATACCCACAGGCCAACTTTAATTTATCGGTGAAAAAGTGAAGCGTTCTAATTGAGACCCTCAGGGGTGGTCAGCTGACAGTGCAATGGCGCATTTCAGTACATACATCCTTGCATACGCACATAATCTACAGCAAATGGATGAATGGAGAGTACATGGATGTCATATGCAGACAATGTTCCCTTACAGCAACGGGCCTGAGGCTGAACTGAAGGTACTGTACATTCTATATGGCCCTATGAAATCCGTTTTATGCATTTTACACTTATTTTTTACTAGCATGGCATATCTGCTTTTTGGGTAAGTGAATAAAATGTCCCCCTAATTAAATGCAAAAGTCCTTATATTTATTTATACAAGAGATCAATGGACAATTTTGCGTAGACAACGAACTGTAACACCTGTGCTTGTGATTAATGAAGATGTAGTCACAGATACAATTCCAACTGCGGATATAGCATATAAGATATGTTTTCATGACACTGTTTTTTGTATGACGATCTTGCAAGTGCGTTCTTGTGTTCTGTGTGTGTGGATAAATGTCCAAGATGAGCTGCATTAAAAAATAAACATGCTTCTTGTACTTCCTCTCTTAGAACCTGCATGTCATCATCAGGCACTGCAAAACGTTCCTTACATTAAAACCGTATATAATAATAATAATACAACGTGGTGAGGCTGCATGGCAGCCGAGTGGTTAGCGTGCAGACCTCACAGCTAGGAAACCCGAGTTCAATGCCACCCTCGGCCATCTCTGTGTGGAGTTTGCATGTTTTCCCCGGGCACTCCGGTAGGTTAATTGGCGACTCCAAATTGTCCATAGGCATGCATGTGAGTGTTTGTCTATATGTGCCCTGTGATTGGCTGGCCACCAGCCCAGGCTGTACCCCGCCTCTCACCCGAAGACAGCTGGGATAGGCTCCAGCGACCCTCGTGAGGATAGCGGTAGAAAATGAATGAATGAACAACCTGGTGAAAATATCCTCATTGAACCCGAGTCACACACACAAAACCACACTAACGTGCTAAACTAAGCTAACCCTCGTTGGCTTCCATTCACTCCCCGGGCTGCACGAAAGTTTGTATAAAACACTTTTTCCATTGCTTTTACCATTGGAAAGCTTACGGTGAATTATGCAGTTGGGAATTGGTTCCACGTCAATAGGACTATTTAAGGACTATTAGATAGGTCCTATAAAATAGGACTATTTAAGAGTTATTTGTGAAAAACGCTTTTTCCAATGGCTTCAAACCGGTTTAAAAAATCGCATATCTCCTGAAACAAAAGTTGTAGAGTTGTGCTTGAAACAATTGGAAAGCTTGCGGTGAATTATGCAGGTGGGAATTGGTCCCAAGTCGATAGGACTTACTATTCGAGAGTTATTTGCGAAAATCGCTTTTTCCAATGCCTTCAAACTGGTTTACACCGTTTCAAACAAAAATTCATAAAAAATCGCATATCTCCCGAAACAAAAGTTTTAGTGTTGTGCTTGATACCGTTGGAAAACTTGCGGTAAATTATTAGGTGGGAATTGGTTCCAAGTCGATAGGACTTACCATAAGGGAGTTATTTGTGAAAAACACATTTTCCAATGGATTCAAACCACTTTAGACCAGTTCACACAAAAAAATCTGCTGAAATTGCATATCTCAGGAACTGACAGTCGTAGAGTCGTGCTTGATACCGTTGGAAAGCTTGCATTGAATTATGCAGGTGGGTAGGGGGATATTTGAAAAAAGAAAGGCTTTTTCCAATGGCTTCAAA
The DNA here is from genome assembly GCF_037039965.1 of Doryrhamphus excisus. NCBI lineage: Eukaryota > Metazoa > Chordata > Actinopteri > Syngnathiformes > Syngnathidae > Doryrhamphus > Doryrhamphus excisus. The sequence goes on from NC_136371.1 coordinate 14,444,275, forward strand.
CCATTTTACACCGGTTCAAACAAAAATTCATCAAAAATCGCGTATCTTGGGAACCAAAAGTCATAGCGCTGTGCTTGATATCGTTGGAAAGTTCACGGTAGGATATAAGAATTGCGGAGGTGGGAATTGGGTCCAATTCAAGACTTATCGTTAGGGAGTATTTTGGTTACATATTTTTTGGGTCAGATCAAAGGCATCGCAGTCCCCAAGACTGTCTTTTCTTGTTTATGTCGACGACGGATTGATCTGAGACGGAACCTAAACATGAGAATTTTATTGTACAGCTTATATGGAAATATGAATCAAGGCAACAATTCACTTTTTCTAATGTTGGGGTCAGTCATCAAATTTTAAGTCGGAAAAAATATTGTTTAGGCAATTTTTTTTTGTTTTTTTAACACAGTGGTGGGTCATTTGGAGGGTTAAATTTGTCCTTGCAACACGAGTCAGTCATATGAAAGTTTTTCCTTGAGGGGTCAATTTCTAAGATTGTTCTCATAAGATTCAGGATTTAGCAGCTAAAATAAGAATAACGACCCATCACTTTTCTCTGAAGTCAAACCTCCCAAGTACTGCGGCAAAACTTCTATGTTTTGCTATTAGGACACAGCACTGTCTTGCTTCCTCACAAGAGTGAATCAATGACCACAATCCCAATCCCTAAAACCACGAGTCATGTAACAAAGGCACATCATTGTTACTTTTCGGTTTCAACACCGGAGCAAAACAATTTGATTATTGGACACATGGAAAAACGACAATGAATGGTCTGTCTTTAATAAAGCCCAACTACCAGCTAAGATGGTCCTCCTCAGAACCTAGAACACTGTTGTTGTTGTTTTTGTTTTTAAGAATGAAATATGGTAGTTATTAACACAACAAAATACATCCTTTGGACTGGGGAAGCGTAGCATAGCGGGTGTGCTTCAGTATTGTCAAAATGTTTCTTCAGAGATCTACTATATGAAAACGCAGAACGGATGTGTGTAGCCCCCAGCAGAGATTACATAAATCTCAGAAATGTCTCTAAGGTCATCTGAAAAGCAGCCCCCCCCTAAAAACCTACCAAGACCCCAGGGCAAGAAGCTAGAAACCATCTGAATGTGAATTATGATTATGTAGTTTAAATAGTACAGTAAAGAGGGTTTATTTACTTTATGCTGACAGGCAGTACTACTACATGCAGGAGGTTTTTTTAATAATCTAATATTTATAATAGTTAATATTTATTAATTATATTAATAAAATAAATATAATTTATTAATAATGTAAATATTGATTAATAATAATAAATAATTCACATAAATCATATGCTTTTTGTGACATTGGTGACAGATTTATTATTAATTATTATAAGAGCCATTGCCACGTGACTCATGAGGCAAAAGACACTGATAAAGTGTAGTGTATTGCTAGTCACTCTCAAAAAAGATTTTGTTTTGTTTAAAATTCCAGCTGCAAAACGTTTCATAGGACCATTAATTGCTGATGAGCGCATTCAAACAACGAAAGCGCCTATTTGTGTCATTTGCTCATTATCCACGCGTGGACTCGACTGGTAATTATGGCGAATTAAGCTGTCAACAGCCAATAAAATGCACCCACCTTCCCGGTGAACTATTGGCGCACCGCCCGGGGTCGCTTTCCAGGTACAAATTCCTCCGTCCTACTCCTGCTGCTGGCACTTGCAGGTTGAACTCCCAGCAGGAACGGCTGATGAGTGACGGCTTGTGGGCGTGTCTAGACAACTGCCCCGCCCCTCAGAAGCCACCTGATCCAGCAGTTGATGTGGATGGAGAGAAGCTGCTGTTCAAAGTGCAAAGGCATTGGCAGCTTGCAGCTCCACTTTTGCTTGTATTGGCTCGGGTGGAATATTCTAGAGAGGGAAATTATGATGATGGATTATTATAACATTATGGAGGATGATTCGTTGAAATATTGAATGTTTGGACAAGATGTCAGTATATTTAACAGGGTGGAGGGGGGGGGCATTTGGCCTGCAGCCCTTGTCATATTCTACAAATAGTTCATTCATCTTTGTCACGTGAGCAAAATGTCCTGAATTTTGAATATAGCCTTAAAATTAGATCTCTCAAGCTACTGTTATTTTATTTTTATTTTTTAATTATTTTTTGGGGGGCGGCACGGCGGACAAGTGGTTAGCACACATACCTCCCAGCTAGGAGACCAGGGTTCAATTCCACCCTCGGCCATGTCTGTGTGGAGTTTGCATGTTCTCCCCGTGCATGTGTGGGTTTTCTCTGGGGACTCCGGGTTCCTCCCACATTCCAAAAACATGCTAGGTTAATTGGCGACTCCAAATTGTCCATAGGTATGAATGTGAGTGTGAATGGTTGTTTGTCTATATGTGCCCTGTGATTGGCTGGCCACCAGTCCAGGGTGTACCCCGCCTCTTGGCCCAAGACAGCTGTGATAGGCTCCAGCACCCCCCCAGACACTCATCCTGATGGCTTCTCAGTTGTATTCCAAAATATACTAAATATACAGGCCATATTCATAAAGCGACAAGAACACCGTATAATGATGATAATGAATTCCGGGGCACAGACAGGGCTGCAGCACGGCAGGAGGTGAACATTGAAATGCCTTCAGTGCACGGTTTGAATGTTAGCAACACATTGATTAGCTCCACTGTGTTTTTGTTGGCAGGGACAGACTTACTAATGGCCATGGTCCACTTGATTTCCAACGGCCCCCATCCGTCTCATGAAAACTGATTATTGATTTTTTGCTCATCAATTTAAAGTGGATATTACTGTTTTGGTCTTAATTAATATGCTTAAAGGGGACCTATTATGCTCATTTTCCGGACATTTGTATTGAGTTGTGGACTTCTGTAGAGCAGCTACATACAATAACCAGCACACAAGCTTTATAGTTCTTCCAGAATCTGCACCAGTTGTATTTTTTGGGGGGATTTTGTGGATTTTTTGTGGATTTTCTTCCCGCAAAAACGGTCTGCAGGCATGCCAACTCAGTTGTGGTTGGTCACACTCGCTGCTAAACTAAACTACACTATGATGTACAGTATCTTTTCATAATGTCAGCTTTTAACATACAGCTGTATATGTGTTGGATTCCGAATCCGATCCGGAAGCAGAGACTGGACAGTCAAACGTGTCTTAATGGTAATTTTAGCATTAGGTTTTCTACAGCATTGGTAACGTCTAATGTAGCCGCTAATTGTGGTGGGAAACGGCTATTAGCAACCCCGCTCCTGTATGCAAACGCTTTTGCTCCATGGCTTACATAAAAAAATATAAATAAATAAATTAATTAATTAACATAAATTGTTACTTACTGCTTGCTCTTCTGATTATGCCACACGATCAAGTAACTTTGGAAAAAAGTTAGCTTGTCCAGCTGCGTACATAGTGGCCCATGTTCACTCAACAGTCCTGTGTCAAATGACATTGACAGATTAAAATGCATTTCTTTTGCTGGTAGGGAATCAGGAACTCCTGTGTGAGCCATTGCGAGCAAGTAAACAGCTTCGCCGGCCTACAGCCACTCCCATATAAGGAAGTTCGCCACCCTGTGACATCACAAATGAGCAGTTATCCCACGCCTTCTGAAACCGAGCTTTTTGAGCCATCCCAAACTTCTTTCAGGGCTCACTTCCAAATGTCCAAACCTCATTATCTGAAACTTTGGCATCGTTTAACACGAGAATACAACATTTTAACAACATTCATAGGTCAGAAAAGTGGAAAGAGCATAATAAGTCCCCTTTAAAACTACTTAGAAATGTGCCAAGGGGTAGGGAACCTATGGGTCGGGAGCCAGATGTGGCTCTTTTGTGGACATTGTGGATGTGGACATTTCTTCCATCCATCCATCCATCCATCCATTTTCTATACCGCTTTTATGCTCACAAGGGTTGAGTGGGTATGCTGGAGCCTAAGCTGTCTTCGGGCAAAAGGCGGGGTACACCCTGGACTGGTGGTCAGCCAATCACAGGGCACATATAGACAAACAACCATTCACACTCACATTCATACCTATGGACAATTTGGAGTCGCTAATTAACCTAGCATGTTTTTACCCGGAGAAATCCCAGGCAGGCACGGGAAGAACATGCAAACTCCACACAGAGCAAGCGCATGCTGATAAAATAGTAATATATATTTATTATTTTCCAACTTTGTAAAGTTAGAGAGCATTCTCATGGAAACTGTGACGAATGACAACAGCAACACTTCAGTTGTCTTCACACCAAAGTTGTCTATACTTGTCTAATATTGTGTTAGTCTAAGTCAGGGGTCCCCAAACTACGGCCCGCGGGCCGGATACGGCCGGCCCCACCTTTGGTCCGGCCCCCTGAGCAACACCAGATAAATACCCCTCCCGCCTCCCAGAAAAAAAATCCTTGACTCACCCCGTCAAATAGAGCGGAACAATGGCGAAAAGATTAGGTAAGAGAAAAATTGATTCAGAATGCAGGGTATTTAACCTGCAGTGGACAAACGATTATTTTTTTGTTCAATGCAAAGAAAAACGGTTTGTCTCATCTGTCAAGAGACAGATTTTGTATTTAAAGAATACAATCTGCGCCGACACTATGAATCCCGTCACAAAGACAGGTATGGTAGCTATTTATAGTATGATATTTATTTCATAATTGTGTTGTTAAATATTTCCTGACTTTGTTTTTTCTTTGAAGTCCCCAGAGAGAGTATTTGGTTATTATTTATTCATAATTGTGTTGTTAAATATTTCCTGACTTTGTTTTTTCTTTGAAGTCCCCAGAGAGAGTATTTGGTTATTATTTATTTCACAAATAGTATTATTTATTTTATTAATAGTGTTATTATTTATTTCCGACTTATTTTTTCCGTGAAGATCCCGGAAAGGGTTATTAATATTTGGTTTTGTGTGGTTTTCTGGAAAACAATAAATGTTTATGTTTAGACACCCATGCAATCGTTACATTTTTTGCTACAAACTGACCCCGGCCCCCCATCAGAGCAGGGAAAAGCTATGTGGCCCTCACAGGAAAAAGTTTGGGGGCCCCTGGTCTAAGTGAACAGATTTCTATAAGACACGCGCGTAACTTGGTCAGACTGGACTGGAGTCCGTTTTCTGAAAACTGATTTAACATACCCGCATGACGCAACTGGAAATTCCCCGCCTGTACAAACGTTTACTCAGAACCGGCTGGCGCATTAGGCAACGTAGTAATCCCTCGTTTATTGTTTACCACTCGTTTACCACTTAATTGGTTCCAAATTTCTGCAAAGTAGGATTCATATTTATAAATTGACTATTTTCGTAGTTAGAGCACAAAACATGTTTACCACCTTCTAAGTACGTTTTTGAACATTATTGGAGATTAAATAACATTCATTCATTTTCTACCGTTTATCCTCACGAGGGTCATGGAGGGGGGTGCTGGAGCCTTTCCCAGCTGTCTTCAGGTGAAAACCCACGCATGCACGGGGAGAACATGCAAACTCCACACAGAGATGGCCGAGGGTGGAATTTAACTCGGGTCTTCTAGCTGTGAGGCCTGCATGCTAACCACTAGGCCGCTGTGCAGCCTACATTAAATAACAATGACACTCATATTCATAACAGAAAATAAGCCGTATTACTGACACCTAGTGACCAGTGTAGAATACTACAATTCATCACGTCTTTTGAGTGCATGTTCTGAATGCCTTATGTTTGTATTTTAGTTCAATTTCCATTTCTATACATGAAAATGCTTAATGAAAAAAAACCACAATTTGCTTATATACAGTATGCATTTATGATCATGATTTATTCATGACAAAGTTTGGGCATCTCTGTGTGGAGTTTATGTTCTCCCAGTGCATGTACTAACGGGCACATTCATAATAAGTGGACTTGATTTTACAACCACCAAAGTGCAGGTAAAAAGTCTTTTATGAATAAAGATTGCAGTGCTGGGTGGGAAATCCTTTCGCCTGTGTACCAACCCCCCAAAAATCAGATTTCAAAAAGATGCACCATACAGCTCTACTAACTAATGTTAAGGACTTGCTTGTAGTCATGTCAGTTGGAGTTCTTGTGGTAGAGGGCGCTGTGGCATCAGTATTGTTTGTATGCTCTGTGTTCATCATGAGGCTTCACTTTCACAATTTCACAATTCAGAACATTCATTCATTCATTTTCTACCGCTTATCCTCACTAGGGTTGTGGGGGGTGCTGGAGCCTAATCCCAGCTCTCTTTGGTACAACCAATCACAGGGCACATATAGACAAACAACCATTCACACTCACATTCTGTCACGGTTCGTCATGCAGGTGTTGCGATGCGACCCCAGGATGCAGAGATGAAACGACTGGTGCAGGTAAAAGCTCAGCTTTTATTTCTTTCTTTTTTAAACACGGCGAATGCAGCACTGGCATACGACACGTAGTAAAGGACAAACAATGAACCAACAAAAACAGGACGCACCTGGCTGAACTAAATACAAGAAACAAATTGGAAACAGGTGTGCGTAGAAGAAAGTGTAAAAGTAACGAAACACAGGACAGACAAACACAGGAAGAACTACAAAATAAGAGCATGAAAACCGGAACTAAGGCAAACAACGTGAAAAACAAAACTGTCACACCGGAGGCGATGCAGATTGTGACACATTCATACCTATGGACAATTTGGCGTCGCCAATTAACCTAGCATGTTTTTGGAATGTGGGAGGAAACCGGAGTACCCGGAGAAAACCCACGCATGCACAGGGAGAACATGCAAACTCCAGAACTCCAGAATAGTCCTCCTAATTAGCGTCCATCCAAATGAAGTGAAAAGCTTATGATGATGAGCTCCAGCATTTACGTAGAAAATCTAGCAATTTAACCTCAACCGCGGCCGTTGCCAGCAGACAATAATAATTATTGAATATGAATTCAGGACGTGACATGCATGGAAAAGATGGATTTGTCGCTGTTGTATCTCTGCCTGCACCATGCTTGAAACAGGAAACCTGAGGTAATGCCTTTGCTTGGAGTTGAGAAATCTGCCACTTCCTCCGCAGTGTCACCATCCGATGTCTACTTCCTTCTCAACAGTCACCTGAAAGGTGGTGCTTGTACGGGCCCGTTTAAGGTGGGCAGCGGGCACCTTCTTGGTTTCTTTGCTTGTGAGTCTGATGGTGGACGGGTGGTTGAGAAAGCCCATCATGTCAGTCAGGATACCAACGTTCATAAACCTTTCGTTCATAAGCTGTGACGATGACGTCAATCAACCCAACATGTTCTGCACCAGTGGCGTCATTAGGCCTATTTTGGGGGGGCTTCAGCTAAAATAATAAATAATTTGAAAAATAAATTAGATATTGCTAAATAATAATAATACTAAATAATTTGATATTTTTTATAGTTAAAAAAAATGGAATAGATTTTTTTTTACAAAAAAAGGATGTAATGTTGTTTAAATAATGTTTATGTTTTTTTTATAGATTTTTTTACTAAAAAAATCTCTGACAAATTTCATATAATAGGGCAAAAGCAGGCTAATAAGCAAGCCAATGAGCTGGCTAATACTAGTCTACTGCTACTACTACTAGTAGTAGTAAAAATCAGAAGAAGAAAAATGATGATAGTAATAATAATAGGCTAATTAATAATATAATAAAGATTATGATATAATTTATCACTGTCCACTGGACAGAATGGTTGCAGAGTTTTGCAGTGTAGATTGTGTGTACTTGTGTACATTTAATGGCGGCCTGAAACAAATGAGTATCTCTACTAAATCTGTTATATCCCGGTTCTTGTTTGTTATTTGTTTTTTGTTTTTTTTTTGAATGTCTACCCCCCCACCCCCACCCCCGTCCTCAGAACCTAGTGACGCCCCTGTTGTGCACACAGTGTAGTGGAGTCCACTTCCCTATTTGCCCCAAAGAAAAAGTTGAAGCGTTCTAGCAGGCGTGCATTCACTCTTAAAATCGCTTCTACAGCATCACGCTCAGCATGGGGAACTTGGCAGCCAACGAGGGACTCTCCATCTTTGTCATTGTGAGATTGTTTAATGTTGAATATTCCTTTTTTATACAGCATTCAAACCCAAACCTTTATATGGATATTTCTTTGACTGATGTATGCTGGAGAGTCCTTTTTCTTCAGCTCAGACATGTGCACTAGTTCAACGGGATCATTTATTTCTAAGTCTAATTAGTTCCAGTCGAATTAATCAAAAGATGGAATTGAAAATGGACTGAACAGTCATCAGGTGGACTCAATGTTCTTGTTATTGTGTGCTTAACAGCTTGTTTGGCTCGGGATTAATGCCTTCCTCTTCGTCCACTTCTACATGGCCTTTCTAGTCGATAAGTGGTTCTACACACGAGTGCTGCTCGGGGTGAGTCCGACTTCTCAGCTCATGACTTCTATTTAGTGTTTATATATATATATATATGTGTGTGTGTGTGTATATATGTATTTATATACATATATACACATGTATATACACACACACATATACACACATATATGTATGTGTGTGTGGATATATATATGTATGTACATATATACACACATATATATATACATACACACACATACATACATATATACATACATATATACATACACACATACGTACATACATACAGACTTATATATATATATATAGACACACACATATATGTACATATATATATACACACACACACACATATATATATTTTTATATACACACACACACACACACACACATATATATATATATATACATATATATATAAATATACATACATACAAAACAGGGCAAAAATATTTGCTTTTGTTCCTCAGGACTATTTCTTATGGCGGTTGTTAGAAACTGGGTATCATAACATAGAACAACTGGAGGCAGCGGGGTGTAACAAAATGTAGTTTTGGTAATAGTAGTACGAAGAAATGAGAAGTAATAAATGTAGTAATGATTAGACATGTAGACAATGGTTCAGGACTCTTCTTCCTTGTTCCTCCTGTTTCTTAAAATGGATAATTTTGTTTCAATGTTTGAGTAAATGTAATTTTACCTAAGGTTATATTTATATCCTTTGTTGTGTGCTTCATGCATCAATTTAACTGTTTGAAGGTCTACCAGATCAGCAATAATTATGATTCTAGTATATTAGTATGATAGACACCAAAGAGCATGTGACCAAAGGTTGTGGGAGTGACTTAAACCGTCAAAATAAGGTCATTCTGCAAATTATTGGCCATGACTGCAGTGTTTACCTCCGGGACGACTTCCACGCCTCTCGACCGAAGACAGCTGACAGCTGGGATAGGCTCCAGCACCCGTCCCCCCGCGAACCTCGTGAGGACAAGCGGTAGAAAATGAATGAATGAATGAATAAGCGTGACGGATTAAAAACCTGCGTAGGATTATAGGAGCTGTAGTTTGCCCATTCCAGGACTAAGGAAGTTTCAAAGCATTTTCTATGGGCTGTAGTCCAATTACATTCCAAGTAACAACTGTCTCTTTCAGCACGCTCTGTCATGGGCTCGAGCTCCTGCCGCCTGCCTCAACTTCAACTGCATGCTCATCTTGCTGCCGGTCTGTAGGAATCTACTTTCCTTCCTGCGAGGCTCCATTCAGGTACCAAACCTTACAACTGTCTTCAGGTTCAGGTCCTTGTTCATCTAACTGAATAGGTCCTTAGTTCTGCAGCCGCACAGCTGCTCGCCAACTGGACCGGAACATCACGTTCCACAAGCTGGTGGCTTATATGATTGCCTTTCACACAGGTATTGTCATTGCGATCTGCTCATCGGGCATCTATACTTGTTACCCGTTTGACTTTGACCTGTCCTTGACTTTAAGCCGTGCACATCATTGCACACTTGTTCAACTTTGAGTATTTCATGGATGCTCAGCTAAAACGGAACAGCAGCTTCCTGCCCTTCGTTCTGTCGGAAATTGGCAATGGTGACAATGCGTCCTTCCTCAACCCCATTAGGTCCAATGAAACTGTGAGTCAAGGTTTTGTTTTTTTTTACAGGTGGCCACAGAAAGAGACCACAGTCTGAAACTGTTACTTTGTTGTAGAACCCGACCATCGTCATGTTTACAACCATCGCCGGGGTGACGGGTGTGGTCATCACACTAGCCCTCATCCTTATCATCACTTCTTCAATGGAAGTCATCCGAAGGTCATACTTTGAGGTGTTCTGGTACACGCATCACCTTTTTGTTCTGTTCTTCATTGGACTGGTGTTCCACGGCTTTGGGTAGGAAAGAAACCAGTCCAACAATAACTTCCTCTTGTATTACCTCAATGCTGGTAATCAGTATGTGGCTTTGCGGTTTAGGAGGATCGTACGAGGACAGACACCCGACAGCCTGAACACAAATGACCCACTGGTCTGTGCCGAAAGGTTTGAGGACTGGGGCAGGAACGGGTCAGACTGTGCGGTTCCAAAGTTTGCTGGAAACCCGCCAATGGTATGCCACCAAGTGAACTGACCTTAGTTAGCGTTGTGTGCACAATTCCGTCTCACATTGCATTTCTCCAGACCTGGAAGTGGATTGTGGGGCCCATGATCCTCTATGTATGCGAGAGGCTCCTTCGGATCTATCGATCCCACCAGAAAGTGGTGATCACCAAGGCGAGTGCACTGGTTTAGTAAGAAATGTGAAGTGATGGTAATCTAACCAAATGTGGACCGCAGGTGGTGATGCATCCCTCCAAAACTCTGGAGTTGCAGATGAAGAAGAAAGGTTTTCGCATGGAGGTTGGCCAGTACGTCTTCATCCAATGTCCATCTGTCTCCAGACTGGAATGGCACCCCTTTACCATGACCTCCGCCCCCGAGGAGGACTACTTCAGTGTCCACATCCGTATTGTTGGGGACTGGACTCGGGCTTTGTATGAAGCCTGCGGGGGAGACAAAACTGAGCCTCAGGAGGCCTGGAAACTGCCCAAGTAGGAAATTACTGTTTTTCTTGAAATTGCCACCGATTATGTTTGATTGTTGCCACCAGCAGTTGTTTGATAAGAAATGCAAGGCTTATCTTCACGCCGGGTGGCCTATTGTGTAATTGTTTACCTCTCAGGAGCAGATACAGACTCACGGGTTGATAGCATCCATTAATCAGTACGTTTTCATCTGAGCAGCATCTAAAGGTTTATCTGCTACGATCCTGCTAGAAAATATAACAAATATCCTTCAGGGACCGGAAAATATCCACAATTTGTGTATTGTTAACATGATGAGTCTTCGGAAGTGCAACAAAATGTTCTAAGTTGTGTTTAAGGACTCCATGGACATTTACAGGGTGGCCATCGATGGGCCATTTGGCACTGCCAGCGAGGACGTGTTTCGGTACGAAGTAGTCATGCTAGTGGGGGCGGGAATTGGCGTGACGCCTTTTGCATCCATCCTCAAGTCTGTGTGGTACAAACGCATCCAGGAAAACCAGGATGTCTTTACCAAGAAGGTGAGACCACCTCACATAACATCTGCTATAGTGAAAGATTCCAACCTGTGACTGTTGTACCACACCTACGTTACGAGCACCGCCACTGCAGGTGAACTAGTAGCTTTCTGTGAGAAAAGAAACCAAAATTATCTCCCTAATGGTCCTGTCTAGATCTACTTCTACTGGCTATGCCCGGAGACGCAGGCTTTTGAGTGGTTTGCCGACCTGCTACAGTCGCTGGAGGGACAGATGGCGGAGAAGAACGTGACAGACTTCCTGAGCTACAACATCTACCTCACCCGCTGGAAGGAGGCTGAGGTAGCAAACGCCATGTTTTTTTGGTTTTTCAAGGCAGGAACATTCACTATTGAACTGTTGTTACTCCTAGGCGGCCCACTTCTGGGTGCACCACGAGGCGGAGAACGACCCAATCACAGGGCTCAAGCAGAAGACTCTCTACGGGAAGCCGAACTGGGACACGGAGTTCACCACCATTGCATCAAAGCACCCTGGGTGAGATTACACACTCATCTATCCAGATTTTGGGACGGTCCCATGAATTCACTAGGGTTCTTCCACAGAACCAAAGTCGGAGTCTTCCTGTGCGGGCCGCCACAACTGGGCAAGTCGCTGGAGAAACAGTGTTTGTCACACTCAGAAGCTGACGTCAAGTTCATTTTTAACAAAGAAAACTTTTAACATGGTGGCCAACACAGTCAGCAAATGGGCGTGTCTTCAGACCAGTGGTTCTTCACCTTGTTAGAGGTACCGAACCCCAACAGTTTCGTATGCGCGTTCTCCAAACCCTTCTTTAGTGAAAAATAACATGATCGTTTTCAGAACCAAGACATCCTGTATAGGTTTGTGGCTTTCCGTGATACATGTCAATCCATGTTGTGCATGTCTGACCACATGTCCATAAATTCCCAGCAGCATTGATTGACCCAGAAATGCAGAGATATCCGATATCAGCGATAAATGCAGCAGTGATATCCAAGCAGGGCGTGTCGCCGCCGAACCACTGAGACCGACTCACCGACCCCTTAGGGTCAAGGTTAAGAACCACTGCCTTGGACTTTTACAAAGACCAAGAGTTTCAGGTGGAAGACTGACATTTGCATCCCACCAGAAGTTTTGCAAAAGTGCCGCTGTTGCACAAAAGCGGAGAAATGAACTCTGTGGTACTTTCCACACTGACGTTGTTCTGCTTTAGCAGTGCATCACTAGTCGGTTTCACAACCTTGCTTCTGTTTTTTTTGTTTTCGGTTAGTTGCTTATCCACTCTCATGGTGCATTTTATATATCACAATGTCAAACGGGAAAATATTCACTTCTTCATTTCAATTTGCTATAGAAGATCTACTGTATATTATCAATATCGTTTTGGAAACATTGGAGCCTTCCAAATGTTTTCCACCGAGGGCTGTGTACATAAAAATGTGTGCATTTTGTGATGCTAAAACCAATCCACTGTATTATAGGTGAACATATGCTAAGCTAACTGAACATATAATCGGCATCTAGGTGACAAAGCACTTTTGTGTAATATCTAATAATACATGTTCTTAATAATAACTTATTTTAATTCTTAAATTATATACCAAGGGCCAATACAAAAACAAACACACACAAGCACACAGCTGCATGCAGAAAATGGCACCTGGGCAACAAGTGGTTGTTTCACTTCTGCACTGCACTTCTATGCACATTTCTTGCTGCTTTCGTTTTCATCTTTGTGAGTCACATCGCTATGCAGTTAGAACAATTGTTCTAAATTCCCACGTTGGTATGCTGAAACCGGAGGGGGTCAAAGTGCCAGCCTCACTTTGTGATGTACTGGCACCCTGCATATAGCGTGGCACATATCGACCTACATTACATTGGTTTTCATACATTTATAGCATCTTTATATCACAGAATGCAACAATTTTGCTGTCATTTTTTCTTGATGGAAAAAATGCGAACACCCCTGATCTAAGAAAATTGTCTCGGCTCAACAATGTAGCTAGATAGATCCTTTACTTGTGTAAGAGAAAGGCCCATTTCCAGCAACTGTGCAAAAATGTCATAGTAAGCTTAACCACAAGATACTGGAGAAATAAGTTAAAGAATGAAGCTAAATTACTACAATTGAGATTGAAATTGTAAAAATATTTGCTACAGCCACAGCTATCATTGAATGTATACTGTAGCTCAGTGATTACCAAAGTGGGGTAGGCGAATAAAAATGAAAAAACAATTAGGGCCTAACACTCAAAATTATGACTGCGCCTGAACGCGTCACAGTGTGAGGAGACCGTAAGTTTGAATGATTACTTTGTGCATTAAGAGTGTTTCATCTTGAAGATTTCATTTATATGTACTGTATATTCCAATTAATTAATCCCCGCAGAATTTGAAAATTAGGCTTTATCTGTGGTTGTATGTATTTTTGTATTTCAGATACTATTAAAAAGGGGGCAGTGATTATTTTCGAGTTGGGACACCATGGAAAGATTCCAGTCAGATAATGGACAAGCAGGATTAAAACTAGCAAAGTGCTATCAGTGCTGCTGCAGTATTTTTCTAAAATGGTGCATTCAGGCGCATCACATAACTCCTCTGACACAAGTTGCTGCTGCATTCAGGGAGACTTGTGCACATGCAGATGAAGCCCAAAATAGGTGATATTTACAAAACCAACCACTTGTTGCTCAAACAAGAAGACAATGTTACAAAATGGTCTACTTGTAACAGACATCAACATTAAACCAATCTTTGGACGGATACGCTTTCACATGTTTGTTAAACTCTCCCCTTCAATTTGCTATTAAATGAATATGAAGACTTAGAACCCATAGCCATCCTGAGTGGAATGAAGTGAAGCAGTATCTACTATTACTACTATCAGTGCTCATGTCAAACTTTATCCTAATGTCACCATGCAGAATAAACATTTTTCACTTGGAATTACTTTTACATGAATGAACCAATTAATTATGTATGATATCTCAAGTTAATTAACTAATTAATCAAAGTTTCAGGAGTAGGGGGTACATGGTTTCATGTCAAATGTCTGAAGGGGGTAGGTGACTGTAAAAAGTTTGGGAACCACTGATGTAAATTAGCATAACATGACTGAAAGTTACTTGGCGCTGGTGAGAGGGTATTTGTGTATGTGTACTCACTGTGGACTTGAACAGTAGGGCTGTCAGCACTTTGTCCAGCTTCAGGCCACTTAGTGAAAAATGAAAGGATGCGAGGGCCACTTTGATATTTTGTAAAGCAAGGTACGTACGTATATATACACTGTATTTCAAGGAAAACATCTCCACTTTGGGATATACGTATATAGATGAAAAGGCCTACTTAATGTTAGTATCAACTTCAGTCTACGCTCTTTTGCCCAAATTTTTGCTGCTTGCTGTTTTTTATTTCATTTTATAAATGTAACATTCTTCTTGTAATATTGACTTTATTCCTGTAATATTTCCATAGTACAACTTTTTCCCCAGCCTAATTCTCCAAAAATTACAACTTCATTTGGTTTTGTTTCCCGCATTCTTAAATATATATATATATATATATATATATATATAATTTCCTATATTTCTGTTTTTTCTATTTTTTTCTTTAATATTTTCAACTTTGATTGCACAGTGGATCAGCGGTTAGCATGTTGGCCATGCAGTCAGTAGATGGTGGTGTTTGCATTGCTCCCACATTCCAAAAACATGCTAGGTTAATTAGCGACTCCAAATTGTCCATAGGTATGAATGTGGGTGGGAATGCTTGTCTACGTTTACCTCGCCTCCCATCCAAAGTCAGCTGGGATAGGCTCGAGCATATGCCCATGACACCAAAAGGATTATTCTGTCGAAACACCAATATTTATGTAGTTTAATTTGTAATTGTGACAAATATAGACATTTTTATTTGCACAATCTTTGTCTTTTAACCCACTACTGGTGTCGTATGTGGCGGTGGAATTCTTAGACTATTTTTGGCCGCACCATTGACATACCGCATCATTAAATTAGCTGCCGTAACACATGCTCCTGTCCCAATTAGATACAAACTCCTCCACAAACACTGAACTCACTCAGCTTAATTGGCGATGTATATTGTTTTAATAATTAGACGAGTTGCTCATAAATAGACACGCATTCCTTCTGATGTGTTCAACTCTTCTATAGCGATAGCCTGAAGACAAATTGTAGCTGCAGCATGCAGTCCCATTATTTTTAAAATTCTTTTCAAAATGATACACATAAAAAGCTGCTGCTGTGGGGCATACGGTCACAGCCTCTGTGTGGAAGTGGAACATGGAACATCTGCCACCACGCTACGCGATGGCCACGGCAAACGCACTGACCACACAGTACATGGTGCGGCTTTCCCACCTCACTGTGCAGCTTCCTGCAAACACACGCATGAGTGAGACAACGTGCACGGATCGTTTAAACCAGCCTGGCTGATGCTCCTCAAGTACCGTCCATGGCTGTGTCCCAGTAGCAGGAGTTTGCCGTGTGCAATCCGGCGCCAGTTTTCTGCATCAGGGCACATGTAACTACAGACAAACAATGGCATGTACTGTTTAAATGGAAGATCGTATCGACGGGGTCATTTATTGTATTATTAGACTCTAACTCACCGATGTACTTGTACTGTTTCCCCAGTTTGACCAGCTGTGTGAGGCAACGCTCAACTATAGTGGAAGTCCACTTGTTGACCAAACTTTGATTGTAGTCCTCGTTACCTACTACATTATCAATACACTGAAACACACACACACACAAGTCAGATGACAGCATCATGTAAGAGTCACAGGGTGCATTACATCACAGGCCTACTTTCATCATCTGGGAGTTTCTTATAACAAAACACACAATTGGTTACGTTAACTATGAACTAGTATTTTAATATGTTTGCACAGGACTGTAATGGCTTCGGCAACAATCAACATAGGTACCTCTTTGACAATGCTGTCAGCTTCCTCCGTGTTGAACGAGCCCTGCGAGAAGCAAGATTTAAGATGAGGCAAATATGGGAGTAGTGGAAAAATAGTAGCATCACCGATGGATGTTTACGTGAGCTTTACGTATGAGGAACACAGCAAAAATAATGGAAGGCTGGAGCCCATTATCAGTGTTTAAAAAAACATTCAAATACAATGATCAATCAAATTCTACCGCTTAAATCAGTGTTTTACAATATAAACAGGATTAACAGTTACACCTAACATACTCTTACGTCGATGGCTAGCTAATACTCCCGGTACTGCATGTATGTGGATGGCTAGCCAACAATCCTGGTACTGTATGTATGTGGCTGGCTAGCTAACACTCCTGGTACCGTATGTATGTGGCTGGCTAGCTAGCTAACACTCCTGGTACCGTATGTATGTGGCTGGCTAGCTAACACTCCTGGTACCGTATGTATGTGGCTGGCTAACTAGCACTCCTGGTACTGTATGTAAGTGGATGGCTAGCTAACACTCCTGGTACCGTATGTATGTGGCTGGCTAGCTAACATTCCTGGTACCGCATGGATGTGGATGGCTAGCTAACACTCCTGGTACCGTATGTATGTCGCTGGCTAGCTAACACTCCTCGTACCGCATGTATGTGGATGGCTAGCTTAACACTCCTCGTACTGTATGAATGTGGATGGCTAGCTAACACTCCTAGAACCGTATGGATGTGGATGGCTAGCTAACACTCCTAGTACCGTATGTATATGCATGGCTAGCTAACACTCCTGGTACCGTATGTATGTGGATGGCTAGCCACCACTCCTAGTACCGTATGTATGTGGATGGCTAGCCAACACTCCTAGTACTGTATGTATGTGGCTGGCTAACTAACACTCCTGGTACTGTATGTAAGTGGATGGCTAGCTAACACTCTTGGTACCGTATATATGTGGATGGCTAGCTATCACTCCTAGTACCGTATTGTATGTGGATGGCTAGCTAAATTAGTTCTAATTAACAAGCAAGCCATTAGCTTTCCTACCGTAAGAGAAAAATG
The DNA here is from genome assembly GCF_037039965.1 of Doryrhamphus excisus. NCBI lineage: Eukaryota > Metazoa > Chordata > Actinopteri > Syngnathiformes > Syngnathidae > Doryrhamphus > Doryrhamphus excisus. The sequence goes on from NC_136371.1 coordinate 14,461,690, forward strand.
AGTGTCAAACACAAACCTCGTTGTGATATTCATCCATCATGTCTTGGGATATGTTAAGTATTTGCTGTTATAGAAATACAAAGACGAAACCGGGGCATTGCCTTCGAATCCAGTCAACGAGATCACGGAAAAGAACAATATGACGAGAACACTTAGAGCAGTGCCATCTATTGGAGAAAAGCCGTATATACCGTATACATGCAGTTTTAAGACACTACTGCGCATGCTCAGTACGTATGCGCGCCATGGTCTGTCAATTAAAGTCTTGCAAGAACTGCAAGCGATGGTTGTTCTGTTGGCCGCCATGATAGTGAGCAGAATCCAAAAGGTATGCATTGAAAACATTCATTCATTCATTCATTTTCTACCGCTTTTCCTCACAAGGGTCGCGGGGGTGCTGGAGCCTATCCCAGCACCCCCGCCAGACTGGTCGCCAGCCAATCACAGGGCACATATAGACAAACAACCATTCACACTCACATTCATACCTAGGGACAATTTGGAGTCGCCAATTAACCTAGCATGTTTTTGGAATGTGGGAGGAAACCGGAGTACCCGGAGAAAACCCACGCATGCACAGGGAGAACATGCAAACTCCACACAGAGGGTGGAATTGAACCCTGGTCTCCTAGCTGTGAGGCCTGCATGCTAACCACTCGACTGCCGTGCAGCCCACATTGAAAACACTGCTCAGCTATTAATTGCTGTGGTCACCCCAATGGGCATCTAAAAAATTGAGCTATCAACTTATGCCTCCCCTATATGAGTGATGGTCTCACCTTGCCCAGCCCAGGGAAAGATTTCTGTCCCCACCAATGTCTATATGTGACCTATTATTGGTTGGTGACCAGTCCAGGGTGTACCCTGCCTTTTGCGATAATACAGCTGGGATAGGCTCCATCATACCTGACAGAACCAATTAACTGAAAAAATGAAAACTGTACACAAATTTAACTTAGCATAATCTGAACTTTGGTTGGTTTTAACATTGTTTATGAATGTACCACTGATATTTAGTATATTAAAGATATGAATCTAAAATCTATCAAAGTGGGCCCTTGCATCTTTATTTTTTCTGTGGAAAAGGCTTGGACACCCCCGATGGACTATGTAATATACCCTGTTACCAAGTTATAATAAATAACACATTGAGCAAAATTTCTTGGAAAACTTTAGTTAGTTGTTTCACTTTTGCTTAAAAGTGCTCAGGTGCTAAAAACCAAAACATTGTCACAACAAATAATGTATAAACCAGGGGTGGGCAAACTTTTTGACTCGCGGGCCGCATTGATATGACAAAATTTACGGGGGGGGGGGGCATACTATATATTTTACACGTAACAGTCCACCTGGTATTATTGTATCTGTAAAATTGTCATGCAATCTGCTATTATTATTTATTATTTTATATTTAAATATTTAAAAAATAATAAAATATTATAATTACAATAAAATTAAAATAATTATTATATTATTATTATGTAAAATATGCAAATATAACAATAATATTATATATAATTAATATAATAATTAGCATTAATATAATAATTATAATAATCATAATAGTTCTAATAATAATTATAATAATCTAATAATAATCGAATAATAATAATACTAATTATTATTATTATTAAGACCAGGGTTCAATTCCACCCTCGGGCATCTCTGTGTGGAGTTTGCATGTTCTCCCCGTGCACGCGTGGGTTTTCTCCGGGTACTCCGGTTTCCTCCCACATTCCAAAAAAACATGCTAGGTTAATTGGCCACTCCAAATTGTCCATAGGTATGAATGTGAATGTGAATGGTTGTTTGTCTATATGTGCCCTGTGATTGGCTGGCGACCAGTCCAGGGTGTACCCCGCCTCTCGCCTGAAGACAGCTGGGATAGGCTCCAGCACCCCCCGCGACCCTCGTGAGGAAAAAGTGGTAGAAAATGAATGAATGATTATTATTATGTGCTTGTGTCCCTTTTTTCAGGAGCACTTTGTAAACAACAGACCATGTCAAAAAACGAAATTGATAAAACCATCATAAGGTTGGCTCAGGCCATGATGCCAGGTTGTATGTTGAGTTTAAATGAAATACTTTGGAAAGATTGGGCGGGCCGTATTCAAACACTTGGCGGGCCGGATGTGGCCCCCGGGCCGTAGTTTGCCCACCCCTGGTATAGACACACACACACACACATACACGCACACACAATGAGGCTCGGCTCCATCCAAACCACACCAGCAACATGTGTACCTTCCTGGTATGCAAGGTGGCTCTGTTGTAGGCCACTTAGAGGGAGAGCGTGATCAGAGCAACTTTAACGGAATAGAAAGATCACAAATGGTCTGAGTTCTCATCAATTTGGCCTCTTGGTATCAGAGGACGCTGCAGGTGCTGGAGCGAGGCCCTTTGCTATTTTCCGGGCTTGTGTGTGAACCAGCATGGGCTTCAGCCAGGGATGGGGGCTGTGTCTGGACCTGCTGTGTCCGAGAGTTGGATAGCCGCCTGAAGAAAGACAGCTGGAACAGACCACAAGGAATTAGTCGACCTTCATACAGTCCAACAATCATTGTATTTTATCTCTGCACCTTTTTGGTGGAGCCTGATTGGCTCTTAGGGAGGATGTCTGCTGTCCCATTGGCTGGTGTGGTGCTGCCATCTGTCTTATCTTCGGCCCCATTAACCTTTGGTGCTGCGTTGACTGGTCTCTTCAGCGAGTCATCTTCATCATGAGCAGATTCTTCGGCCAGCTTGTCAGGACTTTGTACAGATTCCTCCAACCTTTGGGTGGACATGTGCTCTGCATCCTCCTTTTCATCATCCTCCTCCTCCTCCTCACCTTCACTGCTAGTCTGACCAGGTTGTTGGCTGAAATCCTGTAAAAGGGGGTATATTAAAGAACCAAAAACAAGGACAGCATCAGTGTTTTGATGTGGAGCTGGAACTACTATGGGATGGAGAGACTACACACAACAACTACAGAGGGGACTAGAATCGCTAATATGATTGGAGGAAAAAAAAAGTCCCACCTGCTGCTGTAAGCGACCAATCAAAAGTGTTCCCCTGGGAGCATCATTGATGTGGCATTTATTATTATTGCAAGTGGCTACTTTATGAAAAGCATTTCATGCAATGAGAGGAAGGTTTATTGAAAAGAACACAGCAAGTACAGTACATCCATGGTACGTGTATGTTATTTCAGGTTGAGGTACTGAGGTAGAACATTGTCCCAGAACTCCTCAGACTCTCCAGCTGCATGACCTTTGACCCGCGACTTTGGCCCACCATGTTTTTTTGCACTTCTGACATTAGATTTTTTCTTCTTGACAACCTTTTCCTCCTCCTCCTCCTCCCCCTCCTCCTCCTCCTCTTCTTCTTCTTCTTCTTCTTCTTCTTGCTCACTTTCTTGCTCTTCTTCTTCGCTGTCTTCCTCCTCCTCCTCATCTTCCTCTTCTTCACTGTTTTCCTCATCCTCCTCTTCTTCACTCTCTTCCTCCTCGCTCTGCTCTTCGTTTTCAGTCTCCTCCTCCTCTTCCTCGCCTTCTTCACTTTCATTTTCGCTTCCTGCTTCCTCACTATGTTCCTCTTCTTCCTCACCTTCAACGCTGCCTTCTGAAGACGCAGACTCCTCTTCCTCGTCGTCCTCTTCTTCCTCAATGTCCTTGTCATTTTCAGACTCTTCTTCACTTTCAGATTCAAGGCTAGACTCTTCCTCATCTTCCTCCGTCTCTTCTTGGACGCCCCCACCCGGGCTCTCCTCCTCTTCATCCTCACTGTCCCTCTCAGATGTTTTCTCTTCTTCTTCCTCCTCTTGAGCACTTTCGCTTTCTTCCTTGTCATCCGTTCCTGACTTATCTTCTGGCTGAAGAGTGTCGCTGTCATCCGCTTGGCTGACTTTCTCACGACTGGCCTGCTCATCCTCTTCCTCCTCGTCCTCCCCCTCTTCCTCTTCGCTTGCATCTGATCCCTTCTTGTTCTGGTCCTCTCCCTCACTTGCATGTGCACTCGGTCCCGTCTCAGCCTCCTCTTCCTGACTTGCATCCACACTTGGTCCTGTCCCTTTCTGGTCTTCCTCTTCCTCACTTGGTCTTGTCCCTTTCTGGTCCTCTTCCTCACTTGGTCCTTTCCCTTTTTGGACTTCTTCCTCACTTGTTCCTTTCCCTTTCTGGTCTTCCTCACTTGCATCTGCACTTGACCCCTTCTCCACATGGTCTTCCTCTTCCTCACTTGCACCTGCGCTTGTCTGCCCATGCTGGTCTTCCTCCTCCTCATCCTGGGTGCCCGAGTCCTTCATGTTTTGTCTTCCTCTTTGATCGGCTGTCTGACTGTGGGCGACAGGACTGCTGCTGATGCTCTCCGTAGCGTGATGCTTGGCCGACGGGGTGACTCTGTCTGTGGTCGCGTGGCGGCGGCTCTCAGATGGGAAAGGCGAGCTGAATGCCACCACCTCCTGGAGCAACAAAGCCGCTCCAGCAAGCAGGGGTAAACTTTGCGCTTCTTCAGAGTTTTCGGACTTTGGTACTTCCTTTTTGTTTGTCTCATTCTTTGATGCTTTGGGATTTTTGGATTTTGAGTTCTTTCTCCCCCTAGGGCTCGTTTTAAGTGCATCTCTTAAAGTGAAGGCTGGCGACTGACTCGTGACTGTAGTTGGTTTGCTTTGATCGTGCACATGTGTTCCAGAACCCGCTTCACTATCTGTTTGCAGTTTCCTGCCAGCCTTCGACTGCTGACTCCCGAGCTGTTGTCTGGACGGCACCTTCCTGATGTCTCTCACACCCTCCCTCGGCTTAGTGGAGGCTGTGACGTGATTCTCTTTATTCTGCTTGGCCATAATCATCTTTTGAGAGTGAGCGCTTGAGCTCCTGAGAAGCTTGGTGAGTGCCTTTCCATCTTTTAATGGTTTCTCTTTCTGACTCGTTAAAGTCATACCATCCTTACCCTTCTTCTATCCCAGGAACAAGAAAGCAAGAGGATAGAGAAGAGGCATGCATTACAGAGTGAAGAAATTAAGTATACAATAATGGATATCAAGTCCTAATACCTGAAGATATATAAACATCACTACAGGCTCAGCGGTTTGTTAGCATTTTGCTATTCATCTCAAACAACCAAAGACATGGATTCTGCAGAAACCCTCTGCAGGACATATAGCAGGGAGTCTCAATATGCACACTTCCGTACTGATGCTTTTACCTTTTTGAGTGCAGTTAAGCTAAGAAAAATATCAATGCTAAAACCAATAAGTTGAATTGGACCTCCATTAGTGAACTATATTTGTCCTGCGTTGAGGGCCCATTCAACGCTACTTGAAGAAAAAAGGCATATTGTATTTTAGAAAAAAATGTAATGTTAAAGCCAGACATTAATAATAACTAGATAAGGACCTGCATTATTTGTCTCTTGAGGAGAGCCCATTAAACACTGCTTGAGGGAAAAAAAGCAAAAATATGTAACTACGAAACAAATAAAGGTGCAAACCAATACCACTAAGAATAATTAGAATTGCACTTCCACTGTAGAGGGCCCATTCAATGCTACACCGCATTTTGAGATACTGTTTTCATGTCAAGAGTGCTCAAAATGTCCAAATGCGGCCTTGGGGCCATTTTCTTCTTTTTTTATTGGCCTCTGACGTATACAAAAAATACAGCTAACAATAAAAAAACAGCAAAAAGGCGTCATTTTGTAATGTTCAACCAAGTAACACGAATAATAACTAGAATTGGACCTCCATCGAAGGATACTCACTCCTAAATTCCACTGACACAACTTAGAGTCCATAAACATTGGACATGTCCACCATTAAGTGCGAGCTTATCGGGAGTCTGCAACACAAAACGATGGGTTCTAACCATAGTAGTAGTCTAAAAATAGTCTGCTTCCTGCGCATTTATGAACGTGGGTTACGCTGACGTTTTTGTTCATCCTGTCGCGACAGACGTCTTCCACCAGATTTCATGTTGATCTGTGAAACCGGTGGCAGGTTCCAGGTTTTAAAGGTTCTGTATGCAGACCTCAATGGGCCCTGCGTTATGGATGAAGACCTCAAATATGTGAGTTACCTTATGAACTGGAGAAAGTGTGAGGGTTTTATTGCCAGGGTCCATCTTCATCACATGTGTCTATCAGCCCAAAAATAGGGGAAACATTAGCGTAGCCATCACAGTAAACACAATAAATTAGCCATAGGGGCTAGGTTTAAATTTTCTCACCATGTTAAGGAAATTGGTGGTTTCTCCCAAACCTTTCATGCTGTCTGTGTCACTCAGGCTCTCCACAAGGTCGTCAGCCAGTTCTAGACACATACAACATGTTAAAAAATGCTGCATTTGGATCAGGACCGGAGAGAAGAACATTAAAAAAGCAATAAACCATTCTACCACTGTGAGAACATTTGGGTGTATTTTACAGTTATCGACTACTAAACCAGATGAGAAAATGGGTGTGAGGTAATTACCCTTGTGGATTGACCCAGCGTTGCCGTGTTGATGAGCGCTATGGAGCACCTTTCTGGGGGCTAGCTCTGATGAAGGTGGGATGTTGTGGCCGGACACAGGAAGCGGTGGTTGCAGGTCGCCTGATGTGACGGTGCTTAACGTACTGAACATGGTCCCAAACTGGTCCGGTGATCGTTCCTTTGGAGGGTGAGCCAATTGAAAAATCACAAACAAATATGGTGGATCTCAACACATGCAGCATTCACAGTCCTACTAATTTGCAGAAAATAAGAACATTTGCAGTAAAACGTGAAAAGATACATTTCAAGCATAACTTTCACTTTGACATATATTTAGCCAAATGTCTACAACATAAAAAATGGTTTTACATGAAAATATATTTTTCCCCAAATATAACACCATAATGTATTTACAACTTTGCAACTGTGTGTGTGCATGCGTTAAAATGTCCCTTTAATGTGAGACCTCCTTTGAGATGCCTTTTCACTTCCTGGTTGCTGCACAGTGTATTTCAATGGGAAAGTTGTTTGTCTATATGTGCCCTGTGATTGGCCGGCAACCAGTCCAGGGTGTACCCCGGTTCTTGCCTGAAGACAGCTGGAATAGGCTTCAGCACCCGCGCCCCCAACCCTCGTGAGGATGAGAGGTAGAAAATGAATGAATGGATATGCAGGCCATGCTCTTATAAGTTGCACTTCTGCCACCTTGTTGCATCATCACCTCTATGGCTGTCACGCAAACAACATAAAATACAGTCCCTGACAAAAGTCTTGTCGCTTATCCAAGTTGTAGGAACAACAAATAATAACTTGACTTGTAGTTGCTCAATTGGAATCAGAAATGACTTATATGAAAGGCAAAGCCCTCTAGATTATGCTTTTTATATCAAAATAAAGTTTTGTACCATTCATTGAGTTTTATCATTTAATTAGGACATAAAGGTCAGATTTTGCTTGGACAAAAGTCTTGTCGCATACAAAAAAATGTAGAAATAATGCGGGTTCCAACAGGTCTTCTGCAGTATAACCGGCATGGACCCAAGATTCACCCAGAAAACAGTCAAGTTTGGTGGAGGAAAAATCATGGTTTGGGGATACATCCAGTATGGGGGTGTGCGACAGATCTGCAGAGTGGATGGCAACATCAATAGCCTGAAATATCAAGAAATTCTCGCTGCCCATTACATTCCAAACCACAAGAAAGGGCAAATTCTGCAGCAGGATGGCGCTCCTTCTCATACTTCAGCCTCCACATCCAAGTTCCTGAAAGCCAAGAAGGTCAAGGTGCTCCAGGATTGGCCAGCCCAGTCGCCAGACATGAACATTATTGAGCATGTCTGGGGTAAGATGAAGGAGGAGGCTTGGAAGATGAAGCCGAAAAATCCTGATGAACTCTGGAGTCCTGCAAGACTGCTTTCTTGGCCATTCCAGATGACTTCATCAATAAGTTATTTGAGTCATTGCCAAGACGTATGGATGCAGTCCTCCAAGCTCATGGAAGCCATACACAATATTAATTCTTTTTTCCAAGGTACATATTTGTGTATTCAAAATTAAGTATATGTATTATTTCTAAATTTTTTTGTATGCGACAAGACTTTTGTCCAAGCAAAATCTGACCTTTATGTCCTAATTAAATGATAAAACTCAATGAATGGTACAAAACTTTATTTTGATATAAAAAGCATAATCTAGAGGGCTTTGCCTTTCATATAAGTCATTTCTGATTCCAATTGAGCAACTACAAGTCAAGTTATTATTTGTTGTTCCTACAACTTGGATAAGCGACAAGACTTTTGTCAGGGACTGTACGTATATACTATAAATAACAAATTAGTTAATATTTCAAACTTTTTGCTACTAAGATGACATTATTTTTCCTCATATTATGTTATTCTTGGCCGAGTGGTTAGCATGTTGGCCACACAGTCAGGAGATCAGGGAAGACGTGGGTTGCATGTTCTCCCCGTGCATGCGTGGGTTTTCTTCAGGTACTCCGGTTTCCTCCCACATTCCAAAAACATGCTAGGTTAAATGGCGACTCCAAATTGTCCATAGGTATGAATGTGAGTGTGAATGGTTGTCTGTCTATATGTGCCCTGTGATTGGCTGGCCACTAGTCCAGGGTGTACCCCACTCCTGTCCGAAGACAGCTGGGATAGGCTCCAGCAGACCCTAGTGAGGAAAAGTGGCATAGAAAATGGATGGATGATGTTATCCTTATTTCCATTTTTTTTTCTTAACATTTTGGCATTGTTATAAATTTCTTCAGATTTTTCCATTTTTGCTGTTGCCTTTGTTTTTGTGTTGCTACAGGAACAGCGGCAACCTATATATTATATAATTTCAAACGCGGCATATTGAAGAGAGACGGGGGAGGTTTATGAAGCTGAATCTAATCTATTAATTCCAACAGTCACTCTTACTCTAAATGTTGATCTGAAATCAGAGGAGAATATCAATGTCAAGCGTCACGGTAGTGCGCTGTGTTGTCACCCAAAAGTGGAGACCCACTGTACATTACAGGAGGCACACCGTTACAATTCTATGAACGCACCCTCTCCCTCCGGCGAACCCTGGCTGGGACACTCCGCTGCAGGGTGGAGGTGTCTGCAGTGTCCCCCAGTAGCTCCACATACGGTCTCTCCAGGTAATCCTCTGTCACGTCGTCGTCTTCGAGCACAGTGTCGCTGCTCGCATCCCTGGGTCGAGCCAGCACCAGCATGTGACAGCCACCGCAAACAGCCTGCGAGCAGCAGCCTTATGAGGCTTTGCAATGGAAAACATGCATGCAATTGAGAGGGAAGGTGAACACGCCCACCTCCTGGACCTGGTACTTGAGGAAGCGTGGACACAGAGTTGGCTTAAACTGGTTGGTGAAGTTTTCTTCTCCCAGACCTAATTTGCCGTGTCTACCGTCACCAAATGTGTACAGCAGACCACTGTCTGGAAAAAGAAAAAAAAAGCCGACGGGAGTCACTTAAACATCGCCAATGATGACAGTGATGGCAAAAAGAGCAAAGGTGTCATAGACCTGTGATGACGGCTGTGTGATTTTCGCCGCACGCCACTTGGCAGACTCTGCCCTTCTTGAAGTGATCTATTGGGCGCGGTAGCCGTGACTCAAATATGAATGTCCCGTGTCCCAGCTGACCAAACTGACCCAGGCCAAAGGTGTAAACTCCAGTCTCTATTACAGAAGAACACAAAGAGCATGTTTTGGTGTACTAACCACATTACTGTCTTGAGATTTTCCCTACCTGTGATGGCCACTGTGTGCCCGCCACCGCAGGCCACCTGAGTGACGGGATCGGGGATGGTCTTCACCAGCTGAGGGACTCGATGCCGAGACAGCTGGTCTGTTCCCAAACCCAATTTACCACTGTCGCGTTCTCCAAATGTGTACAGTGCTCCATCCGCTGGTGGGTCACACAGATCAGTTTCACAAGACCATGAAAGACAACATCAGATGTTCTGGCTTACCTGTCACATAAGCGGAGTGGTAGTAGCCACAGGATACCCACACGATTTGCTGTCCTGCGCTGACCTCCTGTGGCAAGCAGGTGTGGCTCTCCTTCCCTAAGCCGACTTGACCTTCTGAGTTGTCCCCCCACATGAACAGCTCCCCGCTCTCTGACACAAGCAGATGAACCAAAAAGAGGAAAAAAGCTCCATTGAGTCATTGCAGCCAAAGCTGCCATCAACACCTGACACCCTTGACCTCAAGGGTCTCACCAGTTAGCACAGCTGACGTGTTTGAACCAGCAGCCAGCATTCTGATTGGCCCACAGGATTTGAAGAACTCCAGTCTCTGGAAGGATGTCCTCTCCTCACAGTCACCAAGTCCCAGCTGACCCTCGCTGTTGCCGCCTGCGGCATACACGCATCCCTGAGCTGGAGCAGAAACAAGGACGTGAGATGCGAGGCAAGAAGGTTGAAGAAGATCATGTGATGCTCACCCGTGCAAATGAGCGTATGATTTCTTCCACAGGCTACGAGATTCACCTTTTGTGATTTCAGAGCTGATTGCACACAAACACAGCACAATGAATCGGTGAGATAGCATTACATACATTACATTAAACAGTTCATGGAAGGCAAACCTTTGACACAAGTGGGCTTGTTCACCGTTACTTTGGACCCCAGACCGAGCTGGCCCCAGTTGTTGCTGCCAAACATAAAGAGTTTGCCATTTTCTGTGACGACAAACACAATCACTGTCTAACAAGTAAGTTACAAGGGAATATTGTGTATCGGATGTTAAACAAATGGGTATATGAGCGGGTACCCGTTATTAAGGCGGTGTGTTCGTCCCCACACGCTATTTTCAGAGGAATGTCGTTTTTAAGCCAAAATTTACTAGGAACGTTGTCTGCAAATTTACTCTTTCCAAATGTGAAAACTGCTCCAGAACCTGTAAGACAATGTGAACATAAACAAGAAGGATTTATTTTTAATTTGCGTCGTGAACAAACACATAAAAATAAAAATGCTCTCATCTCTGTATCGGGAAAGCATTTAAATGACAATGAGCATTTTGTATCAACTCAACGTAACGTGAGTGTTATTAGCATGAAATAAGTTAGCGTCAACACGCGGACTGAAGCGGGAACTAACATAACTGTAAGGACGACTTATTCCAAACATTAGATTTTTTTAATGTAGCATTTTATTTACCAGGGATCTCGTCCTCCGCCTCCCCTGCCATCTTTACGGCACTTTAATCCGCTTTGCTCGGTGTCATGGGCGTGTGTCCTCCCTCTTGTTTTGCGACCCGACAACCCGGAAGTAAACACAACATCGCCTTGGCTACAGCCATGGGGACGTTAAAGGGACAGTACAAATTGGAGAAATAGGAAGGAAGCTTTAGCGACAGACTCTTCGGTCACTTTAAAGAAAATACGAGTTTAAGGTTGGCCTACACAAAAGTAGCTTATTTTATTTGTTATTTAAACATATTATTTGTTTTATCTTATTTTTATTTTGTTGTATTCTGTTAAAATGTCGTTTATTTATTTTCAGGTCACTGGTATGGCACAATTATTTCCAAAATCATTACTCTTAACAAGTGTATTTTCATTCATTCATTTTCTACTGCTTATCCTCACGAATGTCATGGGCGTGCTGGAGCCTATCCCAGCTGTCTTCGGGCGAGAGGCCGGGTACAACCTGGACTGGTCGCCAGCCAATCACAGGGCACATGTAGACAAACAACCATTCACACTCAAATTTGGAGTCACCAATTAACCAAGCATGTTTTTGGAATGTGGAAAAAATCCACTCACACACAGGGAGAACATGCAAACCCTACACAGAGATGCCCAAGGGGGAAATCGAACCCAAGTCTCCTAGCTGTGTACAAGTGTATTTAAAACCTCAAATGTTTATTTGTCCTCCTGAAACCCACCAAGGCATTTTTGCTTAATGCAGTTAATGTTTCATCAGTGTAACTGATGCCGTATTGTGACCAGAATACTACATGTGACTTGTCTTGCAATATTTTTTGACTAAAAATATGACATTATGTAGTGTCTTTGAATGATTTTATTGGAAAATGAACACAAATGCACCTTGTGAATCATAGGATTGCACAGAAAGTTGTTGGTGCTCCTTCTGTCGTGTTTTGAGTTTATAATGCATCCTTACATATGGAGGGCAGAGAAGAAGCATGACATTGCATTTTACATGGCGCCCCATTCCGTACAGTGAAAAACATGATTATATGAAAAAAACTTTACTATGAGAAGCTTGAGAAGGTCAAATATTGATTGAGTGTTGCTTTTGGAAGGTGTTCAGTTAATACTCCTCCCCCTCTTCCTCTCCTTCATCCCCGATGGTATCTGTGCCCACCTCTTCGTAGTCCTTTTCCAGGGCGGCCATGTCTTCTCTGGCCTCAGAAAACTCTCCTTCCTCCATCCCCTCGCCAACGTACCAGTGCACAAACGCCCTCTTGGCATACATCAGGTCAAACTTGTGGTCCAGTCGGGCCCAGGCCTCAGCGATGGCGGTGGTGTTGCTCAGCATGCAGACGGCCCTCTGAACCTTGGCCAGGTCTCCTCCGGGAACCACAGTGGGGGGCTGGTAGTTGATGCCCACCTTGAAGCCAGTGGGACACCAGTCCACAAACTGGATGGTGCGTTTGGTTTTAATGGTGGCTATGGCGGAGTTGACATCTTTAGGCACCACGTCACCACGGTACAGTAGGCAGCACGCCATGTACTTGCCATGGCGAGGGTCACATTTGACCATCTGATTGGCTGGTTCAAAGCAGGCATTAGTGATCTCCGCCACAGACAGCTGCTCATGGTATGCTTTCTCTGCTGAGATGACGGGGGCGTAAGTTGCCAGAGGGAAGTGGATGCGTGGGTAGGGCACCAGGTTGGTCTGGAACTCTGTCAGGTCCACATTCAAGGCGCCGTCAAAGCGAAGTGAGGCTGTAATTGAAGAGACAATTTGACCAATAAGCCTGTTGAGGTTGGTGTATGTGGGACGCTCAATGTCCAAGTTTCTCCTGCAAATGTCATAAATGGCTTCATTGTCCACCATGAAAGCACAGTCGGAGTGCTCCAGGGTGGTGTGGGTGGTCAGGATGGAGTTGTATGGCTCCACCACGGCGGTGGACACCTGAGGGGCCGGATAGATGGCAAACTCCAGCTTGGACTTCTTTCCGTAGTCCACTGAGAGACGTTCCATCAAGAGAGACGTGAAGCCAGAGCCGGTTCCTCCTCCAAAGGAGTGGAAGATCAGAAAACCTTGGAGGCCAGTGCACTGGTCAGCCTATGTGGGCAGAGAGCTTCATTTATCTGGAAGTCTAAATCTAATCTAAGTCTAATCTGGACTTACCAGTTTGCGAACCCTGTCCAGAACCAGATCAATGATTTCCTTGCCGATCGTGTAGTGACCACGGGCGTAGTTGTTGGCTGCATCTTCTTTTCCTGTAATCAGCTGCTCAGGGTGGAAGAGCTGGCGGTATGTTCCCGTACGCACTTCATCTAGTCGACATATATGTTACTTTAGGCTTCGTTTTACTCTGAGACTATTCGTGCCAGTCTTGTCTCACCAATGACTGTGGGCTCCAGGTCCACAAAGACCGCCCTAGGAACATGTTTCCCAGCTCCGGTCTCACTGAAGAAGGTGTTGAAAGAGTCGTCTCCTCCTCCGATGGTCTTGTCACTCGGCATCTGGCCGTCTGGCTGGATGCCATGCTCAAGACAGTACAACTCCCAGCATGCATTCCCAATCTGGGCTCCTGCCTGGCCGACGTGGACGGAGATACACTCACGCTGCCAAGAAGGGATTGACAGGTCAAGAAATACCCAGTATACTATAGTTGTATAGTTGTACCCCCTTTTCGCACAGCTCAAGCACTGGAATTAATCTTATTGACTGTGTTGACATCTTACCATAACTCTTGAAGCAGTAGTTTTCTTCTTCACCTGAGATAAGTGCTCGCCTAAAAGCAGCACACTGCTTTATAGTGCAGTGTTTCCTGGCAACAGCACGGCATGTTGTGGTAACCGAAGGATCTGCAGAGGCAAACATTAACGTTGGAAGTGACATAGGAGGAGGGGCACGGAGCAGCAAGAAGTCTGACCTTTGACAATGGTTGTCGTTAGTAACGAGCAATGAGCGGACTTAATGTGAAACACGACACAGAACTACTGCGTCTCCTCATGTTTCACAACCAGTGACGGTATGCAGGGACTGAATTTCTGTCTTGTTAAAAGGACTTCATGATTTGACTGTAAAGGAGAGATGTTTCTTCTTAGGCACACTGATGAACCCAGAATTTGCTTACGGGAACAAAATTGATATCACATTATGGGTGGAAACTGTCTCAATGTCAGCTATATCAACTATATATTTGTTTTTCTGAAAAGTATCAAACTGCAGATGGGTGTAAGGGAGTGATTTTGGAACTACTGTGGAAGGTTGAGCAGAACAAATATCCTTATAGGAAAAGGATGAGCTGCTAATGTTGATCATAAGGAGGAAGTCGCCAATTAACATAGCATGTTTTTAGAATGGGGGAGGAAACCCAGAGAAAACCCACACATGCACGGGGAGAACATGCAGACTCCACACAGAGATGGCCGAGGGTGGGACTGAACTCAGGTTCATAGCTGTGACGTCTAACCACTCAACCTCCTCCCACATTCCAAAAACATGCTCGGTTAATTGGCAACTCCAAATTGTCCATAGGTATGAATGTGAGTGTGAATGGTTGTTTGTCTATATGTGCTCTGTGATTGGCTGGCCACCAGACCAGGGTATACCCCGTCTCTCGCCTGCAGACAGCTGGGATAGGCTCCAGCATACCTGTGACCCTTGTGAGGATAAGCAGTAGAAAATAAATGAATGATTAAAAGATCATGTTGTTACCAGAGCTAGTTTTTTTTTTACTTTGGGGAAGATTGATGAACAAATTGGAGGTCGACTAGCTCCCGGAATTTTTTATGCTTAGAGATTTACTTTATAATGAGTTTTCAAAATAAAAAATGAAATAAATCATGCTCTTTTTTTGGTTGAATATGGTCTATTGGTTAACAAAAATATATATACATATTTAAATTAACATTTTCAGGCATAAAAATGGCTAAATAAACGCCAATACAAATGCAAAGCATTTGGAAGACTCAATGTGAATGTAGTATTCCACACTGGTCACTAGGTGTCAGTAATGTTACATTCATGCCTGTCATGCCTCCATTGGAGGATAGACATGCTTTCACCCTCCCCCAATTTGAAGTACAATTGAGACTGATAATATCTATTTATTTATCTGTACTCTACAGACTGAACTTGCAACTGAAAGCAGCACAATGCAACATAATGTAGAGCTGTAAAGCATACAAGTCAAAAGTCAAATTGTATGTTGAGTGCGACAATTGTTTTTTATGGGACACAGAATTTCTGCCGGCGCCCCTGCCTGACACCCTAATGTTTGTCAATTTTTATCCAAAATGGTAAATCCCAAGTGTAATGAAAAGACAACACAGGCTTCATCCATCTTTAATAACTATTATGTGACTGCTTTATGTAAGTTTTCATCTAAGTGTCCTTAATGCACAATAATAGACACACTGACATTTCCATCATTGAACAATCTTGTGGTGGTAGTGGTAGTGGTGTCCTTCAGGGTACTGGTCTTGGACACAAGTCACTTCCCTGTCATCATCTCAACATGGCCTCCTGATGCAAGTTCTGTTTTTAATGCAATATTCAACGCATGGCAGTGACACACCACATCCATAGAGTCTTGCCTTTGTCACTTGTTTCCAAATTGTAGCTGATCTCGGCACAAATTGCTGGGTTGTATGTGATCGGGTACGCATCCGGGTGGAGTCGTCACTGGCTCAAGCAGTTGGGTGTCAGACAAGTGTATTTGTAGCTAGACGTCACGCCAAGTCAGTGGAAAATTTTGGAAAAAAGTTATTACTATGATAGTTATTACTACAATGATAGTCCATCATAAAGGGAAAAAAGAACACACCCGAGTTTGACTGACAACAATGCAAAATTGATACTAAAATATTGTTGGAACTCGAAAATACTCATAAAAAGGTAAACACAGACACAATTGCCTCACAACAGAAAACTATAGATTAGTCATTTCCTCATACTGCTTCATCCAAAACAAGGGTGAACACTTTTTAGAAGGGGGCGCTTATACTCCTGTGGTCATGAAACAGAACATACTTGCTCACAGTGCAACAAAACATACATCACATAACTGCTAAGTGGGTGATAAACAACAACTAAACGCTAATCAGAGCACATAACTTAAAACTGTGATTTCCAAATGCCCGCAAGGCATGCTGGGTCATCCAACTGCAAACAACAACACTATGAACAATACAAAATAGGCTATCAAGATTATGTTAACTCCTCCTTGTTTCCTTTTCTGAAAACCCCAAGTTACTCAGCATGCCTTGCGGCAAGAATACTATACGTGGATGTTTTCTTGGTATGGGTATAGTACATGGATATTATATTTATGCCCACATGGTGCAGTACTTTGTGTGCCCTATGTGTTGACACGTTGTGTTGTTTGGATCACTTATTTGTATAATCTATGTTGGTGACACAAGCGTGCCAGAACAGCTCTGCAAGTCATGTTGCCTGCTACAACTTCCATGTTAAAGGTGTAAAAAAAAGGAATTTGGAAATGCCCGGTGGGCTGGATTAAATGCTTGGCGTCCATTTTAAACACAATAAATATACCGCCAAGAATGCAAGAAAATGTTCAGACGCTACACCCTCATGGAAAACAACGCAGGGAAACGATGGACACACGAGAATGGAGCCATGCACACCGACTTGGTGTAAAAAATACAAATCCATATGTTAAAAGCGCTATTTTCATCTGCTATGTTGACACCACATTCATTACGTGATGCGGAAGGTAAGCTTTCACCGCTGTTTTACGTCTATTTTATGTTATGTCTTCATGCAACACACCATGCACACTCACACAATTGGAGCAAATCATTTCAATCTGCTAAACATTGTACCTAGATGATACTGAGTTTATATCTGGCCGTATTGAGCAAGTGTCATACCGGAAGTGACGCAGACTGTGGTTCCAACCCAGCCATATATAAAACATGTGAACTACAAACAGTAGCGGATACCTTCCGTGAATAATTACAGTTCAAATGCATATTCAGTTTAATTTAGCCTTGGATGAGGTCTAGATTTCTTTTTGTAATGGCACCATTTTCAGACACAAAAAACAATCATTTGCTATTTCATTTGTTCTATCCCAGATATTGTACATCTTCAAACTCAAAACTTCTGGGTAAAGTTCTCGGGGAAGACGCCTTTGGATGAAATGTCTTTGCTGCGTTTCCAAACAGATTCCTGCACACCCATGAGCCAGCCGTCATCCTGTGCACACACACACACACACACAAATTAAACCAATAATGCATGCCTCCCCAGTGTGTCAAGTATTATAGAGCGGTGCCACTGACTTGCTCATCTGGGTTATCAAAGGCCACAACCAGCACAACATCGCCGATGGTCAGCTCCAGCTCGTCACCATCAGTGGCAGCATATTCATGGATCGCTTTCACCTGGGGTTGGAAGTTAAAAAGTTAAAACCAAAAATCGCAAATTGCACCTTAGACTCCTGCAGAGACGTCTCACCTTGTAGAGGAATCCAGGAGGAAGCTCATAGTCCGAGCTGTTGGATGAAGAACTCTGTCGTGAAAGAAAATGTGTGTGATCTGAGAGGAAGTTGTTAAGTTGATTAAAGTAAGTAAAGTAGGTAGGAATGTCCAATAGTCGGCGAGAGATGAGATATCGGATTATATCGGTATAGTTTTTTAAGCTGATATAGACATCGGAACACACGTAATGACGTGCTTGACAGATCTGTGTCCACGGCTTCCGGAGTGGGAAAATCTGACAATGTCTGCAGGTCATTTCTGTCTAGACAAGCAGCCCCTTCATTTCTGAAAATGATGACTTCATTGATCCGTGGCCATCATGTGACCAGACGAGAGCTTTGCTGACAAGCCTACATAATGGTATCTGAATATTTCGACTGGCATGACCTACCCCAGTGGACATTCTCCTGATATAGCTCCTCCCAAATGACTCGGAAGTGCACTTCTAAGCCGAGTCAACTTATGCGCATGCGGTCTTCTATAGTTTAGTGTGTGATGTGGTTCCGCCACACATAGGTGTGCCTTGCGTAATATATCCTTTTCACCCAGTGATTGGTCTTTCAAGTCTTTCACATGGAGACGTTCAAGACAAGTCCAAAGTCATAGGCTGGAGATTTTCAAGTCCTTACAAGTCATAAGCAGTGTTTAGTGTTTAACAAATAAAATACCATGCCAAGGTAACAATCTATTAGATTTGACAAATACTATGAATGCATTCTGAATTTTTTTTTTTTTTAATAAAACCAGTGTGACAAGGCGTAGTTCCTGCTGACAAAACATTCAGGATTTAGCCAGTCCACGGCGAAACAATCCACACCCTTGTTTGTTTGTAAACCTGATTGGACGTTAAAAGATGCATTCCATGAAGCAGATTCTGTGGGGGAATTTGTCTTGCCAGAAATTACATGATATAATAACGATCATGTTAATTGAATACTTAATTCAATAATTGAAGCTAGCCGAAGTGAGCAACACACTTCAGGTTATTTTCACAAAATAAAACAGATAAATCACTACTTTTACTTTGACAAAAACAAGAAGCGAACCAACTCGCAATATATTCTGTTTGACACCGCCATTTGGTCCATGCTGCTGCTCAGTGTTCAACCAACGTCGCGTTGCATCCTGGTGTAATTTCAGTGTGAGTAGTAAGCTGATGATACATATCAGCAGCAGATAGCCGAAATGACAGCAGTTTTTTTTTATTAAGGTCCAAAAAACAATGCTTCCTAACAAGGGCTACTGTTGCAGCCGTAACCCACCCCTACAACTCTTGAACATGCGGGTTCTGCCTCACTTCCTGTCCATCACCCCTATCCCTTCCCAACCCCGGAACATATCTCTCCATGGCAACACATGCGCAAATACAACACATAACACAATACACATATTAGCCCTAAGATTACAATACAATACATACTCAGCATGTCTGGCGAATGCAGTATGCATCCGGGAAATTCTCGAATACTAAAAATCGCATACTGCCCGTGTAGACACACTGCACACCCCATACTCAAGTTAGTATGAGTAGTAAGTAAGTATGCGGTTTCGAACACAGCCATATTCAGTACTCACTGAAAAGTCATCTGACTAAAGTCCGAGTTAAGTGCCAAGTCGTTGATGTCAAAGTCCAAGTCTTTGATGATTGTCCACGTCAAGTCCAAAGTCATCAAAATTGTGAATTGACTCTGACTTTAGTCCAAGTCCACATCTTGGTCAATATGGGTAAAGAAGTGCTGGACTTTATTGGGTGTTGCTAAGAAATCTCTACTGCCGAGTACGGTCATGTGACTTTTGGATCTGTGAATTCCCGACTTGGTTTTAACTCAAAGCTGAACTTTACCTGCGCTTCATCATGTCCCCAGCCCCCCGGCTCCACACTGGCGTCGTTAGAGTCCCAGTTGGTCTGAGCATTATAATCCCATCCAACCTGAAGCTGCTCTTGGAGCCGCTCCTCACCATCGGCAGCCGTCTCCTCATGCTGGAGGTTAAAGTTTGTGGAATGTTGCAGGAGAAGGAAGGGGGTTGGATGGGAGGAGTTTAGTAGGTGAGTGGGCGTCAACATGCAGAAGACATGTGAAGTGACAAGTGAAGCCCAAACTAAAACGGAAGAGTCCATTCTTACCCACGAGTCCCAAGAGCCCTCCTTCATGCAGCAGTAAGGCAAATATCTCAATGAGTCATGTACACGCGTCACGGACACACATTACACCACGGGCTGTCCAACAGTCAGCTGACCTGTGGTGTTGTGGGCTCTGCGTTAATATCAGAGATGTCATCATCGAGCGACTCGTCCTGCTGCGGCCTCTGCGACGGAGGAGGCCGGCTGGGAGGCGGGCCAGGCCTCTTCCAAACACACGTGCACATGCAGAACAGCACACTTTAATCCACACACGGCAGTTTGGGGGATGCAGAACCCCGAGGTCAAAGTACAGAGATGTTTTTGTTTTTGGTACCGTCGGTGAGGTGGCCGCCCGGCTGTGGTTGGCTTCTTCACTTTAAGACACAAAGACAGGAGAAGGACAAACGTGACACACTTGAACATAATCAACATGCAAAATGGCACACTCACTTCAGCGCAAAATAACTCAATCCAAACAAGCTGCATGCACATTGCCAAGACACAACATTATGAACACCTGACTTTGAGATGCAGTAACAGCTCAATTAAAAATGATGCCCCAAAATATATTTTGATTGTGTTAATCAGGGGTGTCCAAACATTTGGTCCTAGTTAAAATTTGGTAAACAGGCCAGACAACAGCATTACCTTAAAGGGGATCTATTATGGTCATTTTTCGACCCTTCGTATTGAGTTGTGGTCTCCGATAGAGCAGCTACACACAATAACCCGCACAGAAATGTTTTTAGATCTTCCAGAATCTGCACCTCTTCCAGCTGTATTTCCTTTGATTTGTGCTTCCTGCCAAACTGGTTTGATTTCATTTATTCCACCCACGGCCCACCTCTGGGCATGCCCACTCCGCTGTGTTTGGTCACACGCCCAAAGTGGTTTCTAACTATGAACCAAAAAAGGAAGTCTGCCCTGCTGTGACATCACAAAGGAACGGTTATACCACACCTTTTCAAACTGAGCATTTTGAGTTATCCCAAACCTCTTTCAGGGCTCACTTCCAAATGCACGAATCTCTGTGTGGAGTTTGCATGTTCTGAGGATAAGCGGTAGAAAATGAATGAATTTTCTACTGCTTGTCCTCAAAAGGGTCACGTTTGTGATGGAGCCTATCCCAGCTGTCTTCAGGCGAGAGGCGGGGTACACCCTGGACAGGTGGCCAGCCAATCACAGGGCACATATAGACAAACAACCATTCACACTCACATTCATACCTATGGACAATTTGGAGTCGCCAATTAACCTAGCATGTTTTTGGAATGTGGGAGGAAACCAGAGTACCCGGAGAAAACCCACGCATGAACAGGGAGAAGATGCAAACTCCACACAGAGATGCCTGAGGGTGGAATCGAACTCAGGTCTCCTAGCTAAGTTTGATTAACTCTAACTCTAGAGTTAACTCTAGGGGTTGTTGTTTGAAAAATGGCCGGGATTGAATGAAATGTTTGGGTGGGTGCAGCTTCCATCCAGGTCTCATCAGGTCTCATTAGAGACCATTGGATGTCTGTGAGTAGTTGTTCATAACTTCCCAGTTATTTTTGTAATTTTTTTACTGTATAAAAACAATTCCCGGATTTTTTCTAAGCATAACACTGAAAGTCAGGTGTTGCGGTGCAGCAGCCATGCAGCACTTATTATATACCTCTTTCCAGCAAGTACGGTCTTGGCTGCTGTAGTGCCATCTTTTCTGCAGTAGGAGGCAGTGTGGGTGACATTGCTCTTCGGACATGTCAGATTCTGCTACGCCTAACGGCGAACGGTTTCTCAGCACCAAATAGTAAGCCTCAGTAGCGCTTGGATGTGTCAGAACCATCCCACTGTACTTTATGTACTATATTGTCATTATCAAAGTACTTCCTGTCAAAGAATGCAATTTAAAAACTGCATCAACTTGACTAAAAGAAAAATGAAAGGCACAACACAAAGAAATGATGTAGTCCCCTAAAACAATATGACAATACCAAGGATTGAAAGGATACAAAGTGAAAAAGTGTCTTTTTTTTGCATGTTTGTCACACTTAAGTGTTTCAGATAATCACAAAATTTAAATATTAGTCAATGATAACAATTTAACGCAAAATGCAGTTTTTGAAAGCTTTTATTATTAAGTGAGAAAAACAATCCAAAGTGATTGCCCCCTCAACCTAATAACTGGGTGGCCCACTCTTACAGCAACAACTGGAATCAATTTTAAAGGTCATGCCATAGCATCTCAATAGGATTCAGGTCAGGACTTGGACTCGTCCACGCTAAAGTCTTCATTTGGTTTTTCTTCAGCCATTCAGAGGTGGACTTGCTAGTGTGTTTTGGATCATTGTCCTGCCGCCAAACCCAAGTTGGTTTCAGTTTGAGGTCACCAACAGACGGCCGGACATTTTTTAGTAGACAGAATCCATGGTTCCATTTATCACAACAAAACAGCCCCAGACCATCACACTACC
Organism: Doryrhamphus excisus; assembly: GCF_037039965.1. NCBI lineage: Eukaryota > Metazoa > Chordata > Actinopteri > Syngnathiformes > Syngnathidae > Doryrhamphus > Doryrhamphus excisus. The sequence goes on from NC_136371.1 coordinate 14,483,887, forward strand.
ACCACTATATTTTACTGTTGGTATGATGTTCTTTTTCTGAAATGTGGCGTTACCTTTACACCAAATGTAATGGGGGACACACTTTCCAAAAAGTTAAACTTTATCAGTACCACTGAGTAGTAAAGCTCTTTTTGGTCTACCTTAACTGAGGCAAGTGAGGTCTGCAGTTCTTTGGATGTTGTTTTGGGGTCTTGGATGAGTCGTCGCTGCACTCTTGGGGCCATTTAGGTGGGTGGCCACTCCCTGGAAGGTTCACCACTGTTCCATGTTTTCACAATTTGTTGATAATGACTCTCACTATGGTTTGCTGGAGTCCCAAAGCTAAAGAAATGCTTTATAACATTTTCCAGACTGGGAGACTTCAGTTAATTAAGTTATGAATTAACAGAGTCCCCCTATTAATCACTCAAATGACTTTTTTCACACAGGGCCATGTAGGTTTGGATTTTTTTCCTCCCTCAATAATAAAAAGTTTCATTTAAAAACTGCATTTGTGTTGTCATTGAGTAATATTTAAATTCGTTTGATGACATGAAACATTTAAGTGTGACAAAAAAGGAACAAAGTAAGGAATCAGGAAGGGGGCAACCACTTTTTGTGTGGTTGGGGCATAGAAAACAAGTAGGATTAATTAAGCTCTGCTTTTTCGTACGTGTTGAATAGCTTATAGTAAATAAACTATGACCATTAATTGAAACCTTTAACAGACTTACTTGAGCTGCCGCTGTTCTTCCAGTTTGGTCATGATGTCATTCAGGTTTTGACTCAACTGAGGGATGAGGAAATAGAACGATGAAGAAGGAACATAAAGCTGTGACCAGAAAGGTTCATCATTTGCAGTCACCTTGCTCATCTCTCTGTGGAACTTCTCCTGATTACCCGCCAAACTCTGGAATGTGTTAACATAGACGCCAACACGACTGCATGCACACACTCTCTGGTCAGGATGAATGCTTATGAAACATGTTGGTTTGTTGTGGAACCATCTCACCTGTCCCACAGCACTGGAAGCTGGTCTTGTAACTCCACATTCAGCTCCTCAAAAATCTTCTGAGCGCGACCCAGCTCCTCCTCGGCCTACACACACACACACACACACACACACACACACAGAGATAAATGAATAGCAGCACAGCTATTACACAATATAATTCAGTGGTTCACATGTAAAACAAACAAGTCCCCAATGAACGGAAGTGAGACCACATAAGGACACAAGCTGTCATGTCTTCACCTGGTTGTAGGAGAGGTTAGTCTGAGCCACCTGGTGGGCAGACAGCAAACCCTGAGCCCAGCTCGGCGCCGCCATCTCCAACAGGGCCGCAGGCTGAGCATCACACCATGCAGAGGAAGACGATTGGGAAGGGGGTTGGGGGTGGGGGTTAGAAGGCGAGGAGTTACGAATAAAGCAAACGTGTTAGTGAAGAATTACCAGCGCAACACTTTGGTAAAGGTAATAGTTTTATTTCATTTGAACATGCATCAGATTACAAGTGCATCCCATAATCAGTTCCCAGTTCCACATGTCCAAAAGGAGTAGGAAGAAGCAAAGCTTATTAAATCCTACCCCTCCATCTGGTACTTTTACAATCAGTAACTGTTACATTTGTTCACTTCCTGCTTTCCTAATATAGTATTTTTTATATTTATATTTTTTCATTTATTTATGTATTTATTTCTGTATTGATTTATTATTATTATTATTATTTATTAAAAAGATAAAAACACAAGAAATATTACTAAAAAGCCTGATTAAAAAGGTGTGTCTTTATTCTTTTTTTTTTTTTAAATGTCAACAATCTCCGCAGTCCTGAGGCTCTCCGGCAGGCTGTTCCACAGGTGGGGGCCATAGTGGCTAAATGCTGCCTCACCGTGGGTTTTGGTATTGTTAAAAGGCCAGTGCCGGAGGACAGCAGGGTCCGTGGGGGTTGATATGGTAAAAGCAGATCAGATAAATAAGAAGGTGCAAGGCCGTTAAGACATTTAAAAACCAGTAGGAGAATCTTAAAATCAATCCTGAAGCCTAAGAGAGAAACGGGCGGACTCTGGCTATGTTCTTAAGGTGATAAAAAACTATTTTTGTTATAATTTTGATATGTGGGATAAAATTTAGCTCAGGGTCAAAAATCAAGCCCAAATTTTTAACTTATTCGGCTGGTTTAAGATCCTGTAGTTTTGGTAAAAGTTTCTCTCTCTGGCCTTCAGGACCTATAACTAAAACCTCAGTTTTGTACTGGTTGAGCTGTAGGAAATTTTCTGCCATCATGACTAGTGGCCCTGAGTCATCAGGAGACACGGCGATGTATAGCTGTGTATCATCAGCATAACTATGGAAGCTGATGCCGTGCTTCCTGTTGACGTCCCCAAGGGGAAGCATGTAAAGATTAAAAAGGAGTGCACCTAAAATTGAGACTTGGGGAACCCCACATTCAATTTCATGGGTTCCTGAGGACATGTATCCATACTTACATAAAAGCATCGATCTGTGAGATAAGAACAAAACTAGTTAAGAACAGTACCGGAGAGGCCGACCAGGTGTCTGAGTCTATTTAATAAAATGTGATGGTCCACCGTATCAAAAGCAGAGCTTAGATCCAGTAGAACCGACACTGTGAGCTTTTTATTATCTAAATTCCACCTCATGTCGTTTAAAATCTTTAAAAGTACTGTCTCGGTACTGTGGTTCCTCCTAAAGCCAGACTGATGTTTCTCTAAAATGCTATTTCTGTTTAAAAAGTCATTAAGTTGGTAAAAAAAACAGTTTTTCTAAAATTTTACTTAAAAACGACAAGTTGGATACGGGTCGGTAGTTATTAAGAACGTTGGGGTCTAGATTGCTCTTCTTCAGAAGGGGTTTCACCACCGCCATTTTAAAGGCGGTGGGGAAGACACCCGTCTTAAGAGAGCAATTCATGATGTTTAAAAACTGCTCCTCAAAGAATCCATAAAGTGATTTTAAAAGTGATGTGGGAATTGGATCTAAAAGGCAGGTTGTTGGGCTTACTTGGGAGAAAACTCGACCAAGTGTCCTTGCATCAACCAGGGCAAAACTCTCCAGTCTCTCCTCAGGCAAGGACAACAGTCCAGGTGTGGTAACAGAAAAAACTTTCTGGGGTAACAGGCAGGATCTGATGTCCTTGATTTTAGTTCTGAAGTGGTCTGCAAAGTTTTCACAAAGATCATCTGTTGGTGTCTTAAAGACTTTATTAAAATTAGTGCCAGTTAAAATATTAAAGGTGGAGAAGACGAACCGGGGATTGTTTTTGTGGTTGGTAATGAGTAGTGGGAAATGGGAAATTCCTTCCCTTTTTGACTGCGTTATTGTAGATTTTGAGTTGTTGACGTAAAATCTCGTAATGAACCGTCAATTTACTTTTTCTCCATCTTCTCTCAGTACTCCTGCATTTTCTTTTCAGTTATTGATTTCATCGTTTTTTCTCCACGGGGGTGTAGGTTTTCTTTTTATTGTTTTTGTTACAGGTGGAGCTACTGAGTCCAGAGTTGACTTCAGTTTACTGTTAAAATTATCAACGATAAAATGACAAGGTGCAGGTAAAATTTCAGCAGGAGTGCGCTGTAAAATCTCAATAAAATCTGCAGCCACTTCAGAAGTTAGATAGCGCCTCCTCCCGGTTAAAACTAAAAAAAAACTTAAACCAATCCAAGACGCTAAGAAGTTACGTATATTTAAAGACAAAAACAGCCTGCATGTCAGGTTGTATTTTTAGAATGTGGTATGAGCCAATACAAATTGAGCTGCGGACCACAAATGGCCCGGGGCAGCGCTTTGGACACCCCTGAAATGAAGTAAACAAAAGCTTGCAAATATAAAAGCCTGCATACTTTTTGGAAAAAGCTGGAACTTATTCATCAATTCGTCAATATTATTTGTAATTACGTCCTGTATTGTTTGAATGTTGAAAGCAAAATGACAGTGACATCATCTAGGTCAGGGGTGCTCACACTTTTTCAGCATGCAAGCTACTTTTAAAATGACCGAGTCAAAATGATCTACCCACTACAAAAATGCAAAACATCTATTTATTTTCAAATGTATTGAGGATTATTTGTACGTACAATGTATGTTGATGTACCTTACATAACCAAATGAGCCAATATTGCAAAACACACATAATTAACTATTAACATTTTTTGTAATTACCTGAGTTTACTTTGATGACTTGCACTGAATTGAATCAGCCAGGGATGCATAGTCCGGACAGTAGCTGCTGATAGCCAGGTTAGCCAGGCAAACGCACTTCGAAAAAGACATTGTGAAAAAAAAAGTCCACCTCCCATTCCGTATGGAAGTGATATGTTTTTGCCTTTTTACTTGGTCCAGCTACTTCACTCATTTAGTGACCATAACCTTTAGCGAGGGCTTAAAATCTGACGCAATTCGCCGACCTAAAGGTCAAAATTCAGTTGTCATCTGATTGGTTGTCCTGTATGTCAATCAAGTAACGGGGATGGATGATAGGCTGACATCGTAAGTTCTGCTGCACTTAAGACGATGTTTGATTTGATTGGTCACCCGAAGGGCAACATTCAGTTGTCATCTGAATGGCTGCCCTGTATATCAATCAAGTGACGGCATTGATGCTAGGATGATATTTTTTTAATGTCACGCCGCGATCGACCAGCGATCGACCAGTACCACCTCCGCGATCGACCGGTAGATCGCGATCGACTTAATGAGCACCCCTGATCTAGGTCATATCGCTCAGGTAAACACACATGGTAGTGAAAGGTAATGGTAAGTTGCTTATCCTTCAATTATTGTTTTAAATTGGCTTATTGATTGTAAAGTGATTTTAACAGTATCACTCGAGTTCTTTGAACATCCAGCAGCAACACAACATTTTAGCATGACTACTGTTTGGATGAAAAATATACTGAACCAAGTCGACGAGCTACTGCACCTCCAGAAGCGTTTCATTACTCTGCTTGAGCTAAGAGGTGTTATCTCAATGACGTCATAAATGTCATTTTTAGGAATTTACTGTTCCCTTCCAAAAATCAAAACAATGTGGAACATAATTACGCACAATATTTAACAAATTTAATAAGCCAAGCTGATGAATCAAGTCAAAATGTTTACCTTGGCGATCTTGGCCTCGTCCTTCTTCTTGCCTTTCTGTAAGGAAGAAAAGTGATGCCTGGCGCTGTCAAAGTCCACCATCTTCCTGTCACGCTTTGCAATGCGAGCCTTTGAAAGAAATCAGCGGACTCTGTCAAACAATCGTACTTAATACATTTTCACCCTCAGGTTTTCACATTTGGACTTACACACCTTGATGTCAGGAAACTGAGCCAGGTAGGAATCCATGCTGAGCACCGAATTGTCTGTGATGTTCTGATGGAAGTCCAACCACTGTGTGTCTGTGTCCTACAACACACACACACACACACACACACACACAATGGAATGTCCATTTAGTCAAACATCCTCAGCTCCCTTAAACCTCACACGGGAATGACATCGCATCTTTTTTTATCCCGTTGCCTTTAATCCGTCTACACTTTTACCTCCAAGTTATTGTCCATCTCCTTCTCTATCATCTCCTTCAGCGGGAAGGACACACGCATGCACAAAGAAAGTGACAACAGAGTGAAATGAAGGTGATTGAGGGAGTGCTGATGTCATGAGAGAAAGACGGAAAAAGGAGGATGGACGGACAGACCAAAGACCTCACCTCCACCAGGGTGTCCATCTCTTCTTTGCCGAACCATTCAGGCTCGTACATGTCGGCCAGACAGTCCTGTAGCCTCCGAGATGTCTCGTGCATCGCTGAAACATGTCGGACATCAAGTATTTGTTTCAAACATAAAGTCACATCACTTGGTACTCCTATTATTCTTTGTTTACACCAGATTGAGCAGTTAGCTTACAGCTCTTATGCACAGGCTATAGGATCACTGCATAACATAATGGACCGTTAAGTATTTCATGTTGTCTAATTGGTTGTTTAGCTCTCTTCCTGCTTCCGCATCCTCATCCTTCCACGTCCTCCTCCTTTGCATTCACATCGTTGCCAGTGAGCTCCTTTGATGCTCGGATGCCAACGACAGTTAGTCTGTGTTCCTTGCTATTAGCGGCAATGGCGGCAACCTTTGTATTGAATTGTGTACTCCTATAGAGCGGCTTCACAAGATAACCTGCACAGAAAGCTTTCCTTTCTAGATCTTCCAGAATCTGCACCTATTCCGGCTGTATTTCCATGGTCTGTTTTAATTCATTCCACCCACAGCCCGCCTCTGCTGTGATTGGCTACACGGTGAAATCACATTGGAGCTTGTATTCGGAAATGCCCATATAAGGAAGTCCGGCTCACTGTGATGTCACAGGGAGCCATTGTTAGAAAAAACTCTCTGAAACCATCCCAAACTTATTTCAGGGCTCACTTCCAAATGTGCAAAGCTCATTATCTGAAACTGTGGCATCGTTTAACATGGGAATACAACATTGTAACGATTTATAGGTAAGGAAATTGGAAAAAGCATAGTAGGTCCCCTTTAAGTGAAATGTGCATCTATTCAATTGTCATACTTGGAGGTGTTGAAAATCTCTCAAGTCTTTATATATAAGCATTGCATAGCAGTTACCATAGCAACAAAAATGAAACCATTCTGCCCCCCACTCGGGGCCGGTGCTTTTAAAAGGCTAAGAGTGTCTTACTCTTCACTGCTGTCAGGTAGGCTTTTAGATCCTTCTGCAACTTGGTACCTTCCCCCTAGGGGTGAAGAAGAGCAGAAAAGCAAAGTGAAACCATCGCGAGCGACAGCGATGGTGCTCATGGTGCTCACCATCTGCTTGTTGAAGTTGGCCACCATCTCCTCAAAGACCTCATCTCTTGTCTCGTCCGCTTTGCCGAGTTTCTGCAAAACCTGAAAATCGCAACTTGTCAAGTCATTTTTATTTCTATAGAAGCAGGAGCCTAGAACCGTGCTCCTTGACAAGCTGAGCCCACATGAGCAAACAGTTTGCGGCGGTGGCAAGGAAAACCACATCTGCCCTTCTTCGTTCTACGTTCCAATACATGATAAGGTCACCCAGGTCACCCACAAACTATAGGACTGGAAATATAGAGCTTTTTATTTAACAAAACAATGCGAGTCCATTTTGGGATGTTTTATAACTTTGCATTCATGACGTACAGTACGCATGATCGTGTAGCTTTTTCCCACTGATTGAAATTAAAACTTCTAAAACCTAAAATAATCATATGTTTTCATAGTTGTTTTATGCAACCATTGTGTTTTGATCTGACAAATCTTAAGAAACTTTGAACAAATGTACTTTGATCAAGCTGTTTGGACCACTGCAGCTGTTGGACACCAAGTGCAAGGTTTATAGTCTGAGTTAAGCACTTTGTGTGTTTATTATGCTCCAGTCCTGCCTGGTGCACTGCCATTTCCAAATTCCATGTATGACAGTAGTGAGCCAGCTAGGCCTTCTCTGCAGGCCTAAAACCATGAGAATAATTGTATAATTTTTCTGGTCTCAATACATGCTGTTTTCCTCGTTGCTCTCCTCCAAACAGGAAGAGAGTTCATTCATTCATTTTCTACCGCTTTTCCTCACGAGGGTCGCGGGGGGTTGTGGGCGTGCTGGAGCTTTGTTTTCCCAGTTTTCGGGCGAGAGGCTGGGTACACCCTGGACTGGTGGCCAGCCAATCACAGGGCACTTATAGACAAACAACCATTCACACTCACATTCATACCTATGGACAATTCAGAGTCGCCAATTAACCTAGCATGTTTTTGGAATGTGGGAGGAAACCGGAGTACCCGGAGAAAACCCACGCATGCACAGGGAGAACATATTTTTAGCCTTATGCATTATTTTAGCTGTTTGAAGATGAACTATATCAGCAAGTTTAAGTATTTGTGATTTTAGAAATAAGGAGTTAGAATGTTCTCTGTAGGCGGCATTATGAATTATAAGTCGGAATCAGAATCTGACTTGGCTTTATTACGTGTGTGAATGTACTGTCCAGTGAGCATGCATGCCATGGATTATTTTGTCTTTCTATTTCATCTGGAATAAACTTCCTTCCAGGACGTTCCATGAAGAATGACAGAAAGACAGGACAGTGGTCCCGTGGAATGGTGATCTCCAACCTGCTGCCAGGTGATGAAGGTAGCCAGCAGGCCATGATTAGCAGGCTGACCGGGACTTCCCCAGTGCCGCCTGCATAACGGGCTCATGTTTCCTTCTCTAGCACCACCGTGGGGTTGATCTAAATGCACAAATAAAAGCCGTTTAGCAAGATTCCCCGTGCCTGTGGCATTTCGATAGCCTTGAAAAACGGCATAAAGACCCGCTTGTATGCCATTCACACATGCCTGCAGTGCACCGGTGTTCCATTTCAACATCCCAAAATACACACAGACACTTTGTGGCAAAGGGAGAAATGGGGAGGTGGGGGTAAGGGGCTATTCATAGTTGTGCGACCCCCCCATCGCCACAACTGTAAGGCATGGTTTGAACCCCTTGATTATTTTACATCTACCCGACTCATCTCTGAGAGAGTAGATGCCAAGCAAAACATTTCAGTTTCTTTCTTCGCCGCACGACGACGGACTCGGCTGCAAGATGACGCCATGGAGCAGACAGCTGCGGACAACGCCCACCTAACCCCCACCCCACGACGACAGCCGGCAGCCTCATGGATGCCGATGACCCTCTGACCTTCTTTCACCAGGATGCATTGATGCTGATTGGCAGCTTTTTCTAACCTCATTAAATATCAATGCGTTGATCATATGCTTTACACTGGGCCTCCTTTTATGCAGGGATGGCACATACAGTATATATATATATTTGCGTGTGTGTGTGCGTCACGTGGCTGTGAGGTGATTAAAAGCTAAAGGAGCAGCAGACAAGCTGGACAAAGCAGTTAGACACGTCACTTCACACTGATAATCTACTTTCTTTTCAACGTTTTACGACTTCCTCTACGCAATGACAAATCATTTGCATATTTGTGTTAAATGCGCCAATATTAAATTATCTTATATTATAGTTTTTTTTATATATTCTTAAATTAGTTGCTCATGATCTTGAGTAACGAAATCCACATCAATACTGGCAATGCTGGCCCTGCATTTAATTGATATCAGGTCGATAGCAGTATTGGCAGTATCAACACACCTTAGTGTGTATTTCTTCCGCAGTATCAATAATACTGTGATAAGTAGAAACATCAAGTTTATGGTTGTATTTATGTAGTGTTGTACTCTTTACAAACTCTGGGAACACGTCCTTGGACACAGGAGGGCATTTGGGATAAAAGGGGTTTTGTTATTTTCTATTATTGACTTTATTTTGCTGACTGTAAAAAAACGAGAATTGTATTCTCTGTTATTATAATCATGATCAAAAATCCGGGTCAATGAAGTAAAACCTTGCAGTACAAACTTACTAGGAGTAGGAGCGATCTCTATTGTAAATGTCTCCCTCGGTGGAAGGAAGCGTCACTGCAGCGGTTCCACAGTTGGGATGTTGAATTTGAACTTTGAAGAGTATAAAAATGAAGAAACATTTTCAAGTGCGGCTTGACGGGATGTGGAGAAACGCGAGAAGGACGAGAATTATTCAATACTCGAACAGACCCGATGCATAGTCTGGCTGATATTTGATATCACGCATACACTTTGTAAGCATCGGCACAAAGCCGAGGTCAAGTGACGTGGTCCACCGGAACTGTTTGAGTTTCGGTAAGAACTTTATCGTACCTTCTCCTGCGCTCTGCTCAACCTCTTCTGGACCGTGATGGCCAGTTTCCCGGCGGTGACCCCCTTCCCGGTCTCGGCCATGGCGTGCTGCGTTCGAGGCGGTGCTGAGTGGCAAGTGTTTCTGTGAGTAAAAGCCACCGGACGCGATTTGGCTCGTGCGCGTAACTCTAATCCCGGTGCAGCTTCTTAAAGGAGCCGTGCGTAACTTAATCCGGATTTTGTGCTGTAGTCCAGAGTGAACAAGAGAAATAAAGTGGATCTGGAACAGAATCGTACAATTATGACCTCTCGCTGCTAATTCATGAAGCCTTGCGCCCCAAATGGGCGACCGATCATGTTTCCCTCTTAAAGGCGCAGCGCTGCTAGTATTATTAGGCGACACCTGGCGTGAGGAGCCTTTAGGTCCATACTTATTTGTGTACACGCACTTTTCCAGTCAGATGGGAAGCTAAATCAGTCCCGATGCGCCCCCACCGTACAAGCACAGAGCAGATACAGTGGCACCACCAGGGGGCAGTAATGAAACGATGCCGTCATTTCCACAACCTTTATTTAAAAAAAATAAATACAACTTCATGTTTACTTTCTCTCAGCAAAAAACGCTTAAATATGTAAATTTGTGCTATAAAATCATTTTTATGTTACAAAGATTAAAAAAAAGAGTGTGCAAGTCATCTTATTTAGTAAGAGCTCACTTTTGCTTAGGACATTTTGAAAATGACCTCTTGTTTTACAGCAGGGGTGTTCACTCTTTTGATATTTGTCAGTTGATAAAATATATTTAACAGCGACAAAGCCTATTATTAAAGTGGAGGCCATTTTAAGGAGGATGATCAAAGGTTATTTTTTGTAATGATGAACACGTTTTGGTTTGATTTCAGCTTCCTGTCGAATTGTTGAATTGGGAATTTGGTAATAGATGGTATGTTATTATCCGGCATAACCTAGCTGTGAGGCCTGGGTGCTAACCACTCGTTCAGCGTGCAGCCCTTATATTGTCATATATTTGGAATGTGGGAGGAAACCGGAGTACCCGGAGAAAACCCACGCATGCACTGATAGAACATGCAAACTCCACATAGAGATGGCCGAGGGTGGGATTGAACTCGGTTCTCCTAGCTGTGAGCCCTGCGTGCTAACCACTCGCCCGCCGTGCAGCCCTTATTTGTCATATATTTGTACATTTGAAGCCCAGTTTTGTTGGTTTTGTTTACTAAATTATTTGTTTATTTATATTGTTATATATTTATTGTTATAAAATATAATAAATAATATTATTATACCGATTTAATCGCATTTTTGAGGGCCTGAAATCTCGAAAATGCATATCCCAAACATGAGCCCCCAAAACTCACTGGGTAGCACCTCCTTTCATTTTTTTGTTAAATAGACCCTGCCACCATTTTCACAGACCCTTTATCACCTTTGGTGGAGATGTCGATCATGACAGGACGCACATAAATGTCCTAAGAACTCCAAAATAAACAAGAAGTCGGCCATTTTGGTTTCGGGCGGTGATTGCAGGGCGAAAACAAGTGGTTGCATTTCAACAAACTAGTCCTTGGCACTTTGACCAAATGAGCATAAATGAAAATGACAGATACGAGACGGACGGGTGATCGGGTTATATCAAGAACCTTTGTAGGCTGTTCTGTAAGATGTGGGTGGGGCATGGCGACACATTTTGATGATGAATCAGCGAATTCGCCATTAAAAATGAATAACTCATTCCACAAGGTCAGATCTTCATCATAGTTGGTGGATGAAGAAAACATTCGAAGCCATGCATACAGTAGGTCACTTCCTGTGTATGTCTCAGCGCCACCCAGTTGCAACAGGAAATGAACCCTGAGTTGTGTCCAGGGGCAATTTAACGTTGCTTGGAGCTTTGTATCGTACCAATAAAGGCCAAGAACACCCCCCCTTTAGAAGCTGAGAGGCTACTGTACAAGTAGTCGACAAGTTTATATACGACCAGAAGACCCCCCCCCCCATGTGTTCCAGGAAAATGAAAGTTATTCATGGAATTGTAGTTTTTCATTCTGAAAGCAGGTGGAGCTCCCAAGAGGCTTCTCATCTTTGCCTCACCTGAGAGCTGGAGCCATGCCGAGTGGGTGGAGCTGTCCCGAGTCCAGCAAAATCCCCCCCAGCCAGTGTAAAAGCTCAGCATACCAGTGGACCCCATCGCCACGGTAACCACTGGTGCCGGTCCAGCTGTGCATCAGCCTGAGTAGCGAGAAGGCCCAGTGAGCCAAGGAATGCTGGTCGACCACCGCATAGCAGGACGTCACCACCCCGCCCACCACTAGTGTTCCCTGCGCCGTCAGCGGGGCGAAAGCTCCCCTCTTCTTTGTCACAGTGATCCTAGCGATCCCCGAAAGACGCCTCCTCCCTGGTCCAATGCCAGCCACAAGCACACACATGCCTGGCCGGGCGGCGGCGGCGTACACCGTCCTCAGGGCGGCGTGGGCTTCTGAGCAGTTCCCCTGCGACACAAACAGCAAGTGCGCGGCGGTGAGCGAGAGGCGGGCACCGTCTTCCGTCTGCACTGTGTAGAAGAACTTGTGGCTCGCCGGGTCATGGTCCAGGAAGGTCAGGACCTCGCTGTAGGCCAGTTCAGCACCGCTGTTGCTGCCAGATAGGGTCAGGACTCGCTCGCCAGGTCGTAGGTCACGCATGAACTTTGGTGGGCCGTTTTCCACGGTGACCAAGGCGTCGCCGGGGAAACAGCCTCCAGATCTGGCCGCCACAGAGTGGTCTGAAACACAACAAAATCAATTCAGTACTTAAAGTTTGTTTACAGAAAGGGGGCGTCTGAACTTTGTCCAATGACGGGGCACTTTGATACATTTTGTACATTAAAGATGCTAAAAGCCGCCCTCTCTTAGCCTTGTGATAAGGATGCCACACCAAGTTAGTGTTCCTACAATATGCCGAAGGCCAACAAAAACCAGGCAGCGGTCCAAATATGGTCACCCGCCACACTTTGGACAACCCCATATGTATTTCTTTCAGCAGTATAGAAGAACCTCCATGGATCTTCATTCATCCTAATGAACTTACAGAATGATTTTTAACCATTTCAAGGTCAAAGGGGGCCTATGGTATTGACTTGTGGACTCCTACAGCAGGTACACACGATAACCCGCACAGAAAGCTTTCTAGATCTTCCAGATTCTGCAACTATTTCTGCAGTATTTCACTCAACTTCCTGCTTCCGACCTGAACGGTCTGTTTAATTCACTCCTCTAGATACGCCCACTTCGCTGTGATTGGTCACATTCCCAAGCGCTCCCGAGGACTTCCAGATACCCAGGTCCGCATTTAGAAAAACCCTGTAAAACCAAGCATGCAGAGCCACCCAAAACTTCTTTCAGACCTCATTATCTGACGCTTTGGCATCGTTTAACACGAGAATGCAACATTCTAACTACATTTATAGGTCAGAAAAGATAGTTTTCATGATAAATACTACGAAACGCACCTGGTGACTCATTTCAGTCCACAGCAAGGGTGACCAAGACCAAGGTGTGACCTGGAAGCTGTTTGGCCCCCACTGTTCCTTTTTTATTGGCTTGTCGCATATTCTAGTACAGGGGTTCCCAAACTTTACCAACTCAGGGCCCACTTGAAAATCTAAAAAATGTCTGCGGCCCACCTCTGACCTATAAACAGTACACAGACGAAATGCTACGTTCTCACAGCACTTAACTTGCTATTATTATCATTATTATTATTATAATAAAGAGTCATAAAGATTCACTTTTCATAACCGCATTCAAGACTGGCATGATGACCAGAGAGCTACATTCCAATCATAAACTGTATAAGGTTCCTAAAATATTGTGACAGGTCAATAACACTCAATAGGTTATTACTTAGGCCTATGATTTTTTTTTTTATTGTGCTATAAATATTTTACAATACAAAGAATTGAAAAAATAATACTTTTTGGATTGCTTTTTGCATCTTTAATGTACAAAATGTGTCCAAGTGCCCCTGAATCCTCATCCTGGTGCAAAAGGCTCGGCCTTTACAGGAATGATGGGGTAATTCTCTGCTGCCCCCTAGCGGCCAGCTGTGGTACGTTGCTTGAATTGTTCTACCATGAACGATTTCATTCCTGGTGTCAATTGTAGGAAAAAGAGAACCCAAAAAGATACCAACTTGATTGGTTGCCCTTGTAATCAGGTCAAGGAATGCGCCCTCGCAACCCGATCTGGGAGGACAGGAGAGAGAAAGTAGGAAAAGAGGGAAAGAAAAGGAGAATCTCAGTTACTACTGGGAGCAAAATGTACTTGAAATGCTGTGCTCTTTCACGTGTGTGCGCGACTTTCAGCACACTCGGGTTACTTTTGCATGCATACAAAGTTGCAGCTTCATCATCATCATCATCATCACGAGAAGGTTAGCAGGATCAAGAATGGGAGGCGGTGAGACCAATGGAGCACAAGATGTTCATGCACAGACAGAAAGTCAGTGATCCAAAAGAGTGAAAGCGGGCGAAGGAAGGAGGAGGCGGCGGTGCAGATTGTTGGGACTTTCAAGGTCGCACACGCTCTGGTAGTCACTACAAGTAATAAGTATTTAAATAAGTATTTGAATCATTGCTGTTTTTGTCAAATTGTGCAGTAGATTTTACAAAGGTTGATCGTAGAAGCTAATCCTGCTGAAGCTACACACCCAGTATATGGTGGAACCTTGGTTAGCGTACGACCCGGTAAGCATGTTTTTCAGTTAAGGCCCAAAATTTATGAGAAAATTGCCTCGGTTTGGGAACATTCAATATGGTGGCCATCGTGTCCAGTTATTAATACACCAGGTGAGTCCACCTCTTATTTTATTAATCAACAAACGGCCTTGGTAGCATCCTATTAGCGTGCTGGTCTATGATATCATCAGCAATTTGACTGTAGCTCTTTGCTAAATAACACAGTTACGCCACAAGTCTCACAAATGTGAACATAAAACACATTTTTATAGTTCTATATGCATAGAACAATTCTAAATGCATATAAATGACATATGAAAAGGAAAAGGTCACCACCTTTTGTGTTTTGAATTATTTCTTGAACTCAGTCGGGTTTCTCATCTTCTTGATCGAAATTCTGGTACTTGCAACTTTCTTTGGCTCCATTTTGGTTTATTTTGCACCCGTGATCTGAATTCAAAAAATGGTGTCTGCGTTGATCTTGCTTAATTTTTTTTTTTTTTGCATTTTGACATTACATTTGATTTTCATGTAATGAAAACCAAATTGTGCAAAAACCAAAGCATTTTTTTCCATAAGAAATAATGCAAACTCAATGAATCTGTTCCAATACAAGTATCGTAACAACAGTACAGCTAGCATGTAAATACTAAACAGGGGTTAGCGTGCCGTCTGCTATTGGCTGATGTACCGTGGCCTGGTAGATTTGGGATTGATTCTATGTATGATCATTATTATGAACTTTTGTTTGTTTTTCATGCTGAGTTTAGTTGCATTGTCATTAGTCCAGGCAACAAACCTACTTCCTGTTTACATTCTTGCCACCAGTAACAGATGGGAGTGATTGCATCTGATTTGTGGCACATTCTGGTATTTGGATATTTGCCATGTGAAAAGGAGG
The DNA here is from genome assembly GCF_037039965.1 of Doryrhamphus excisus. Classification (NCBI taxonomy): domain Eukaryota; kingdom Metazoa; phylum Chordata; class Actinopteri; order Syngnathiformes; family Syngnathidae; genus Doryrhamphus; species Doryrhamphus excisus. Next base: position 14,499,240 of record NC_136371.1, read on the forward strand.
AAAAAGGACCAAGGGCTAAACTCACCTGACTTGACGCTGCAATGAATGTGGGCCTTGGACTCGTAGTAGACCCAGTCGAAGCCCGCCTCCACTGCCAGTCGAGCCAGCATGGCGTATTTGTTCCTGTCCCGATCCGAGGTGGTGATGTCCACCGCCCGACCTTCATAGTGAAGCGACTCCTCAGAGTGGTGGCCGTCCTCGTCCCAGCCCTCAGTGACACGCAGACGGACTCCGGGCCAAAGGTTCATCACGGAGATGGCCAGAGAGTTCAGCTTGTCTTTGCAGCGCTGTGGCACAGATACATGGTTCTGATTCTGGCACACGGACACACACCTTGAAATGTACGGAAAACACGGTGCAAGACAAAAGAAGACGATTAACACGTGTGGCGCAAACTGTGCAACTATGCCTATATTAAAATAAATGCCTAAGTACACACTAATAACACTAATATTAGTTCATGTCTAAAGGGCTCTAATGTTAAAAACACATTTAGATGGTTGTAAACAGGTTTTCCATTTTCCAACAGGTTCCTTTTCCATTTCCACTTTCATATGTTTAAGTCATTTTAATGCACCTTTTACTCTGTTTTTTACTTAACTCTATTGTTCTTCACTGTAAAGCATCTTTGAGTACTCTGAAAAGCTTATGGGTCACAAAAGGCCCCTTGTCCGCACTTTGCGCAACCCTGCTCTAACTGTAAAAATCTTTCATTCATAAATAAGGGATGCTACTAAATTCACGAGGGATTACTGAATATGCGGGGATCCACTATAGCATGTACAATGAAGCTTTATGATTGACACTGACTGACAGACAGGAAGTCTGTTAGCAACTTGAAATATGCAGCAAGGAAAAGCTATACTACACAAATAAAGTTTATTGACAAAGACAATTTGAAGGATTGGGGGTTATGGTCACGTCTGTGGAAGTTGAGAAGTGGGATTAAATCCAACATTAACATGCCGGCGATGATAAGAATAGCTCGCTCTGGTGGCCACAGTTGCCTTTTACACAGCCCGCGGATTCAAACCTTGGTGTTTTCTTTGTGCGGTCAGGCTTCATAAATTAGACACCACGTTTAGCACACATGCACTGTGCTTGTGCACCAAACCGCTGGCTGCGCAAACATCGCAGACGCAGGCTGACAAGACAACACGCACCTTTGCACACCTTCAAAGGTGGTGCGGGTGGGCGGATCAATACTATGTTGGACCCATACTAGTTCTCTCTATGTTTTTTCTCACAAAAAAAGTTTTTGTTGTGTTGTCGATATTGTTTTATAGTTTGCCAATGACGGCTTTGGCGTCAAACAGCCAATAATTTTTGCTTTTGTGAACTTATTTTTCACTATTGACCTTATTTACCTCAAACAATTGTATGCAATTAAACAAAACTGTTGTGGTGTGTTCAAGGACCACCAACAATGTGGGAAATCTTAGCACTTGACAAAAAGACATGATCAGTGAAGCACATAAATGTATCAAATTTGTGAACGTTCTAGCATTTGACCTGTATTATCATATTCAATAACAGATTTCATCTCGCTCGTGAATTTATTGCTTATTTTAAGCTGTAAATATTTGTGACTTTACGTGGTGTAGGAGTCTATAAATCCAAGGTAGTTTCGTAGCCAGAGCATATAAAAACCTGTTTACCTTCTAAATATGGGTTTTAACATTATTAGAACATATTAAAACATCCCTATCATCATATTTACTCTCGTGTTACCCAATATACACTGATGTGAAAAAGTGTTTATTTATTTATATATATATTTTTTGCATGTTTGTCACACTTAAATGTTTTGGATCACCAAACAAATGTAAATATTAGTCAATGACAACACAACTGAACACAAAACGTAGTTCTTGAATGAAACTTTATTATTAAAGGAAAAAAAACAACCCAAAGCTACATGGCCCTGTGTGAAAAAGTGATTGCCCCTAAAGCTCATAACTGGTTGGGAACCCCTTAGCAGCAACAACTGCAATCAAGCTTTTGTGATAACTTGCAATGAGTCTCTTAAAACTGAGGCAAGTGAGGCCTGCAGTTCTTTGGATGTTGTTGTGGGGTCTTTTGTGACCTAAAGCTAATAACTGGTTCGGCCCCCCTTACCAGCAACAACTGCAATCAAGCTCTTGTGATAACTTGCAATGAGTCTCTTACAGTGCTATTTGGCGGAATTTTGGCTGACTCATCTTTGCAGAATTGTTGTTATTCAGCCACATTGGAGGATTTTCCACCATGAAGCCTTTTTAAGGTCATGCCACAGCATTTCAATAGGATTCAGGTCAGGACTTGGACTAGGACACTCCGGAGTCTTCATTTGGTTTTTCTTCAGCCATTCAGAGGTGGACTTGCTGGTGTGTTTTGAATCATTGTCCTGCTGAAGAACCCAAGTTGGTTTCAGCTTGAGGTCATTCGTCTTCAGGATTGTGTGGTAGACAGCATAATTCATGGTTCCACTAATCACAGCAGGCCTTCTCGGTCCTGAAGCAGCAAAACAGCCCCAGACCATCACACTACCACCACCATATTTTACTTTTGGTATGATGTTCTTTTTCAGGAATGCAGCATTACTTTTTAAAGAGTATTTTAACATGAAGATGTTTTCTGGCAAAATTGAGATGAAATTGAGATGTTCTTTGTGTTCCGCGGTGGTTTTGGTCTTGGAACTCTGCCATTGCAGACCGGTTTTTGCCCAGTGTCTTTCTTATGGTGGAGTCATGAAAAAAGACCTTAACTGAAGCAAGTGAGGCCTGCAGTTCTTTGGATGTTGTTTTGGGTTTTTTGTGACCTCTTGAATGAATCGCCGCTGCTCTCTTGGGGTCGTTATGGTTGGCCGGCCACTCTCTGGAAGGTCACCATGTTTTCGCCATTTGTGGATGATGTCTCTCACTGTGGTTTGCTGGAGTCCCAAAGCTATAGAAATGCCTTAGTAACCTTTTCCAGACTTATAGATGTCAATCTCAGTTATGTTTTAACGGGAGGCAATCACATTTTCACACAAGTGTAATTTAAAAACTGTATGTATTACAATATTATAAATATTTAAATTTGTCTGATGATTCAAAAAATGTAAGTGTGAAAAACAGGCAAAAAAAAAAAGGAAGGGGGCACATCACACCGCTGGAGCATCATATCGTTTAATAAATTGTTAAGAAATGAGTTTGTTGATCATTTTCTCCCTTGTGTTTCATTCTGGTTCTAATCATGATCAGCATATTAAAGCCAAAATCATTCAAAAATCTTGAAAAATGCCAAGTAAAAAGTCTGAATATCGGTCATAATGACGTTGCATATACTTGAGACTGGATGGATGCTGAAATCGGCATCCTGGCCCCACCCTACTATCTCATCAGTGAGTGAACGATGGCTGTGGAATCTGCTGACAGTTTGACAGTCTGCAGAGAGTTTCTCAGTCGCAATGGATTTGTCTGTGGTCAACTTGGACATTTGTGTCGCCACAAAAGTGATGAAGTGGGGTCTGGAACAGGGGCGTCTGTATGTGCAGCGGCGCGCAGGAAAAGCGAATAAAAAAAAACCCAAGAGGTGAAAAATTCACTTTCATTAAGGCTTCAAAAGGGGTGAAATGCGCTATTTCTGTCCACGTGTGCTGCGAAAACAAGCTAAAAGTAACACGAAACAGTCAAAGCCTCACTGTGTGCTGTAACGGTGGAGCTCATAAATTGCGAGCTGGTCAAAAGCGTGGACATGCTGCAAAAAAACACAACAACCCCTCGGTCTGCGTACGAGTGTCTTTTCCTACAATGGTGATGTAAGTCGAGTCTTACTGTAAATCGGAACTTAAACCTAACTCCTAAGTCCCTCAGACTGTACACAGAATGCATGAAGGACATATAAAATACAGTGTTGCCTTGTTTATTACGGTTACTTGGTTCCAGGCCCATTAAGCTATTTAAGACATAAACAATACTTCTGCTCGTGTGTTGCTGTAAATGTGTCAGGGGGGCCGAGTGTGTGTTGGACAGGAAGTGACGTCAGAGGTTCAGAGGTGAGTTTTAGCTTGCCGTAAGTTACGGCCGCAGGAAAAAACGTATTTAAAAAACCCAAGAGGTGAAAAATTCACTTTCATTAAGGCTTCAAAAGGGGTGACATGGGCTTTTTCTGGCCCGTGTGCTGCGAAAACAAAAGTAACACTAAATAGTTAAAGGCTCACTGTGTGCTGTAACATTGTTGTGTAAAATGTCTTAATGCTACTAAAATTAGGTTATTTTTTCCTCATAATATCATGGTATAATCACACAAGGCACTGAGACCACTACACTGCATAATTATCACTGTCGACTTTGACTTTTCACTTTCCTTCTCTTGGGAGACATTTTGAAGGTCAAAAGGTCAACTATGAGCAAATGTGACATCCTTCCTGAATATACGGACGTAACTAACGTTTTTTTGGGGGGGGGGTTTAAGTTCGAACAAGGAAGGCAGGGAGGGAATGGGACGGGACAGGAGATGATATTTCTTGCAGTGTACACAGGTCAGGATTCCCCTTACCTGTGCAAGAGTGCAAGAGTGATTTGTCTTTAATTGGCTGACAAATTCTTATTATTACAAATTATTTCATTACACAATTGTGTGAAAAATAAGTAAAGCAATAAACTTTTGTCTATTGTCTTCAAATCTTTTGGCTTTTAGCCCCCAAACCTCTCTGAGGAATGTCAGAGGAATTTGCAAACAATATAACAATATCTATATACAACAATGTAACAACATGCAAAACACACACTACACACAATGACAGTCTCTGCACGCTGGTATCGATTCGTTATTGATAGCATGACGTCGCTACTATGAACATTTGGATCGATCCACACACCCCCATAAAGGGAATCTGGGAGTCCAACAGACACTGTTGGCTGGTATGGATGTCTCAACCGGGAAGCGTGACGTGAAATGTGTGTCTGTGTTCATCCATCACCAAGTGGTTTGACACAAAGACACAACAAGGTTTATTCGCGGCCTTGAGTCAACAAGGAATGTGGGGAAAAAACGAGATAAGCGCTTCCACGCGTCTCGAGACTGGTCAAAGTGCGCCATGAAAGTTACAAGTGCCGCAAAAGGTGCACGTGTGCGCCTCACCTGCGTCATCATGCGGTCTGCACCTGTGTTCTCCTCATCCTTAAAGATGATGTCGGGGTTGTAGTTCGGGGTGAGCTCCTTGAAGCGCTCGGAGTTCCTCGTTATCTTTCCTTCGTACCTCCCGCTGGCCCCCAGCGTCTTCTCCGCCACGTTGGGGCTGAACTGCTTGTAGGCGAGCGGTGCCAACTTCCTGGGTGAGCGTCTCTTGCCGTAGCCTCGACCCGGCCCGCAGCCCTCGCAGCCCGGCGTCAGGAGCAAGGCGCACGCGGCGAGGAAGGTTATCAGCGTTGGGAGCAGCATTCCACCTGGGACCTCTGACACTTTCTACTTCAGAATGGGGCTAAAAGTGAAGGACTCTTGCCCGAGTCCTCCGAAGTCGCCATTCCCGGTGCGTAAAAGTGTCCACGCGTGTGAGAGGGAACCTGCTTGCGCGCCGCCAACTCCCTCCTTTCCCGAGTGCACTTGGAGGTTGGGGCATACATTGGAGGCTGAGGCATAAATAGGCGAGGTGAGTTTATCTTGGCAGGCGCGTTCAAAGCTGTCTCTCACTGAGACGAGGAGGCGCGCCGCGGCAGTGAAAGGGTGTCCCTGCAGCAGTGTCCCCTCATGGAAGAGGTTCCAACCCCCCCCCCCCCCCCCCCCATCTCCTCCCATCAGTGGCACCAAGTAAAGGTCCGTCTAGGTCTGCCTGCACATGGCCTTTCAACTCAACCCTGGACTTTGGAGCCACAATTTGTTCATTTTTTTTTTTTGGGGGGGGGGGGTCTGGAAACTTCTCACACACACACACCTCCTTTTTGGAATGACATCATCATTCCGCAGGTGAGGACGAACCTCACACCTGATGTCACTTCCTGTATTATCTCCCAATGTTCACTTGAATTCCCAAAGTGCTGCAACACCTTAAGTCAACATCTTCCTGTCAGCCAGAGTTTGCAGAGAGCACGGCCTTTAGGACGGGGGTGTCCAAGTGCTCTCCACCATGGGACACAAGAGAGGAAAAGACAGGGTACTTGGATATCGGTCCCATCTGTTTATATAAAACACACAACTAAAGACAGTCCAATGGGTGGAGATAAGCTTACACAAGCTTGTTTTTTAGTTGTATGGCAAATCTTTTGCCTATAGTTCTGACGCAGGCTGGATTTAATTAGTGATTATTTATTAAAAAATATATATGCAGTGTGCCGAGGGTGTAATTGAACCCAGATCCCCTAGCTGCGGGGTCTGCGCCCTAACCACAGTCCCCATTGTAAAATATATATAGTGTAAATAAAATTATTAGCAAGAAGCTAGGTTGAAATAAACTGCTCCTTTGCAGACATGTTGAATTGTAATCAAATGTAATCAAGTGACTTGTTAACATGTCTGAAACAGGTAACATATCAGGTAGATTATACTACATCTTGATGACCTGATGGGTGGAGTTCCTTTGTTAGCATTTTCAACCGTTGATGTAGCAAATAAGTTCGACATTAAATAAGCAATATCCAAGCAATTTATTGTTAATATTCATAATATGACAAAATGTCTGTGTCTCACACTTAAAAAGATTAAAATCCATCTAAAAGTGATTAAAATGTCCTTTAAAATGACGGTTTGTGTTTCGTACTGCTGGCAGTCATCGGAACAAGCCCACCACTTTCTTCTTCTTTGCTTTGGAAGACGCTCGCTCAGCCCGGCAGGGGGGGACGACAACCTGCAGGGGAGGAATTAGCATTCGATGGAAGATTTAGGTGTTAAAATCTCACACTTATCTACTTTATTTGTGGCGTAAAGAGTGTACACACGTACAGAGCTATTGAAAATAAATAAAACATTTGCTCATGTTAATATATTCATAACATGCTCTCAAATATTTGTTACTATTTGGTGTATTCGCCTTAACATTTTTCATGATTCAAATCAAGATCAACAAATTCAAAGGCACAGGAAATAGCCAGATGCCAAAAACACCCCACAAGTCGCCATGTTTGTTGCATTTTTGCTTGGTTGCAAAATATATTGAGGAGGTCGTGAAGGGACGTTAACATACTCTTATATCCAATGTTTTATCGTTTGCAGCTCATGTCGTTCCTGCTGGACTACCCAGCATACCTTGCAGGCATTTGAAAGTAAGAGCCTTAAGTGTTATGCTCCGTTAGTTGTTGTTTGTCACCCATGTGATAGTATAGTAGATGATTTATGTGAAGTGTTAATTTGCTGTGCATGTGTTGTGTTATTTGCACCGTGGGTATGTCGTGTTTCATGTCCACTCATATGTAGACGACCCCACTGCCACATTTTTTTAACCCAAAAAGTTCCCCCACCTCTGATTTAGCTTTTTAGCTTCCTTCGCTAGTGACCAATGGCAATTGAAGAGAGAAAGGGATGTTTCTGGACTTCAACCTAATATAATCATTCCAAAAGTCACTTTTATTGCAAATGTTGACTTAAAATCGGAAGAGAAAGCCACCATCAAATTACCAGGGGGAGTTTGAAGGGATAGAATCAATAGCAAAATGTGCAGCATCGCCCATCCTCCTCCTTCCACGACCTGACTACATGAGTGCCATACCTGCTGTGCTGTGGCTGAGTTCTTTGGTTCCTCCACTTGACTTGTCTGTTTCTGGTCGCTATCTTCGTCTTCTGCTTCAGCATCTGCCTTATCACCTAACCCAAACACACAAAGGTTTGAAGACTGACACCGTTAGCAAGACAAAGACACAACAAACCTGTGGCTTGTGGGAGGTCAGGATTCAGCGCAACCTGCTGGTCCTGCTCAGACAGTTTGCGCTTGCGTGCGTTCCCATGCGCCACAACCGCAGCGTAAAGCTCCTGGAGGTTGCCGCTGAAGTTCCGGGAGCCGTGATGGTCACAACAAACCAGAGGGAGAGTCTGAATGAGGAGGTAAATGGATGATGGGACAATTAATGCAATCAAGTGAAAGCCGCTTCTCTGTCATTGGTTGCGGTTGTTCTAAAGCCCGATGAGGAACAACGTAGTCACGTGTCCATGAAGATGATGACCATATCCATTCACAACAGGTATCCGTCACATGACTCATTATGTGACACAGATAAACACTCCAGTTGTAAAGTCCTTCTTTCCGCCCCGCAGAAGAGCACAGATCCACCAAATTAGCTCCTCAAATATTGACCCTCAGAAATTGGTGGTCTCCAGCTCGCTGTCGGGCCGGCGGGTCTCCTCAGCACACGTTGGTCAGCCTTCGAGGTTTCGCATTGATTTATTTTTGTGATTTGTTTGTTTAAATATCGTAAAAATAAATGGGGAGGCTTAGTTCTGCCTTGGGCACAGAGGAACCAATGTGCTGAGGGGGGACGAGTGAGCAGAAAGCCCACCTTATACTGTATTTTTATTCACAGTGCCCCCCCCCCCCCATCCATCCATCCATCCATCCCCCAGCCCCTTTTGGAGGATTGGAGATGCCGGGGCTCCGTTTGTTCTGAATATATCATGGAAACATAACACTCCCTTGGAGGAGATTGATAAAGACACTTCAGTCAGAAGCACTAAACTAGGAAGGCTGCAACCCACACAAGGCAAAAAGTTCAATAACCTCTTCCACGCCACTTGGAATGCTCTGTTCTCTCCTCTCGTAACAGAACAAAGTCCTCAGAAGAAACGGAGTAGAAGGAGTGCTCACCTGGAAGCCACGCCTCCAAAACCTGCGCCCTGTGGCGGGAAAGGTAGCGCGAGGAAGGGTAGAGCCTGTTGACGTTTGGCTATTATTAGCAAGTTAGCAGCGCTGATTTTAGAAGCTGTTGTTGTTTTAAAGGGGGGTTGGTGGCGGGTTGCGCTGGGGGTTTGCTGGTGCCGTCGAGTCTCACACTCGCTCACTTCGTCCTGCCCGCTGTTGCCGACCTTGTTTGCTTTTTCCACATCATGTGACCTCAGCTTCCTGCGCTGAATCAAAAAGTCATCTATGGCTTGCCGCTTGAAGATCCCCAAATGAAGATCCGCGTTTGACAAAAAGGAAACTCAACAGGCATCTCGCCGACATTTTGGCGGGGCCGCAACATTGTTGCACCTTGGGATTTCATGCGCTCGAGCAGCAGCATGGCGGATGAAGACACTGCAGAAAAAAACAGGACAATCTGAAGATGTCTGCACTAATGCAGCCCTGAGTGTGCGTCATGAGGTCCAAACCCTTCCTGTTAAGGCGGGATGCTAGGTGGCTACTTGTTAGCATTACTAATGACACATGTTTGATCAGGAATGTTCAAGTCAGGCATCCAAATCCGACATTCATAGCTGATATTGGTTCAATATCAGCACACAAAACAAGTATCGGCCTTCATTTACAATCCCCGATATTGCCACTCCGATACAAGCAGTCTATTCCAGCACTTCTATCCAGCAGCACATGATTCAGCATGCAGGGCCCACATAATCACAACATATGCGTGTGTTAGCGTGTTTAGCAAAGACCATTTTGTCAGTAAGGTCTGAAAAAGCTGAGTGCAGCTGAGTGCAAAACCTGTCATGCACAATTTTCCTGTGGTGGCACAGAACCTGGCAGGTTTCACACAACCAATCTCATCGTGCACTTGAAGCAGCATCACAAAAAACGGGAAGACCACAGCTTTTTCAAAACATCCACCGCTGTTTGAAACATTTGCATATGAGAAGCTCCCACGAGATGGACACTAGTTGTAGCAGAATGGGGTGAGTGATGCCAGGTTTAAACCCTTCACCAAGCACCTTGGTGATCATTTATGCCTATTGTTGATAAAACAACACTGATGATTTCTAGAAGAAGACAACTAAAAAAAAAAGGAAAAATCAGTCATTTTACAAGAACAAAGTGAAAATATTAACAAAGAAAAGTTGTAACCTACAGAGAAAAAGTCAACATTTTGCAAGAACAACTTGAAAAAAATACATATTTCAAGTCAAAATTGAGAAAAAGAGGAACATTCTAATGAGGAAAAAAAGGCAGAATTTAAATAACATTCATTCATTCATTCATTTTCTACTGCTAATCCTCACGAGGGTCGCGGGGGGTGCTGGAGCCTACCCTAGCAGTCTTCGATCGAGAGGCGGGGTACACCCTGGACTGGTGGCCAGCCAATCAGAGGGCACATATAGACAAACAACCATTCACACTCACATTCACACCTATGGACAATTTGGAGTCGCCAATTAACCATTAGCATGTTTTTGGAATGTGGGAGGAAACCAGAGTCCCTGGAGAAAACCCACGCATGCACGGGGAGAACATGCAAACTCCACACAGAGTCGATTTAAATAACAATAAACCCATATTCTGAGAAAGTACAATTTTAGCAACAGTTCTAGTGGAGAAAAAGATTTTTTTAAAGCCGTATTATTATAAGAAACAGGTTGGCGTGCGCCTCCACGTTCGCTGTGGAAGCCTGCCTGATTGTGCCACAAAAACAAATCGAACCGGTTCTGATATTCCGATTCTCCCAAATCATTCTTTTTTTTTAAATTTTTGGTGCCTACATTCTGTGATTGGCCAGCGGCATAACACCTAACAAGAAGAAGCGTCAGGAACTGTTTGTGTGCAACCATTTTAACCATGGACAGTGTGCGACGGCGCGAGCTAGTTTGGCTGAAATTGTGCAAAAAAGAGGATTTGTGCAAAGGAAGATGCACCACTCACAGGATTAAACACCTGCGCATTCATGGTTGATAGAGAGTGCCCCGTTTACGACTCACTAAATGGGACTCCCCCCCCCTCCTCGTTTTTGACGGGCTACTGTATTGTCATACATAGTCCCAGAGAGATGTAGGCCTTATGATGGCACTGTGTTTATATGTACAAGTACACAAGTTTATTCATTCATTCATTCATTTTCTTAGGGTCGCGGGTGTGCTGGAGCCAATCCCAGCTGTCTTGGGGCAAGAGGCGGGGTACACCCTGGACTGGTGGCCAGCCAATCACAGGGCACATATAGACAAACAACCATTCATACTCACATTCATACCTATGGACAATTTGGAGTCGTCAATTAACCTAGCATGTTTTTGGAATGTGGGAGGAAACCGGAGCTCTTCACAAAAGCTATCATTCTAGTTCCACGATTGCCTGAGAACATCCTCACTCGTCCATGTCATTGTATCTCAGGGCATTGAATCGTTCACCACTGGGCTATTCAGGTGGTCTTGGAAGACTTTTGGCTTCTCATTCAAGGAGGCTTCAGCAGTTCATGGCAGATAGGACAGCACTAGTCAGAGAAGATGGTGCAGGATCCAAAGTATTTGTCCTCTAAGGTAAAAAAACAACAATGGTCTTTCAAGGCAGGCCACCTACTCAAGGTAGAGAAACCATCTCTGAACATGCGGGTGAGGCGGTGTCGCACCGGTGTCCATATTGAAAGATTTCAAAATGTAGCCTCCAACAAAGTAATAAACACGACATGATAATCCATTAACCATTGTTGTACTGTAATTGAATGGAATGATAAGACTGCCATTGGCTCCACTGTGTCTTAACGACTGCTGATGGCACCAAAACGGTTCTCATTAGGGCGAGCCTCTACCTAAGGATAAATACTTTGGCTACGGCTCCTTCCCCTCAGACTAGTCTTTAATAATGAACTGATGAAACCTGCTCGGATGAGAGACGAAACAGTGCACTTGCGATTGAGTCAACGCCTTGAGAATAGTTCCGCACTGCCATCACACCAGTGGTGACATTTCAATTCGGCTGCTGATACCTCCGTGGCGAAAACACACAAGCGTCCTATAAAAGCAGTCAGTGCCACACGCCAATACCGAAACCAGACATATGCGTCACATCCCAATGTACGCCACACTGAGGCCCTCTGGGAAGCTGTGTGCGGATAAGTGGGGAGTGCAGGCTAAAAGTCAATGTTGATCTGAACACAGCTGAAGTGTGGCGGCAGAATGGAAGGAAGGCGCTTGAGAGGAAGACCGCAGGCCGCTACTCCGCTGTCCCATCACGGTCACCGCGGAGACGGAAACATTGGTCAAAAAGGACACAAACACACAGAAGTCATTTGTGTGCTGGCAGGTAAACACATCGCAGCGGTAACGGTCGGGCAAGTGTCAAAAGGTGATTCACTCATGATCACAGACTCATTCACACTTGAGTCAGATGCAGCGTCGACGTTTGCAGGAAAAACAAGAAACAAAAAAGGCACAAGGACGTGTAAAGAGTTGACCTTGGCAAACATTGCACAGACTCGCCAAATACCTACACCTGCATTCACTCACACACACACACACACACACAGAGCTAAATCTGCTGTGTGAATCCCTCTTTAGTGCAACCCTCTCTGATTTCAGTCTAATCTGCAAGCGGGGCCTCGTCACAGCTCGGTGGAATTTACCACCAGAAATGAAATTCAAAAGTCTTTGGTCGGGCCGTGCGGCCAGTCCAGTAAGACGAAAAGCGGCCACCGTGGTACCAAATGCAATTGCCTACCACTAAACAAGTTGTACAAGATGTACCTCTTACCACTGAGGTACCCGAGCTGCACTTCCTGATAATAACCTGACTCAACTCTTTGCCGTTTGTCCAAACACCACATGATGCAACTGAGCTTTTGTGTGTCATTAAGATTGAAACATGGAGGCAGACACACCTTGGACATTCCTCGGGTAGATATGAAATGTTAAATCACACACACACACAGAGGAGTCCGGGGTCAATAAAGGCAGAGATGAGAAATTCCACACCTCGGTACAGTAAACACAGCAGGTAGCTGCTATAGGGTTGAGGCAAAGAGAGACCCTGAGCTTCCAGCATGAGTCTTGTGGTCAGTTAAGACAGAACACAACATGTGTGATGTGTGTGTGACCTCTCACCTTTGCCAAGAAGCTGCTTCTGTAGGCGGGTTGGTCAAAAATATCCGTTTGCAGGCGGGCTACACGCAAGACAAAAAAAAAACAAAACAATGAGCATTAGCTACTAAATGTGACACATTTAAAAGCATGTAACTCGTTTTTCAAAAATTACAAAATACAATACAATACAAAACAAAAATTATTTCCAAAAATGTGTCTTGATTTTCCATACGCTGTGTTATGGGCCTAACAAAGTAGTCCATGTATCATTCCACAAAATAAGTTAGGAGATCGAGAAGACCTGGAATCTCCGTTGGCCATTTTCTGTGTGGAATTTGCATGTTCTCCCTGTACGTGCGTGCATTTTCTCCAGGTACTCCGGTTTCCTCCCACATTCCAAAAACATGCTAGGTTAATTGGCGACTCCAAATTGCCCATAGGTATGAATGGTTGTTTGTCTATATGTGCTACCAGTCCAGGGTGTACCCCCGCCTCACCCAGATGGCTGGGATAGACTCTAGCATACCGACGACCCTTGTGATAATTGGCATAGAAATGGATGGATGGACACTATAAACCAGAGGTAGAGAACCTATGGCTCGGGAGCCAGGTAGGGCTTTTTTGATGACTGTATCTGGCTCTCAACCATTTATTACCACAATAAAAATTTATTTTTGCTAACATTTTAAAGTAAACAATCACAGAAATGACTGTTAAAAATAATATTCAAAATCAACAACTTTCTTATGCATTTTAATTCGTCCATCTATATTCTGCTGCAATACGTCCAACCATATCTATCTTTCCTGATGATATTTTCCAGGTCAAACACCAAAACTTGATTATTACTGGGTAATGCTGTAGTCTACCTCGGTCATTGAGATGTCAAAAAAACATGTAAATGTAAACTTTCCTCCTTTAGTCAAATAGCTAAAGCTGCAGAACCAAGCCTTCTGACGAAGATGGCCAAAAGAATGAAATACATCTACGGAGTACGGTGCAAAACTATGCAGCAGCAGAAGTTGTATTAATGGCAACAAGTATTTGATTTATTATTAAACACTGCACTGCTCATGAAAGTGTGCTGGCCACACCCCATTGCCGTGGGGTAGTGTGCCTGGTCTATGTAATTAGAGCCCATTATCTAAAACTGTTGGTCTTACATAAAAATGCACACATTTTATCGCATTCAATGTTTAAAAAAAATGTATATGGCTCTCACAGATACACATTTTAAAATATCTGGCCTTCATGGCTCTCTTCGCCAAAAAGGTTCCCGACCCCTGCTATAAACAGACTATGACCAAGGGATCTTTCAGTCATCTTTATTATCTGTCTGGGTGATTTATTTGTTCATAGAACAAGCATGGTGCATTCAAGTGCATCACATACTTGAACGTTAGGTGAAAATGATGTGTGTGTTAATGCTAGCATGTATTACCTTGAGGTTGTGCACCTAACAAATATGAATATTATCACTCAATAACATCATTATACCTTATCTTTATGGATTCCCACATAATATCAGCACTTGGGACCAAATATGAATATGTTGTACTAAGCATGCAGATGAAGTCTTGAAGATGTTTGTATGCTTCACTGCTTTCCATTTCAGTCTGTGTGGTACAGATAAACAAATACACCCAGGGCTTGTTCCTATTGCAGCGGTGGTTGAAAAGTGCAGTTAGCCAGAAACAATGGAGAACAACCCGGAGAAAAATCACAAACGGGGAGAACATGCAAACTCCACACGGAGAATCGAACCCAGGTCTTCCCAATCTCCTGACTGTGTGGCCTACATGCTAACCACTGTGCGGCCCCATTTTAAAAATAATACATAAAAATAACACATATACATACTAATACAAGGTATCTGTGTTGATATCCGTCTTGAGAAGCAGGACGTTATTGGTTATCGGTATCAGCTTGAAAATAAAATGAGGCATCCCTAATTAGAGTAATGTTAAATGTTCATTTATCCATTTCATTCATCATTTTTATGGATTTTGCTTTTTTTCTGCATGTAAAACTAATTATTCTCTACCAAATGTGTGATTGGATTTGCATAATTTCTGATGGGAAAATGTCAGTTGTGTTTTTTTCAACTTTTGTCTGACCTTTTGGAGTGAATTAATGACAAAAACTGAGGTTCCGCCATATTTCTATATCGGTATCATCAAGAAAAAATGGCCAAAGGTGATTGTACATTGTACCTGACATTTAACTGGCACTGAAACACATTGTTTGCATTGTGTACCTCTGCTGAGAGTGGCTCCATTATCCTTGTAATCTTGGATCTCAGCATCCTTCCTGGCCAGCAAACCCTCCAACTGATCCACCTGCTGGTGCAGCACGTGGCTCATAGACAGCAGGGGGCGCACCAGGTGGAGACAAACCTTTTAAAAGAAAGGTACTGGTGTGTTTTATGGGCTCCAGCCAACAGATTCAAATTATTTCAGAGAGGAACACAGTAATGTCAAAACAACAGTTTCTGAAGGATTCCAACTCAGTGGGTCTTCTTTACTATACGTACACTGGATTTTCACGCAAAAACATAGATTAATAACTTTTAATTTAGCTTTCAAAAGAAAAAGTCACTTGTATTAAGGCCAATTGCACATCTGGCGAAATAAACTAAAAGCAAACATATCAACACTGTATCATATTTATATCAGTCTGGCTGCTATTATATCATGTATATTTTATAAAGTGGATTAATAGTCTTTGAAAGCAAAGAGGGACTTAAATAAATGCAGACTATACCACAGTGATGGGAGCGGGGGTGCAGCGAAACTCCCAATAGAAGGGCAGCCCTGCGAGTTTACTCTTCAGCCTCAACACCATGTTGCCGCCGTCAAGTCGCATCAAAGAGATGTGAGCTTCGCTGTCATGTGGCCGCCCACTGCCTGACAAATAGGGCTGAACCACCTCGCACAGGTGAGCTAAGAATGCTTTGACGGGGGCTTGCAAGCGCTTGTTCAGCTCCTGGAACGAGCAGATGCCAATTGTCAGCCCAAAAACCTTCACAATCGCTAATCAAATCAAATTGCAGGCCTCTGAATAGTTATCGAACTGAATGAGATGGGAAGAGATTCCCACCACTAATTTACACAGGGTGCATCTTTTCTAATTAATTGTCCTTGGACCTGTGCTCGGCTCTGGATGGCTGCCGTGTGCATCGTCTCCTCCCATACACAGTGCAGGTCAGTCAGCAGGATTCGGCACCTTGTCTCTCCAAACCAGCTCTTGGCGAGCAGATGGCAACCATCGATGCTGACAGGAAGCCATGGACGCTCAAGGAGAACATCAGACGAGACTCCGGTGGCCTCCATCCCAACACACACTCAACAGAGTGTGCTCACAGGCTGCAGATTAGAGGTCCAATAGAGAGGAGAGTACTGGTTATAATTATAAAACCATCAGGAAGCAACAGAAAAAAGTGTTTGGGGTTTTCAGTATTCTTACACCATCATTGAATATCACATAAAACTAAGTTAAACTTTCATTTTTACTGTACAGTACTGCACAGCTATCGTATCTCATGGCACACATAAACACACGATTTCAGCATTCATTAAGGGAAAAATATCACCGACTTTCCGATCAATCACCATTGAAATCACGCTTCATTTTGGAATGATTAGGAAATAGCAATGATAGCTATTTTATTTATTTTAGATCCTGCAGCGTTTATGTGCTTGAACCCCTCTCCCGCTGCATATTCTTGTGGTATACTGAATGTGCTTTTTGGGGTTGTATCATTTCTGTTTAGACGTTGCTGTGTGGTTGCCCTTATGCGCCACCGTGCAGTAGAGACGGTAAAACAAATGTCACTGACAGCTGGACGCGTTCCCGTTTACTTAATAAAAACACGGAGACGTTAATAAACTGGTTTAAATATATAGTTACACTTTGGTGAAGCTGTTCCTCCATTAGGCAACATGTTACAAAGAATGCCGAATGTTTAACGTATCGCGGAAATATATGGATTCCGCAGCGAATTTAAAAGCAGCGTCGAATATTTTCACTTCTACAAAAATCCAGTTGCAACAACTTCAAAAACAAGCTTTTGGTCTAGCTAGTATGACAGAAATTGTGAAAAAAAGGGGGGGGGTACTGACATTAGCTACCAATCCTGCTGCACCTCTGTTGACAAAGAAGATTCCGACACCGACATGAAACAAGTTACATATATAAAGGTTCCGCATTCATATACGAGTTGTGTTAGCACTGCCAGGCATTCCAACTACTGTAATGTATGTCGACTCTTCCATTTTCACCTGAAAATTAAACTACCGTATTTGTGTTATTGTTTCTTGGAGCATTCCAATTTTAATAGTTTCCCGTATTTCAACTTTCAAGTTTTCCAGGAAGTGCAACTTCCGGTCCGCTCGGCAACACTCGGGCAACATCGGCGTATTTACATTCCGTCGCTGGTAAAGTCAAGCATGTTAAATAAAAGAGCACTTTAGCAGCATTACACAGTCGCAGCACAGTAGGTCGGACTGGGTCTTGGGAAATGCCGGAAATGTTTTCTTTTGAGAATGACAATATTCACAGCCTAGAAGAAATGCTAGCAGAAATTTCCACCCATTTCCCGGAAAATGGCCCTCATTTTAATGTTGACACCTGTGTTATATTGTAACTATATTGTTAGATTTGCTATAACGTATTTTAACAAACAAAGTCAAACAAAATGATTGCAGTACTGAAACACGAAAATATTTATTTAGAATTTCACAGTTACAAAATAATTGTTTCTCATTGAATAAATATTTATTTGATTTTTTTTTTCACATTTTTTAAAGTTGCATGAGATACACGACAATACCAGTGACAAAACGTGATATGGCACAGAGAGGACGTTTCTGCAGATGTTTGTCACAAGCGGGATATCAACACCAATATCAACTCTTGTGTGGACTTATACTTGACCAAATACAATGAAGTAGATGTACTTTTCCATTCGTCTGAATCATGCACATATACTTCCTGAGACATAAACATCATGTATTAAGCAGCACAATGAACAACAAACCACACAAGCACAAGCTGTAAGGTATTCTGCTTGAGGTTCCCACAAAAAACACCACAGGATCTTTACACTGGATTTGCACAGGTATGAGTGAAACCTGAATTTGTACTTGTGGTTCATTTACATGCTACCAGATGGTGGAGGGAAATTAGGTGAGCAAGTGTAAATGCACTTTCAATTACAACACATATGATCTCACAATCCATTATGGCATAGACGCCTGTGCAAATCCTTTCCATTTTTATTTATCATTGGTGTGACATCACTGTTAAGTTTCAAGGCAAAAGGCAGTCCAGAGGTCATTAGACAGAAGGCTGGTAACGCTTCACTGAGGCAGGGCTTTAAGAATGGCGTTGACCTCCTCAGCAACAGCAGTCAGGGCGAACTCAAACTGGTCCTGAAAACAGGAACGTCAGTCACAAAACAGTACAGGTGCGCTTTGAAATGTTTATTCCCCCACAAATTGACGAAACAATATTATTATATATAGTGGTCTAAGAAAGTGTTTGCCCCCTTCATAATTTCTTACGTTTTTGCATGTTAAATGTTCCAGATCATCAAACAAATGTAAATATTTGTCAGCCTAGAAGAAATGCTAGCAGAAATTTCCACCCATTTCCCGGAAAATGGCCCTCATTTTAATGTTGACACCTGTGTTATATTGTAACTATATTGTTAGATTTGCTATAACGTATTTTAACAAACAAAGTCAAACAAAATGATTGCAGTACTGAAACACGAAAATATTTATTTAGAATTTCACAGTTACAAAATAATTGTTTCTCATTGAATAAATATTTATTTGATTTTTTTTTCACATTTTTTAAAGTTGCATGAGATACACGACAATACCAGTGACAAAACGTGATATGGCACAGAGAGGACGTTTCTGCAGATGTTTGTCACAAGCGGGATATCAACACCAATATCAACTCTTGTGTGGACTTATACTTGACCAAATACAATGAAGTAGATGTACTTTTCCATTCGTCTGAATCATGCACATATACTTCCTGAGACATAAACATCATGTATTAAGCAGCACAATGAACAACAAACCACACAAGCACAAGCTGTAAGGTATTCTGCTTGAGGTTCCCACAAAAAACACCACAGGATCTTTACACTGGATTTGCACAGGTATGAGTGAAACCTGAATTTGTACTTGTGGTTCATTTACATGCTACCAGATGGTGGAGGGAAATTAGGTGAGCAAGTGTAAATGCACTTTCAATTACAACACATATGATCTCACAATCCATTATGGCATAGACGCCTGTGCAAATCCTTTCCATTTTTATTTATCATTGGTGTGACATCACTGTTAAGTTTCAAGGCAAAAGGCAGTCCAGAGGTCATTAGACAGAAGGCTGGTAACGCTTCACTGAGGCAGGGCTTTAAGAATGGCGTTGACCTCCTCAGCAACAGCAGTCAGGGCGAACTCAAACTGGTCCTGAAAACAGGAACGTCAGTCACAAAACAGTACAGGTGCGCTTTGAAATGTTTATTCCCCCACAAATTGACGAAACAATATTATTATATATAGTGGTCTAAGAAAGTGTTTGCCCCCTTCATAATTTCTTACGTTTTTGCATGTTAAATGTTCCAGATCATCAAACAAATGTAAATATTTGTCAGTGACCACACAAATGAACACAAAATGTAGCTTTTAAATGACTATTTTTATTATTAAGGGAGAAAAAAATCCAAACCTACATGGCCTTGTGTAAACATAACTGAGGTTAATTGACATCTATCACTCTGGAAAAGGTTTTGAAAGCTTTGGGACTCCAAAATCACAGTGAGAGCCATTATCCACATATAGACAAACAACCAATCACACCCACATTCATACCTATGGACAATTTGCAGTGGCCAATTAAACTAGCATGTAGAAAAATAGCTGGAGAAAAATATATAATTATATATTATTATCATATAATAATAATAATATTATTATTATTATCATAATTATAAGTATATATTATAAATATATATTATATAATAATAATAATAATATTATAATATGGTAGCAATATTAATTGTTATTATTATTATTATTAAGTTAAGTGCTCTGAGAGCGCAGCATTTTGTCTATGTACTGGTTATAGGACAAAGGTGGGCCGCTGACATTTTTTGATTTTCAAGTGGGTCGGTAAAGTTTGGGAACCATGATCCAAGATCTCATGGCACACCGACCTTAGTGCGAACCATCCCAGCCCTCTGGTCACGAACGTGCTCTAGCGTCGCAGCAATGTCAATCTCCTTCACACCTGCCGAGCAGCAGAAAACACCCGCCGTAACTTTGTGGATGATGACTTTAAACGCTAAAGCTTACCTTTGGCCATACGATTCAGAACCATGTCGATCAGGATGTAAGTCCCGGTCCGACCTGTTCCGTTACTATGACGAGAACAAGCAAAGAAGAAAAAGTCACAGCTTGTTATCACGTTCATGTACTGCAATGGTTACTCCTGAATTTGTCATGGCACACCTGCAGTGAACGATGATGGGACACGAGCGTCCTCGGTAGCATTTATTCACCTTCCTGAGGAGAAACAAGTAGGAAAATATCATCCATGCTACACGTGGAGGGCACAACACATACATTTTCAGCGATGGGCTTCTTGCTGCAGCCACATCAGTCCATGATCATTTTTGTGACTATGCAACTGGACCCAGACTACTAGCTGCAAAACCACAAGAATGACACAGACAGACATGTTCAACATGAAACCACTGCTAGAAAGAGTGATGCAAAGGAGACCTCGATATTGTCTTCTGCATAACTATCTTTTGATTTCACACTTGCTTTCACTGGAGTTGTACCTGCGGAAGTCCAGTAGAGGGCGCGTGGATGTGGGGATACCATGAGCCGGCCAGCTGAGGAAATGGAACTGAGTGAGAGTCCTGGTCTCTTGCGTTTGAACATTCTTCAGGTAGAAGCTTCTCACCAGGAAGTCCTTGCACCAGATGTGCTCGGACACCAGGTTCACCTGCATAAAGACGAAACAGTTAGCGAGGAAACAGTCAAACAGCGCCATGTGGCAGCTGTGGAACTCACCTCATAGATATGGTACAGAGAGGAACCCTCATCAGGCCAGTAGCGGTCGCATTGTTTTTCTCCTTCCTCCACCAGAGCTGTCATCATGACGATCACCGTGCAGCCATTCTCCCACACCATCTGCACAACATCCAATCATGTCTTGGTATGACATTTCCAAGCCATATTTTGTGGCCCTCTACTGAGATACTTCAGCTTTCTTCAATTAAGATCTAGATCTTAAGATCTTAACTAAGATCCAGCACTGAACTTGTGAACAGTGAAATGGGTTACTAGACACAACACATTTTCGATGTTTGTTTCTTTCTGTCGTCTTTTTCCTGATTACGGAGTCGCCACAGCTGATCTTTTTGAGCCGCATACAGACAGACAGACTTCCTTTATTGTCATTGCGCAATAACACAGCAGCGAAATTGCCAATGAAATTTCGTTGCCTGGCTCCCGTATAATACCAGAGACAAAAGAAGATAAATAATAATAATAATGTGGGGCGGCACGGCGGTCTAGTGGTTAGCGCGCAGACCTCACAGCTAGGAGACTGGGGTTCGGTTCCCGCCCTCGGACGTCTCTGTGTGGAGTTTGCATGTTCTCCCCGTGCATGTGTGGGTTTTCTCCGGGTACTCCGGTTTCCTCCCACATTCCAAAAACATGCTAGGTTAATTGGCCAGTCCAAATTGTCCATAGGTATGAATGTGAGTGTGAATGGTTGTTTGTCTATTTGTGCCCTGAGATTGGCTGGCGACCAGTCCAGGGTGTACCCCGCCTCTCGCCCGAAGACAGCTGGGATAGGCTCCAGCACCCCCGCGACTCTCTAATGTGGAGAATAAATAGATGACATCTTATATTATATACTATATACTATTCCGGTTGCCAGTTTTTAATATTATTGGAGCCCTCTACACTTGAAATAACACTCCTATAGTCACCTTTACACTCCTTTTACCCAATGTAGTGCACATAATATTGGGTATATTGGGTAATATAATTACCCAATCGTGCACCATTTTTAATCATTTGACAGCCCTAATTTTTACATTTGTTTTATATTTTTTCAGAATACTTTTTTGTGGAATACAGCCCAGATTGTACCTCTAACAGCCCCCCGAGTATGTTGAGTTTGACTTGGCTGTTTTGACCCCTGAAGTGTCTGCACTGACCTGCCAGAAGTCAGAGATGGTGTGCGACAGGGGGCCCTGGGTGGCGATGTAGGCCGGCATGCGAGGGTCGTGTTCAATCTAGAAGGAGTGAAAGACAGGGTGGACTGACTACAAAGTTTTCATAGAACATAGACTGTCCAAACGTTTGGTTTTTTAGCCTTTTCACAAAATAAAAATGGCTCCTGCACGCTCTTGATGTAAAGGTTTCTGCAAAACGAACTGGTCCAGTAGTGACACACTCCACCAGTCAACCAGGAGAACCTTACAATGGGGCTGGCGTTGATGTAGTCCGAGCGAGAAGGGTTGATCTCCGCTTTGAGCTTCAGCCTGGCATGATCGTCTGGATGAACGACAAGAAATAAAACATTCATCATGTTGCATGGTGACACTTCCAACCTGCTGTGGGTTCCTCACAGGGCAGAGAGTTGTGACAGCGGTTCTTCTTGGCATTGGAGTCACTTTGAGCTAGGGTCACGCTGCTGGGCTCAGCCTGGTAGGAGCACAGAGCTTCCCACTCCTTAAATAGGCGGTCTTTGTTCCTCAGATGGTCCTCCATGTATGCCTTTTTAAAAACAGGCCATTTCAAATAAGTGCATCATTAAGGTTGTACTAGTAACGCTAACTCCATGAGAACAAAAAGGCATATTTAGACTGTGAAAGGAGGCTGACCAAAATCATGTGACCGGTGGAGATGTCCATGTTGACCTGCACAGGTTCCTCGCACCATGACGGCGTGCTGCTGTGGGAGCTGGGACTGGGCTGGGCCCCGTCACTGAACTGGGACGACACGCTGCTCACTCTCGAGTCGATGCCCCCGACGGCTCCTCCGGCCCCTCGCCCTATACCGGCTGCTGCTCCTCCGCTCATCCCTCCCACGGCGCCCAGGGCGGCAGCTTCCAGGCGTCCAAAAGCACCTTTTGAGGCCATATGCTGGCGACACAGGTCCTGGTGAGCCAGTTATGCACGTACAGTATTTTGTTGTATCTTTTCACTTTGAAATCCCTGTTCAATATCATATGTCATATTCATAAGTAGAGACGAAATCATTAGAAAGGTCAGAGAAAAAATGGTCACACTAAAAAGATGGTTTGATGATAATAGATTGTCCTTGAAGTAAAACTAAAATAATGCTGTTTGGTAACAGCAGAAAGGACACACACCAGCAAATACAAATAGACGTTGTAGACATTGAAAGGGTGAAGGAAAATACATTTCTGGGGATCACAATAGATGAAAATATGAGCTGGAAACCTCATATTACAAATATACAACATAAGGTGGCCAGAAGAATTTAAGTATTGAACAAAGCAAAATTTGTTCTTAATCAGAAATCACTCCACACTCTTCATTGCTCTCTGGTTCTACCATATCTTACTTATTGTGTGGAAATATGGGGTAATAACTATAAAAGCAATCTTCACTCGCTAAATGTACTGCAGTAAGGATAATTCATAATGCCGCCGACAGAGAACATACTAACTCCTTATTTCTAAAATCACAGATACTTGAACTTGCTGATATAGTTCATCTCCAAACAGCTAAAATAATGCATAAGCCTAAAAATAACCAATTAGCTAAAAATGTCATCCAATACTTCTCTACAAAAGAGGAGAAATATGATCTCAGGGAAGAACTACATTTGAAACACTTATATATGTGCGAACTACGTTAAAAAGCCATAGCATTTCAGTATGTGGAATCAAACTATGGAATGGATTGAGTAAGGAAATCAAACAATGCACAACGATGAGCCAATTCAAGAAACAATACAAGCAGTTGATGTTTGCTAAATACAAGGATGAAGAGTCTTGAACCAGTCATGATGTGCTATATATATCACTATATTGACAATTACTATGGTACCCATTATGTCATTGGATGCTCATATCACCTCGTACTTCGGTATGCGACAAAAATAAAATAAAAATAAAGAAACTTAAACTATATTAGGAAAGCAGGAAGTGAACAAATGTAACAGTTACTGATTGTAAAAGTACCAGATGGAGGGGTAGGATTTAATAAGCTTTGCTTCTTCCTACTCCTTTTGGACATGTGGAACTGGGAACTGATTATGTGATGCACTCAAATGTAATCTGATGCATGTTCAAATGAAATAAAACCATTACCATTACCATTACCATTACCATTACCATTACCATTACCATTACCATTACCATTACCATTACCATTACCATTACCATTACCATAATGGCCTCCTCACCTGGTAATCCTGGTGGC
Organism: Doryrhamphus excisus; assembly: GCF_037039965.1. Taxonomy (NCBI): domain Eukaryota; kingdom Metazoa; phylum Chordata; class Actinopteri; order Syngnathiformes; family Syngnathidae; genus Doryrhamphus; species Doryrhamphus excisus. Next base: position 14,523,619 of record NC_136371.1, read on the forward strand.
TGAAGCTGCCTGCATCCGTGCCCAGGCCCAGCTTCCTGGTCGCCAACCTGTGGGCATGGTTACGCAAGCAGGTGATGCTCAGAGCTGCCAGCAGGATGCCGCCAATGCAAGCAAAAGCCACCAGGGTAGCAAAAACCCAGCGAGAGCCAGGATGGACAGGAGTAGCCAGGGGTAATGCTTGTCCATCACTCTTCATTGGCTGATGACACAGAAATTGCACTGAATACATTTGATATATAATGGAGACACCCACTTTTTAATGCAAATGCAGTACAAGAGTGGAAAGGTCTTTTTATTTCTTCCTCTCACCTGCTTGTCGCTATCCTGCACAAACTTCAAGCCTGCTTTGGGCTCCAGGACGTTCTTATCTGCAACTGTGCAGAAATAATTCATCATTGAGGATCACGTTGTGCTACACATAAAAGGCAGGCAAACATCAGAAACATTTACCGTGTTTCTCTTCCAAATTACCAGCTGATACGTTTCTGGAGTCGGAGTCGATTCCAACCTCACTTGCAGAAGATTGACAAATGACGTTAAATGTGTTTAAACGTGGTAAAAGCTTTGCTTAAAAGGCAATGTCATACTCTTTAGACTTGTTCTTTTCCGGGTTGCCAAACATTGATGAGCTTGTCTCCTTTTGCACCTTTACTGTTTTGGAGGATTTCATGGTGGGCAGACCTTTTGGGGTAGCCATCTTGTGCTCCATGGAGGCCTCTGTGATCTGAAGAATGAGCAGAGGAAAGAAAAATGGGGAGTAACTAACCTTCCAAATGAAAGAAAATACAACCAGTGCGAAACTGATTTGTTTGCTAAAGTAGACCTGTTTATGTCGATGCCCCATGGACTGGCTGACTGAAGTCAACATAACTGAAACTAGCCATTGTTTGTACATTTCTTAGTGACATTGTCCAGAGAAATGATGGAGAATGGGCAATAAGCAAGGAGTGTGCATTTGTTGACTTGGTTTTCCTCCATTTGTGCTTATTTTTCTCTTGTTAATAAAAGGAGTTCAAGTGCACCGTCAGTCCAGTTTAGAGTACTATTCTAAACTGGTCTCTGGGTGTCAGTAACATTACACTGATGAGACAGTAGCCACCAGGAAGTAACTTGTCAAGGCTAATTTGAGTCATTCATTCATTCATTCATTTTCAACCGTGATGAGGGTCGCGGGGGTGCTGGAGCCTATCCCAGCTGTCTTCGGGGAGAGGCGGGGTATACCCTGGACTGGTGGCCAGCCAATCACAGGGCACATATAGACAAACAACCATTCACACTCACATTCATACCTATGGACAATTTGGAGTTGCCAATTAACCTAGCATGTTTTTGGAATGTGGGAGGAAACCAGAGTACCCAGAGAAAACCCACGGGGAGACAATGCAAAATCAGAGGGTGGAACTGAACCCGGGTCTCCTAGCTTTGAGGCCAGAATGCTAACCACTCAACTGCCATGAGGCCCTATATGAAAACATTTGATTCATAAATAAGGAATCCTACTTTGTGAAAATTCACTTTAGGTCTGAATGAATTAGTGTATATGTTATTAATGAGGGCCCCACTCACCTTTTTCCCAGCGGCAGCATTGTTTCCATTGTTATCTGGAAAGTGGATATGTCACATGATTAGTTGTGCTGACTGTGGTGACAAGCATCATCATTATGAGGACCAGAAGGATGACAGACCTTTTGTGGGATTATGGCTGAAGGAGCTTTCCAGCTGCAGCTGTTTGAGCATAGCCGGCAGCCTGTCCGTCTGCTCGGGGGACAAATCTTTCACATCCAAGCCATAGTGGTCCAGCAGCGCAGCCAGGCGTTGGAGAGAGCGTGCTGCAAATTGGTACATGAACTATTATGGTAATGGTAATGGTTTTATTTCATTTGAACATGCATCAGATTACAATTGAGTGCATCCCATAATCAGTTCACAGTTCCACATGCCCAAAAGGAGTAGGACGAAGCAAAGCTTATTAAATCCTACCCCTTCATCTGGTACTTTTACAATCAGTAACTGTTACATTTGTTCACTTCCTGCTTTCCTAATATAGATTATAGTTAAAGTTTTTTATTTATTTATTTATTTTTTAATTTAATGTTATTTTTGTCACATACCGAAGTACGAGGTGATATGACCATACAATGAGTTTGACAATATAGTTTTTGTATTTTTTATTTATATTTTAATATTATTATGTATATTTTTATATTATTATTATTATTATTATACTTTTTATATCATCATTTTATTTATATTTATATTATATTATATAAGTTTTTTATAATTTTTTTTTAATTTTTTGTCACATACCGAAGTACGAGGTGATATGACCATAATTATCACCATTATTGCATTCTGGTGGTCCATTTGTGCCTCAAATGAATTCATTTTCTCTCACCGTCCAATCCTGCCATGGCGTTGTACTTCAGCATCGGCTTGCTGCGCTGCTGCTGCTCCGTGCTCAGATGTTTCACTTGCGCAAGGTAGTCCTCATCATAATCCAGTGGGAAGTCCAGATCCAGGAAAGAGGAGGCCATCGCTGAAGCTGTGCCCGGCGCTCCCCTGTGGCGGGAGGAGGAGGAGGAGGAAGAGGACGGAGAGGTGAGGTAGGACAGCATGTGCTGGAGAAGCTGTCTGTCTCTGTCCACAGCTTTTCCTTGGAATCTGGAGCGTGGAGGGACGCGGAGGAATGGAGAGACTGGATTATCTTCCAGAGAGTTAAGGGATCGCTCATCCTCGTCCTCATAGCCAAACTTTTGCTGCAACAGACACAAATGCAACACAACTGCTCAAGTTTTACACACTGGTGTTAACTCTATTCCCCTACCTGGTGGTAGATGTACGGGTCCAGCAGGGGCTGTATGGAGGACTGAGAGGGGTCAAAGGTGAGATACTGAATGTACTGCTGTAGCATTTCCGGGTCACCTGACTCCTCAGCAGCTCTCTGATTTCTCCACCTGGAAAGACACATGGATTTAAAAGATCTTCACCATCAGGTGCAGCATGCCGATGGGATGGGACTTCGCTTACTGTTTGCGCTCATGAAGCTGCGAGGAGCCGAGAGTGGGAATGTGACTCAACTCTCGCCCAATTGTTGCCTGGGTAAGGTCATCCTTCCAGGTCATACCTGCTCAGCCCGCACAGTTGTCAAAGGCCATTTCCTCTTTCTTTTTTCAACAATGTTGAGACTCACCTTGCACCATCAGGTCTTTTAGGACTTCCTGCAGCTTATGCAAAGTAGGCACGGACACCAGGTACAGTATGGGATCCTGGTGAGGAGCACGGCACTGTCCGAATAAACCATCTACCCAGGGAGAGATGATGAGAGGCAACATGAAGCAGATATATCTTTGTTTATTCATTCATTAAAATAAAATAAAATAAAATAAATGGGATAGGCTCCAGCACCCCTGCGACCCTCGTGAGGATAAGCGGTAGAAAATGAATGAATGAAATTAGTTTATGGTGAGTGATTTTATTTAGTTTTTTTGTCTGTAAAGTACTTTGAATGGCCTTGTGTACGATTTCTGCTCTACAAATAAACTTGCCTATGCAACTGATGTGTGAAATCTGCGGAACAATCTAAATTCCCTCATGTTTTGGAAGGTTTTTCTAAAAAATTACATAATAATTACTTTCTTTGACAACAAATTACATTTATGAAAGAGACATTCTGTTACTAATTCAATGACTTTCTGGGAAAGTAACTACACTAGTCACTGAATCTAATGTAATAATTCCATTAGTCAAAAATGGAGGAGAATGTAAACGTTAAGCAAACAGGAAGGTTTTATGGGGAGGAGCAAGCGTGTCCAAAATGTTTCATATCCAGTATGTCACTTCGGGACTTATAAGATGTATTATTGGACGTTTTTATGGCTTAAAATGGTTGAAGTGCACCTTGATGATACATTGAGTGTAATGGCAGCAACATTTACTGCAGCTGCAACCTGAAGCAGAGCTGATGTTTTTGTGTGTGTGTGTGCGTGGTGATGAGTCATCGCCACTATCTCTGATCAGACACACCAGGGACACACAGTTGTCAGGCAGTTGATGTCACTGTCGCCATAGTAACGGCTTCCATGTAATGCAATTGGCTGGCAGCAGCTGACGGAGGAGATATTGTTTACATTGCACTTCCGCCCACCCCCCCCACCTCACTGTTCGACCTCACTGACACGGCATTCCGTATTATTCCGCACCGTTAAAAACGTGAAAATAACTGTGTCATAGCACAGTAAATGTACGTTTTCTGTTGATACTACAGTATATTCTTGAAAGCAGGTCATTTCAGTGGAACTAACAGTATTACTCTGTCAAAACACAACAGTTTGTATTTAGTTATTTTACTCTATTTATCAACAATTGTATTTAATCAAATAAGGCAATAATTGTATTCTTTCAAAGTGTGGCTCGGAGGGCATTCTCAGCCCGCAGCTTGTTTTTTGTTTTTTTTATTACATTGTGGAAATAAAATTTAACTTAAAAAGGCAAAACGCAAAGAGAAGAAGCAGAAATGTTGATACAAATTACTAAGGATGTCCGATATTGGCGTTTTTGCAGAAAACCAACATTGTCCAACTCTCAATTTCCAATACAGTATGTATCATGACTTACCTCCTGTGTGTAATGAATACAAATAAAAAACATATTGCATATTTATGCTGCTGATACTTATCCCTAGAAATCCCTACAAATAACTAATAATACAAGAAAGCTATGTTTTTAAATATAGTCAACAAAATAGGCATTAAAAATGATGTCAACAGCAGCAATACGATTTGTAAAGCTGCACATTTCGATGTGGCACAAACATCCGAATAAGAACAAAGTGTGAACGAATACAATCTGTGTATAGCTGGATACTTTTTTCAGTATTAAGGTGTGATATTAAATTAGAAGACGCCTCGCTTGCACCCGTTATTGCAGATTGCACATTTACAATCCAAAGGTGACTCTTGGAAATCAGTCAAAATGAGCAGCAAGTTGTAAAAAGCAGTTGCGAAACTCACCGTCGATGCACAAATGATCTCTGGGACAAAGCTTCTTCTCGAACAAGCAACCTGTAAAGAAAAACAATCTCTTTCAATCTTACGGCTACGTGTGGCGCTACAGGAACACAATGGCTACGTCTTGATTTGTGCACTTTTGAGTGCATCAATGCGGGATGTTGCACTCAACACTGAGTGCGCAGCGATGGAATCTAACCACCTTCCATCAAGTAGCGGAAGGGGATGGACTAACTTCAGTGGTTGCAATTGTCTATTAAAAAGGAGAGAAGACATAAACAGTAAATATTGGAATTGTCTTTTTAGGTAAGCGCGCAATTTGGGACGGCACCACCCTAACTTTTGGTGGGGGTTACATTATCCACCAGCAAATGGCAAAAATCCTTCAGCAACCTGGTGTGTGTGCACCTTGTAAACCAGGAATATCCAAAATGTGTCCCACGGGCTATTTGTGGAACATGTTTTTTATGTGCCTGTGAACCGCACATTGTAGAAAAAATGACTCATAAAAGTTTACAAAACAATAAAAAATAGCAATTTATCATCAATCCGTGTAATTAATGTACCAATTTAAGCCCCGGCCATTTCCGGTTTTTGCCCCGCCCATTCCAAGTACAGTATTGGTGAAGCGATGCGCACCCGTTTAACTTGACTGAGGTGGATTATGTATGACTGCGTCTTCACTCCCTGGCAAATAATGGAGCGTCTTATTTTGATTCATGAGGAATCCTGATTCTCACCATGTGTTGCGTTGCACGAACGTCACACTGACATCACAACTGCAGGAATGGCTGAACGGCCAAGAAAGGAAAGCTTTGGGGAGAGATGAATAACCCCCAACACACACCTCCTCCGCTCTCGTCATCTCCAGAAGATTTCAGTCTGTCACTGTTAAAATTGTCGTAAACTGAAGGGATTTCCTCTCCAATAAACAATAATACCAATAATGATGGTACTGTTGCCAAGCGACAGCCGAGGAAACAAGGTTACAACCCTTTGTGGATCAGCTGACCCTTGGACTTTTGTGTGACTGCATCACAGTGTGAGCCTTATTGTTGTTCACGGACATCCAATATGGACTCCTCCTCTAATGGACTGCTCAGCATCACACTTCCACCACAAAAGATATTTCACCCTGTGAGGCCTGCGGCTGTTTGTTGCCATTTAAAACCTCAACATCTAGTCGACCTTGATACGTATGTGAGCACCATGGAAGCTAACCTCACTGGCAGGTGGACCACGTAACAACCACACAATCTAAAAGTAACCTTTTCTTCTGATATTTCCAGCATCATACCATTTTAGTGTGTACTCTATACACAATAAAAACTTCATTCAAAACCAGAGTACCCGGAGAAGAACATGCAAACTCCACACAGAGATGACCGAGGGTGGGATAAAAAATAAAATAAAAAATTCATAAAATAAATTTTAAAAAATTAAAAAAACAAAAAAACTTTAATTGTATTAGGAAAGCAGGAAGTGATCAAATGTAACAGTTACTGATTGTAAAAGTACCAGATGGAGGGGTAGGATGTAATAAGCTTTGCTTCTTCCTACTCCTTTTGGACATGTGCAACTGATTATGTGATGCACTCAATAATCTGATGCATGTTCAAATGAAATTAAACCATTACCATTACCATAAACACGAGGACGAGCACCGTGGAAGAATGTGCAATATTGGCAGCACATTAGCTTGACTGTAGGTCAACCTGGATGTAGTCAGGACAACAAGGAGGCGGTCCATCTCTTCATGTCCTTTTCGCATACAACAGGTCACCATAACACATTTTGCATCCATAATTGTACTACAAATTATCGTTGATGTCCAATAACACTTGGTCTAGAAACAAAATGCTTCTAATATGTCCAGAGTTTTGACATAAAGGGCTTTAATTTTGTGGCACAGTGGTAATTAGGTCCAGTGCACCACTGTGCGTTGTATGCAAAATTAGTTAAATTAAATCTCTCTCTTGGAAATGAAGAAAATGCGTGCATATAGAGAAATTTCATGAACGGTAGCAAAAATTTAAACTACAAGGCAGATCATTATAAGCAGCTGGTGGAAAACCTCCTTAAGTCCTACAGGAGTTGACTGAAAAGGTACACTTTTTGCATTCCCATCATAGAGTTAGAAATCTCACAGTTTTTCAATATTTAAAGTGAGCGGTGACTTCTCCCACTTTGTTTCAACAGTCCCTGAACACAGCATTTAACTTTCTCCCACGCTGCACAGGTATGCTACTATACTGTATTTTTACAGGTAAAATCCGATGACCTTATTGAGTGCTAATGTGCATATCTGTATAGTGCACAAACTCCAGGCTGGTACTGGTGGATGTGTATTCATTTAGTGCTGTTACTTAAGTTTCCTGTCATAGTTTTACACAATACATAGCTTTGCTAGAATGTATATATTTTGCTGATGTGTTATATTTCCAGGTGACTAGCTAGCACGCTGCTAATGCCACTTACATCTGTTCTCATCTTCAGTCATGGTCACATTGACACAAGCCGCCAAATACTAGCTGTCCACTAGCTGTCCACAAAAAATAGTAGCAGTAAATTGTGCGCACAAAATCTCCACTTCTTGTTTTGATTTTGTTTATTCAACAGGGACAGTTTCAGGGTAAAATAAACAACTGAAAAAGCAGCAGTCACCATGGTGCTGACAGCCCGAGCTCATTTGCAGGCTTTTAAAACATCGAAACTTCCTCAAAGCAAGGAAGCCAGGAAGTTGAAGTCTGCTAGTTTCTGTCCGTGGTGCTGAAACAGTAATCTCTCGTTCATTGCTGTTAATTTGTTCAAGACCTGACAGTGACAAGTGATTTTTTTGCGAAATAGTATTCCTTAGATGTATATTTATATATAATATTTGTACTTTTTAATACTTTGTAGTGGGCGGCACGGCGGACTAGTGGTTAGCACACAGACCTCACAGCTAGGAGACCAGGGTTCAATTCCCACCCTCGGCCATCTTTGTGTGGAGTTTGCATGTTCTCCCCGTGCATGCGTGGATTTTCTCCGGGTACTCCGGTTTCCTCCCACATTCCAAAAACATGCTAGGTTAATTGGCGACTCCATAGGTATGAATGTGAGTGTGAATGGTTGTTTGTCTATATGTGCCCTGTGATTGGCTGGCCACCAGTCCAGGGTGTACCCCGCCTCTCGCCCGAAGACAGCTGGGATAGGCTCCAGCACCCCTGCGACCCTCGTGAGGAAAAAGCGGTAGAAAATGAATGAATGAATACTTTGTAGTTAGCGCATAGAAAACCTGTTTATGACTTTATAAATATGTTTTTTAACGTTATAAGAATTTAACGCTATAAGAATCCAGGGAAACACCCCTGTAGTCAACTTTACACTGTATAAGCCAATATAGCAGACATAGTAAGCATAAACAATCTATTTAAGACGCATGTGTCATGTGGTAAATGTGTTTAGGGGAACTAAGTGGGGGTCAGACAGGAAGTGATGTCAGGGGTTCAGAGTTGAATTTCAGCTCGCCGTTGGTTAGTCTTTGTTTTTATTAGGGACTACAGTGACTGATGATTCAAACCTGCAATAAAAGCCTGTTGTTCTGGAGCTTGTGTGTCTAAGCAAACATAACAGTAACATTACTGACACCTATATATAGTAACCAATGCAGAACACTACATATCATCCACAGCGTCTTTGAATGCATCTTTTAAATGCTTTACATTTGGATTTTAGATATTTTACTTCCAACATTATGAAATTTTCCATCAAAAGTCTGCAAAGAAGCTCGTCATGTTCTTTTTTTCTATTTTTTAATAAACTATTTCAGATCGTGTCTTGACTTAGTTTGCTGTGCTTATTGCAGAAAAGCTGCTTATTTATTAACTGTTTATTTTTTGCTTAATATAAAATGATTACAGCAGACAGACACTATTTACAATAAAAGCGACACACTCGAAGATCAAAGCAAGATTTCCAAAACTGTGCAATTTGATGTGCTGTGGAATTATTAGAGCCGCAATGGATGAATGAATAACACGCTCACCGGGAAGCGCCGCCATAGAGAAGCGGATCTTACCGTGTCTGGCGGCCGCGTTGAGAGGGCAGGCGGCGGTGAGAAGGAGGCACACAGCCCCCCACAGCCGCCAAGACTTCATGGTACCGTACCCGGGAGGCACCGGAGCTCAGGAGGAGAGAGAGCCACCTGGCCGCAGTTCGTCTACCAGCTCTCCATGACGGAGGAGAAGCTGCTCCTTCTTCTGATGATGCTCCACTCTGATTGGAGTCGTGCGGAAGATCGCCACAGAGGGGCGCTGTTACCCGCTTGCAACGCACCTCTAACTTGAATATGTCAAGTAATCGGAAGCATTCACTTTCATTTTCACTTCATTTTGGGCGACATTGTCCTGTAAATGATGGCGGTGTAATAGCACAGATGGGTTGTACAATCAGATGGCGTCTGTCCTTCTAAAATAGAGCTTGTGTTTTCCAATTAGTAAATGTTGGCGATATGCCCCATTGTGGGATCAATTCGATACTCTGTAACTCTACAGCCAGTCTTGCCGATACCAATACTCTTTATATTGTGGTTTATCACAAAGTTCAATTTCTCAGGAATGATTGGTGTCACATCTGTTCTCAATCAAGAAATCACTTAAATAGGACCTGCCTGACAAAGTGAAGTAGGCCAAAACAACCTCAAAGGCAAGACACCATACCGAGATCTAAAAACATTTCAAGGACAAATGAGAAAGAAAGCTATATCAATCTGGACAAGGTTATAAAGCCATTTCTGAAACTTTGGGACTCCAGCGAACCCCAGTGAGAGCCATTATCCACAAATGGTAAAAACATGGAACAGTGGTGAACCTTCACAAGAGTGACCGGCCAAATAAAAGAGCAACTATCCAAGAGGTCGCAAAAGACCCCACAACAACATCCAAAGAACTGCAGGCCTCACTTACCTCAGGTAAGGTCAGTGTTTGAATCCACCATAAGAACACTTGGCAACAAGTGCATGGCACACTTCCAAGATCAAAACCGCTGCTGAAGAAAATGAATATTAAGGCTAATCTTAATTTTACCAGAAAAAGAAATTGATGATCCCAAAGACCTTTAAGAAAATAACATTTTTGGAAGGTGTCCCTTAACATCTGGTGTAAAAGTGACGCCGCATTTCATAACAAGAACATCATACCAACAGTAAAATATGGTGGTGGCAGTGTGATGGTCTGGGCTGTTTTGCTGCTTCAGGATGAGAATCAGTGATGATGGACATAATGACGAGGCCAGGAAGGGCTGAGAAGAAGGTTAAGAAGAAAATGCTTTGAAAGAAGCGGCTGCCAGTCAAGATGATTGGCATTTACAGTATATCACTTGCCTTCCCTTTGTGGCACCGCTGCTGAGCAGCATAATTCTTATGCTAATATTGGCCTATGAAGAGTTCCAATCTGCAGTCATGATATCCCAGTGTCTATGCCCTTACACCTTTTAAATGGCATGCCATTCAGATGAGTCATGTGTTTACCTGTGAATAGGCTGGGAAATACATTTTTCTTGAATTTGGGGAGGGGGGCCCTGTTCCCTAGGAGTGACCGTGAGAAAAAATAATTGGGTCGCTATTGCAGCCTATTGCTAAGCCACCCCATGTGCTCTGAAAAAAAAAAACGCTTACTATGTTTGTCTCAAAGGTTACTTAAGCCCAAATATGGGATGAAGCAGGAGCGAACCCACACAAAAATGTTTGATTCCAAGAAAACATGGTGTACTTCTGAGTGCTGTCTTATTATTTTTCCTCAAGAAAGTGGAAAAAGTACTTGATCAATGTTTAATGCATATAATTACAGTAGTGCGCAGCCAGAGGTGACACCTGTGCATGGACAAATTTTACATCCAGGATGTGCTGCAATCGCTCCACCTCATGTCCGGCATTTCCTTCCTTCTAATCCACCACCAGTGAGCTCCTCAAATGAGGAAACAACTCAAAGAAAGCCTGCAAAAAACACACAGAACGGCACGTAATGTGACTTAAAACTCTGATTCTACCATATCTTACTTATTGTGTGGAAATATGGGCTAATAACTATAAAAGCAATCTTCACTCGCTAAATGTACTGCAAAAAAGGTCAGTAAGGATAATTCATAATGCTGCCTACAGATAACATTCTAACTCCTTAAATTAAAAATAAATAAAAAATAATAAATTATATTTATTAATTATTAATTTAAAAAAAACAAACTATATTAGGAAAGCAGCAAGTGAACAAATGTAACAGTTACTGATTGTAAAAGTACCAGATGGAGGGGTAGGATTTAATAAGCTTTGCTTCTTCCTACTCCTTTTGGACGTGTGGACTGGGAACTGATTATGTGATGCACTCAATTGTAATCTGATGCATGTTCAAATGAAATAAAACCATTACCATTACCATAAAACATAAAGAAGACAACAAAAGTAGCTCATAAGAGTTTAATGCTACAGTTATTCATGTAAAAATTATGATCAAGAAACCTATGGAAGTTGCAAGATATTTTTGTTATCGTCATAAAATCTGTCCAAAGAAATGTACCTTTATAGTTGTACCAGGCATTAAAATGGCTACCTTAAAGAGGGTGGTGCTTTGCAATACGCTGGAGGTGCAGCACATCTCCCGGATGGAGTGCATGGACAGCTGCGGAGCGCCAATGTCCACCACAGGCACGCCGAGACGAGCGGCCAGAATGGGTCCGATGGTGGTTCCGCACGGGCTGTCGTTACGCACCATCACATCCTGCAGGATGAACGAACGACTGATGAGTGTTCCGCTATAAAATGAATTGGGTAGTCACGTGACTACAGAGAGAAACAGCAAGACGCAGACAGCACCTGAAGAGGAACACCGACTCGGCTGGCGACCTCTCGGACTACGGCGGCGGTCACAGCCGTGGTGGCATAGCGCTGGTTGCTGTTGAACTTGATCACTGGGCCCTGACAGATCAAAACCACAAATCATTTCATTGTCAGCATCCTAATTGCTATATCATCCATTATTTGGTTTGCTATTTCACCTTATGGAAGAATGGTCGATGGTTCTCCTCGTGTTTCTCTCTAAGATAAGATAAGACGTTAGATTAATGAACCCAGCTCCAAAAAGTGTCATCTGCGTTTTACTGACTGGTAGTTGGGGTGCACGGCGTGCGCCATGTCAGCACTGATCATGAAGGAGAGTGGCGCCGCCTGCTGGAAGGCGGTGGGGTTTGAGGAGGAGGCAGCCAGGCGACTGAGGATGAGCTCCGTTAGGTTTGACTGCGCCCCCTGAGCGCTTTCTGAGCCCACCTACACGACACAAAGACATGAAACGGGTCGGAAACACTTCCTAAGTAACAATACCACACATGGTAATGGTTTTGTTTCATTTGAACATGCATCAGATTACAATTGAGTGCATCACATAATCAGTTCACAGTTTTACTTTATTTATTTGTATTTTATTTTTCTATTTTTTATTATTATTTTATTTATTTTGTTAATTTAATTAAATTTTTTGTCACGTACCGAAGTACGAGGTGATATGAGCATCCAATGCCATAATGGGTACCATAGTAAGTGTCAATATAGTGATATATATAGCACATCATGACTGGTTCAAGACTCTTCATCCTTGTATTTAGCAAACATCAACTGCTTGTATTGTTTCTTGAATTGGCTCATCGTTGTGCATTGTTTGACTTCCTTACTCAATCCATTCCATAGTTTGATTCCACATACTGAAATGCTATGGCTTTTTAACATAGTCCTAGCATAAAAAATGTACTTCTTCCCTGAGATCATATTTCTCCTCTCTTGTAGAGAAGTATTGGATGACATCTTTAGCTAATTGGTTATTTTTAGCCATCAACATGAGGCTGCACAGCGGCCTAGTGGTTAGCGTACAGACCTCACAGCTAGGAGACCCGAGTTCAATCCCACCCTCAGCCATCTCTGTGTGGAGTTTGCATGTTCTCCCCATGTATGCGTGAGTTTTCTCCGGGTACTCCGGTTTCCTCCCACATTCCAAAAACATGCTAGGTTAATTGCTGACTCCAAATTGTCCATAGGTATGAATGTGAGTGTGGATGGTTGTCTATATGTGCCCTGTGATTGGCTGGCCACCAGTCCAGGGTGTACCCCGCCTCTCGCCCGAAGACAGCTGGGATAGGCTCCAGCACCCCCGCAACCCTCGAGAGGATAAGCGGTAGAAAATGAATGAATGAACACAAACATGATCCATTTTTCAAAGAAATGACCCTTTAGATCTAATTAATCCAATTTTTGTGATAAGAAAGCTGTGCCCAAGCTGAAAGGTGTCACTGTAATAATAATCCCCAACAGGAATGACTCACCTCTTCGTTGTCATACAGCGTCACCATGCGGATATTGGGATCTTTGTTCAGCGAGTCCCCCAAGCAGGACTCAATCAGCCCCTGGGAAACGGCAGAAAAAACAGCATGACATAATAGGCTGTACGAAGGAATTCACCTCAGGCCATACCTGCAGGGCGCAGTAGCAGCTGTGGAGGTTGTCCAAGCGAGGGGAGAAAATGAACTCTTCGTATACTCCACCCAGCGCCTGCATGCATACAATAGAAAGGGAGTCAAACATCTCATAGGTTTAGAGGCTGTGGAGGCAGACCAAGATGGCCTCACCGCTGGCAGAGTGTCAGCCAGACAGAGCTCGAAGTCCAGCAAGGCTTCAGGGTCAACTCCCAGCTCGGAACACAGAATCTTCACCAGTGCTGGGTGGTGTTTCTCGGCCTCAGAGGGAAAGGAAAAACACATTTAATGTCAAATGACTTTTTGATGGGAGATGTTTTAGTGCTCCACCCTCGGCATGTTAATTGGCGACTCCAAATTGTCCAGGTATGAATGTGAGTGTGAATGGTTGTTTGTCTATATGTGCCCTGTGATTCGCTGGCCACCAGTCCAGGGTGTACCCCTCCTCTCGCCCGAAGACAGCTTTGCTAGGCTCCAGCAGCCCCGGCAACCCTCATGAGGATAAGCAGTAGAAAATGAACGAGTAAATGCTTTAGTGCTGCTTTCACCGTGTTGGAAGAATTGGTGGCATCTCCTGATGATGTATTGCCCGTCTCCAGCTCTTCCTGGACAGCCGTGGCCAGAATGGGCACACTGACGCAGAAAGCAACATGTGTCAGCAAAACTAGACCATAATGTACATACACTTTTCTGCCAACTACCTGTGTTCATTATTTTAGGAATGATAAAAATAATATGTAAAAACAGACATAGGTGTACAGACACACAGTTTAGTTGGTAGAGTTCCTTTTTTTTCCTGATGAAAGACGAGAGTCTAATCTTTCTTTTGGTAGGTTCCATGTTTATATAACTATGTAACACAATTGACTTGAAAAATCGGCCAAAATTGTCTATAATGCCTGGTAATGAAGGAATTTGGCTAGGATTGAATGAGTTCATGAAACTAAAATGCACCACAGTAATCCCTTGTTTATCTTGGACATAAGTGAATGTCCCACGATGTAGAACTCCTTATTTATAAATAGAATATTTTCATAATTAGAGAATAGAAACCCTGTTTATGACCTCTTAAATACATTTTTAATAAAGCCCTCTAGTCCTGAAAAAAGCACCCCATTATCACCTTTATAATATTTATACTGTATATGCCAATATACTAGTAGTAGACATAATAATACAACACAAATGTGTTTCAGTGCGAGGGAAATTAAATGGTGGGTGTCCAGGAAGTGAACGAAAGTGAACCCTCTGCTTTGCAAAGCAGCAGCAGACACCACTACGCTCAAGACAATTGACGTGTCAAATGCGTCACGGCAGCGATGCGACCTCTTCAACACCCAGCAGGTGTCAGTATTGAGCAACACAGCAGCGGTAACGTGTGCAAAGCTTCAGGACGCCTCATCTATCCATCACTACTGCATACAGTATCACCACAACAGCTTTGAATGTGGCTTATATTTGTATTTTAATTAATTCAGCCATTTTTATGCTTAATTTAGACAAAAATGTGTCAAGGTTTGGCTAATAATAGGCTGTGTTCAACCACAAAACAGCATAATTTAATGTCAAAACCTGTCATTAAAGCACAAAGTAGCGAGGGGTATCCTTCACCTAGATCATGGACTTGGTTGTGTACTTTAGAGGCAGGATTCCAATCATACCGAGCATCATCTACTATTTCCTGTTTTGCCATGTCAAAATAACTGCTTTAAAACTTTCCTACAACTGCAACATCTTCTCAGTTACTCACAGGTGATTCTCCTTGTTGGGGCCAAAGGAGTCATTGACGTCCCTCTGTAGATGAATGGCCAGGTGAGGAATTCTCAGCAAAGGACGCGGCACATGCACCAGCCGCTGTACAAGCTTATCTTCTTTCTACAGGACAAGACACCAGCGTGAATGAATGTCTCTGATGCTGACCTGCAGCATGTGATTTGTACCTTAACCATGACACGCCCCGCAATGGTCAGGTCGCGATCAAACCATGTGTTCCAAATGCCACCACCGTAGCACTCCACGCCAACCTGCAGGCAGCCCTGCTTCGTCCTCTTAGACCTTGGCTTCACCTAAAATGCACTACGTTGTCATTTCACTTCAATATAAAGACGTGTCCTTATTGGGAGTCATTCTCACCCTGAGACAGGGGCTGTCTGTGTGGGCGCCAACCATGGAGAAGCCATTTCCAGGCAAGTAGCGCCCCCCCACAACAAAGGCAATGACACTGGAGAAGTTCCTGGTCACAAAGTACTGAAACGATGCAGAATTTCACTTCAGCGACCGCCATCAATACAAACCGCAGGAAAACATGGCTGACACCTTGCTGGATGGCTTGATGTCCCACTTCTCCATCTCCTTCAGCTCGACGAATCCTGCTTCCAGTAGACGTCTTCGACATTCTTCCACCACTGAAGAAGAAGCACACCTTTGAAATTTTTTGCAGATGGATGGATTGTGGGTGACTTAGACCCCCAATTAAGCCCTCCTGTGTCTTATTCCATGAGTTTGTAAACAATATAGAAATAGAAATATACTGTATCAGCAATCTAACAATATAAACAACACACCAAAGCACAAAAAAGAACTGGAAAAACATCAATTTCATTATAGACCGGGTACTGATACTAACCTTAGTATCGATGTTATCGATATTTGGGTCAATTTGCCACCCCTATTTCGTGGGTGCTCGGCTACAGTGCAAAGGTGACATGTCTAATCTCGATAATCTTATCTCGATGTAGTTTGACCTGCACACAACTCACTGTACTAACATCAGATTAATTTTAAGCATTTAATTCCAGAAGGTACATAATAATATATTTCAAAAAATTCAAACGTTACCGTGAAATGGAGACACCCCTCTGTTGACAAAGTGTAAAAACTCTTTAGCAGCTGACTGCACGGCTTCCTTGGAGGTCTTCATTATTATAGACTAGAAAAAAAGAGCAATGAAAATAAAATACACAATAAAATACACATATAAATACATTTAGTTCAACATCGGGTATATTTGTACCATATTAATTCTAAGTACTTGAATTGTGTGCCCAGCCTAAGTTTACGCAAACATTAGCTTACGCGACACAACAACCTTCTTCTTCGCCTCTCTTGTTCTGCGAGCTCAAGTCAAATAATCGAAGTCAAAGTCGAAGATGCACAGCCACATTCCACACATTCCACGGGAAAACCTCGTCCTTTACGTGGATCTTACCTGCATTCGATGGACTTTGAAATCATGAGCTCTGATGAGCTGAAAGGGAGCCGGTGACAGGAAACCGATTGGTTGACTAAACAGTAGACATCAGAGAGGACTCTCACATGGACATCTAGCGGTCAGGAGGTATAATTACACGCTTTACGTTTCTGTAAAAATAGATATCGGAGCAAACAAATATTTTTCTTCACCCATGTCAGCTCCACAGAGGTGAAACTTTAAAAAATACATTTTAATCACAAATGCCTTATTTTCACATGACAATGACGATATGGACATTACTGGTTCTGTTTAGCCATATTTTCATTGCACTTCTCTTCTTTTCTTTGAGAAAAGACAAAGTAACAACAAAATTAGTTTTTGGCTTGTGAAAAAATAATGAATAAACAATTAAAGTGGCGTTGTAATGTAACATCAGTAGCATCAATGGGCTTAGTGCTTGTGAACAGAAACCAGCCCTGAGCACCAGCATGTACCACCAACATGCTTTCTAAGAAAACAGTCCTAATCAAGACCATAGAGACACACACAGACACACTGACGCAAGAGTGGCACGTTGCTGCAACATCTTCCCTAACATCTTCACAAACTGATCATGGCAGTTGTAAAAACATCTTGCTGGATCCAAAACTATTCCAGCTGGGATTTGAACAAACTTTCATAGAGCTTGGCTTAGTGATGGCTAAAAAAAACAGGTTTCAACTTTAGGATATTGAGTTTGTGCCATGCAGCAAATCAAAACAGCGGCAAGAAGAAAGCATGTGGCAAACTACACAAAAAGAGATAAACCCAACTGAAGCTAAAGTCAAGAACATGTTATCAGGAGCAGACAGAAAGATGAAGGAGATTAAATTGTGTGCACGGAGGAGAGGAATTGAACAAACATGCTACATGCTTTGCTGTAGAAAAACGATCACTTTTGATTGTCTTATGCCTCTTTAAGGTATTACTTTGTACAGACGGGTGTAAAAGTTTAAGAGCTGTTGTTTTTAGTCCAGTAAGGTTGGTCTATGATTCATATTTTATAATTGAGCGGTTGAAACTGCCATCTATGGTCTGTATTTCAATGTTGCTAAAAGCGGTTGACCGTGTATTGGCGTCAACTTAAGTGCTTGACAATGTCAATGTCGACAAAAGTGATTAACCACGTATTTCAACAAACATGGTTGACTGTGTACTCAACGTCAACTCAAGCATTTGTTGACGGCAACCTAGGATGTTGACCATGTACGTGATGTTGACAAAAGCGGTTGACCACTTGTGGACTTAGTGTGTTGGTTGACTTGAGACTAAACACATAAATAAACCTCAGACTAGCAAGGATGTGTGTGTGACTTGGTGTCAAGAGACAACACACACTGACAGTACAGTAGCCCACAGGAAGGCATGCTTTAATGAACTACATCAAATGGAAAACAACCCGTTACCTTAGAAATTCCTATCAAAGGAAGGTATTGAAGGAAAAAAAGAAGATCTTCTGTACAAAGTTGACTTGGGTGCACGTAAAAGGGATTTCTGAAGCCTAAAGGAAGCCACCATGTGGGTTGAGCTCATGCAAATATATTGTACATTCTCTCTTTGCGATAAAAAGATCTAGACTTTCACATTTTTACAGAATCGCCGTAAATAAGATCTTAACAGCCTTGTCTTCTGATCCACTTCAGGAACGCCACAACTGGACGTTGGAACAGTGCGACAGTGTAGCGCCTCATACCCAGTGTGTCAAGTGCTTACTAGAGTCCGGTAGAGATGATCTTTGGGGAATTTGGGGAGGTTTCCAGCCCCTGTGTGAGGAGAGTTGTGTGAGGCAGGGTGCCACTATACATATGGCTTTCTTGCAGGTGGCTCCTCACAGTCAGGCGTGGTGAAGACAGTGAGCCAACCCCTGAATGTGACCCTGTAGCTCTCCTGTGAGCACCCAAACACTGGCGACGTGTGAGAGATCTGCCAGTAACACCCCTCCCGTCACAGGAAGGGCAAGGCACCCGTTACAGCAAAATCCACTTGAAGACATTACGGTCCAGCACCAAGTGGGACAAGGCCCATTTAAAAGGTGGCAAATGGAGTCGAGATGGCACAGAGAAGAAGGGCCTGCAGGCTGAGGATCACCACTGAAGATGATGCTGGTGCCTGAGGTGGGTCGGCACTGGGATCCCTGATCCAGTCTGAGGTGCTGAAACACGAGTCAACCCTCAGATAGGAGCTGTTGCTGGGTGCATGTGTGTGGGTGTGTGTGCGTGTACGTGCAGTGAGAGGAAGTCATGAGTAAATGTGTTTTCCATTCACTCTACATAAAATCCAGCATGAGTACAACGAGCACAGGTCAAGGTGACATATTAGGTTCGTAGTGAAGGTCCCGCAGCGGTGGTGAGGGGTGCCGTCGAGCCGCAGTCGTAGCCCAAATCCACAGCAGAATGTGGTCCACCGAGGAAGTGTCTCGGGAAAGGCTGCGCCTGCAGCTGCCGGTCTCGGAAACTCTGAATGTAACTCTGGAATAACAAGTGAATGCATCATTTTGGAGCTAGTGGAATGAAAGGTAGCACAATTCCAAAATATAAAACCTGTGTTCAAGCTGACATCACAAGATGTCACCTCAACTGGCGTACCTCACAAGAGTTGCGTCCAAAGATTAATTAATTACAATCGGTCCTCGGGTTACGAATGTGTTCTGTTCCTAGACTGATGGAAGTCGACTTTTACTGTAAGTGCTTCTCAATCATTTCCTGTCATGCAGAATTTTTTTTGCACCACCCCCGATTTGAAATTCTAGAAAACTGCTAATGCCGTATTTTTCGGACTATAAGTCACACTTTTTTTCATAGGTTGGCTGTTCCTGCGACTTAGCAGTTAGCATATCTTACACCTATTCTGTCTGTTTTGGTCAAATAGTTTGTGAAATACCGTATTTCTGGACTATAAGTCACTCCGGAATAAGTCGCACAAGGTCAAAAATGCATTATCAGGTAGAAAAAAAACATACATAATTTGCTTTTCTTTTGCAGGTAATTTACCGTATTTTCTTGACTATCGCACTTTTTTTCATAGGTTGGCTGTTCCTGTGACTTATACTCCAGAGCGACTTATAAATGAAAAAACTGTTTATGTTACATAAACACAGGACACCTTTTCTGTTTATGTTTATTTTTTGTGTAGCTGAATAACCATTGTGTTAGCATATCTTACACCTATTCAGCCTGTTCTCTATTCTTTTATTGTTAGAACTTGCCTTCCAAGAGGACGTAATGTCTGTTTTGGTTTGGAAAATAAATGCGACTTATCCTCCAGTGCCATTTATGTATGTTTTTTTCCACGTAATTATGCATTTTTCACCTTGTGCGACTCCGGAGCGACTTAGAGTCCAGAGAATACAGTATTTATTCATGTTTCTGTACTGTACAGGGGCTGCACGGCGTTCGAGTGGTTAGCGCACAGACCTCACAGCTAGGAGACCAGGTTTCAATCCCACCCTCGGCCATCTCTGTGTGGAGTTTGCATGTTCTCCCCGTGCATGCGTGGGTTTTTTCCGGGTACTCCGGTTTCCTCACCCATTCCAAAAACATGCTAGGTTAATTGGCCACTCCAAATTGTCCATAGGTATGAATGTGAGTGTGAATGGTTGTTTGTCTATATGTGCCCTGGGATTCGCTGGCCACCAGTCCAGGGTGTACACCGCCTCTCGCCCGAAAACAGCTGGGATTGGCTCCAGCGCCCCCCTTATGAGGATAAGTGGTAGAAAATGATTGAATGAATGTTCTCTACTCACCGGTGAGAGGACGTCGGTGTCGTAGCGGCGTATCGGGTTTGGCTTGCGGCGGTAGGCGGGTTCCTGGTGAAGTTGCTTGGCTTGGTGTTGATTGGAGGATGAGCCCTGAGGCTTCTTCTTCTTCTTCTTGTGACGGTAACGGTCATCCCTTTGACGAATCCGCATCACCTGCATCCTCCTCTGTTGACGACTGATGATGACTAAGCGGAGGAATGTGGCTCAGTTAGGTAATTGTGATTAAAGCGCTGAAATGAGTAAACATTAAAAGGCTTAGTGAAGGAAGTGAAGGAATGTAGCTGTGTCACAATTCAGGGGCTGCACCCTTCGGATTTGAACATGTCAGCTTATTCTTTTTCAAGCATGTACATGACTTTTTTGCTTATATTATATGAGTCTCATTTGCAAGTATGGATTCATGTTCAGTTTGTTCTCTGTATATTGCCGTAGTCAGGAAGTAGCTTCTGCCATTGGGACAGGCTATATGCCGGTCACTTCTCATGTTGAACCCTCTGTATATTAAATTAAATTAAAGTATTTTATGCTTGGTATTAATTAGGGCTGGGCGATATGGACCAAAACTCATATCTCGATATACATATTTAGGTAGAATATCGATATTACAATATACAGCTATATGTTTTCCATAAACTGAATGTAGACAAATGTATTCTCATTTTAAAATAAATATAGAAGATAATGTTCAATCTTCAGTTCAATCATGCTGCATTCCAGTAGTCTCTGCAGCCGGGTTAGCGCCGTTAGTGCTTCCATCTCACGTTCCCCATGATGACAAACGGTAAACATGGTTGATATCTTCTTTGAATACCTTTATACCGTCTTTTTCACCGTTCATTCCCGCTATGCAGCCTCTCCACCTCCATATTTTCGCTGGTATATCCGATCATTCGACGTATAACTGCTAACAGCTGCTAACAGCTGCTCCTGAGTGTCAACAATGGCGCAAGCGGCAAGCTACAAACGTAATAAGATGGACATCCATAGCCGCCCACTTGCTTAAAGGGTCGATATGGCAGAAAACAATAAGGAAGTAATAACACTAAAAACGCTACAGGAGACACGGAGCTGTCGTAACTATCTGCCACTCGGGCGGCGCCATCTTGAAACATGAGACCTCTGCACCAAATCCAGTCTATATCCATATGAACGATATGCTTGTTATTGATATCGTGCTTTTAAAAACATGTTGATATATCACCCAGCCCTAGTATGAATCATCTTTTTAAGTGGTGTTCGAAATCGCCAATGCTAATAGGATAACATATGGGATTTCCAATGTAAGTTAGCATTGAGCCACTGCATTAGCATGATTTATTTTTGTATGCTCAGTTTTACAGAGATTCAAAGTAAAGATTGAAGTGGCTCTCATCTGGAGGCTTCCGTTAGAGCCAGTTCGCTGTCGACTGAGCGCGACCAAAATACTCAAACACTTTACCTCGAGTCATTTGAACTTGGTTACTTTCCACCTCTGTTTAAAAGTGACATTGCTGGGGTTGAAAGGATGCAGCCCTTGACACCAGACATAGCCACCGTCATTGCTCCTCACCCTTGGTATGCGAGTAGCCCTCGGCAGTCACCTTCCACTGGACCACGACACCAAGCAGCGTGAGCGCAGGCCACACCCCCAGCACCACCCACGTAATCCAGCAAACTGGCTTGCCGGGCACTGCCTTCATGCGCTCATACATGTACAGAACGAGCGCAAAGAGCTCCACAAAGTAGTCCAGCGCTACGGTGATGACTGCCGCACCAAAAACAGCTGTGGACAGCGTGGTGAAGATGCGCTGCCACTGGAGCGTGAGCACGGCAAAAAGCATGCCCAAGCCAAGCAGGACGCCCAGAGGCACCCAGACGGAGCGTGGGGGGCTGTCGGAAAGCTCCTCCATGCCCACCAATGTGGCAACGGCCACCAGCAGGCCCAGCAGCAGACCCACCATGAAGAGGCCCACGCTGCGAACCAGCATGGTGACCAGGCCGCAGAGCGTTCCGATGCCCAGGCCGATGCCCACTGAGGCCTCCACACTCAGCTGGGTGTCCAGCACGCGCTCCTTGTAGCAGAGCATGAAGATGACAACGGAGCCAAACATCAGGCCTGTCAGGAACATCACAGCCTTGAAGCAACGATACCCTGGGGGGAAGGTGACCGAGAATTGCATTAGATCAACATTAGACATCTTCACATCCGGAGTCTTCATGGACACATTACTTACTGCACCACTTTGTGTGCTTCCCTTCATGTTAGACTCACCGAAGAAGCAGTAAATGATGCCAAAGAGGCAGCACATGGAGCAGACAACAGAGGGAACCACCTTGTAGCGGCCAGCCGAGCCCTCGCATCCATCAAGCAGCCTGGGGCTCAGCTCCAGGTCAGGACGGACCTCCTGCAGCGTCTCCAGTGGGGTCGTCATGACGAGTGGAGGAATAGGGGACAATGCAGGAAATGGAGGATGAGAGGTAGTCAGAAGAGAGGCGAGGGAATGGGGAAACTACGGAGTGTCCACCGGCCGCATGCCTTCACCTGAGGGAACAAGCGCACGTAACGACAAGATATTTTTAACGACAGGCTTTTTTTTTATCTTGCGCCATCAGAGCCACATACAAGCATGTTAATAATAATCATCTTTTTGGTGAAGGATTATCAGGACACCGTGTGTGTGTGTGTGTGTGTGTGTGTGTGGTAGCGTTTAGCCATTTTGTATCATGGATGTCAATGTGAATCATCCTCTTAGACAAATACAACAAAATCCCATAGACGACTTTTCATCCTGATCTCCTACATAAACACTTACCCGTAACCCGCCTCCCTTCATCCCTCCCCACTTCCTGTCTGTTGCCATGATCACGATGGGATGCCGACAGACTGTATACTGATGATCCCTCATCTGTTGCCTCAAAAATGAACAAGCAACAACTGCCATAGCAACAGCTCCAGAGCCAATCGCAGGCGCCGCATGTGTGTGATGGCGTGACCAACAGTAGGGTGCACGTGTTCGTTGTTGATCAATTATGATGCTGATGTTTGAGACACAGCCACCAAAATCATGCGGATCTATCAGTCTTCCAATGAGTCAACAAGCTCACATGCACAAATACTCTTTCATAATATCAGGAAGATGTTGTTAACTGTGGCGGTCGAGTGGTTAGCGCGCAGACCTCACAGCTAGCCTATCGAGCCTATCCCAGCTGTCTTCGGGCGAGAGGTGGGGTACACCCTGGACTGGTCGCCATCCAATCGCAGGGCACATATAGACAAACAACCATTCACACTCACATTCACACCTATGGACAATTTGGAGTCGCCAATTAATCTAGCATGTTTTTGGAAAGTGGGAGGAAACCAGAGTACCCGTAGAAAACCCACGCATGCACGGGGAGAACATGCAAACTCCACACAGAGATGGCCGAGGGTGGGATTGAACACAGGTCTCCTAGCTGTGCACCTCATTCTTAAGTTGTGTCCTTTCTCTGTTTCGATGCTGTCCAGGCAGCATCTGAAGTCACAGGAGAAGAAAAGCTGACCAGCTGATCTGGACCAATATTAGCAGGCTGTTTGAAAATGTGACCATGTGGTGGCATCACGTGTTCAGACAGCACCAGACGCTCTGAAGCGTGATACAGAGCGCACGGCGGTGGCACCACACCAACCAGACAAATCCACAACATGTTCACTCTCTCCTCCATGGGTTCCTCATTCTGTGCTGTCGCCAGTTCTTCTCAGGCCACCCACCTTTGTATGTGATTACTCATTTCAATGCAAGTGCTAACCTCCTCCAGCAAAGCGTCCTCTTTTTCCATCGTCTCAGTATGAGTGAGTTGAACCGGGCAGCCTATGTGCAGCATGAGCCAAGGAATGTCAATGATGCTTGTTGCCACGGACAACACATGACACATAAAAGCTGCTATTGTGACACTCAGCTGGGACAAGACGGAGCGAAGTTCCTTAACGGGGAACTAAACTGAACTCTTCATCGTCATGATGGCATCACAAAATGAAAAAGGGGGTGATGTCGATGAACGGATCTGAACTGACATGTTGTGTTTTTTCTTTCTCACAAACACTCAGTGGCCCGCAGGGCTTGTGCGGTGCTGTCTGACCACGTTTATACGGCAGCTGCTTGCACACATCCCCAAGCCTTTCACCATGGACACACATCAGAATGCTGTCAACGTTCCTCGATGTCAGAAATTCTACAAAAAGCTAAATGTGCCTCCTATTTTATTTTATTTTTTACCATTTCAGGATTTCAGCTTCTCCTTTCAGGGTTCAGAGTTTCTTGTTGTTTTTTATGATACAGTAAATTCAACTGATCACTCAGTTCCAGACCAGTCCAGGGTGTACCCCGCCAGCTGGGATAGGCTCCAGCATAGTGAGGATAAGCGGTATAGAAAATGGTGATCCAAAAGAAGTGATCCATCAGAAAAATACAATGTACCGCTTTGCTGCAACCAGCAGAGGCGCTGTTGATTCAAATTCAATTACTTTGGGTCGAAAAGCTTTCTTGGATCTGTAAACAATCTCATAACCGATAGAAATATAGTCAAATTATGCTCCGCTTATCCTCACGAGGGTTGCGGGGGTGCTGGAGCCTATCCCAGCTGTCTTACCCCAGCCAATCACAGGGCACATATAGACAAACAACCATTCACACTCACATTCATACCTATGAATAATTTGGAGTCGCCAAACAACCTAACATGTTTTTAACCACTTGCACGGTGGAGTGCAGCCTAAAATGAAAATAATTATTTTAATTACTCATACCATTTCCATCTGGGTAGGTGAAATTCATTTAGTAAATGCCCCCTTGTTGCTGAGTTAAAGATATGCTGTCTATGCATTTTAATGTTAAACCGGGACCAGAGAGTGTCACGTGGTTGACACCCACGTGAACATGAAGCAAAAATAGAAATACAGAAAACACTACAATCTTGCTGTTTTGCGCGTTAGCTGGCTGTTTTCTTTAAAAGCGGATTCCCACTAACTTCTTCCTCACTCTTCACCCATAATTCAGTATCTGACGTCATTGACTTCCAAATGAGAGTCTTCAATTGTATCCACTTTTGCTGTTCCACTTCCACTTCACGCACCACTGGGAGACCTCCACGCTCCCTGACACATACTGAAACACATTTCTCACGTTGCAATTTGCAGTGACGTGCGGAACCATCGACCACGATGCGGCCATCCGGGTCACCGGAATCGACCTCCATCCTCGACTGACCTCGATTCAAACCAAAAATACCCCACATATTTAAACAACGAGCCCCGTCTCTTGGCTACGACGTCCTCAAATCAGCCCAAAATTTGACAGCAGGTGCGCGCGCCCGTGTGATAACAGGAGCGTCGCGAGCTTTAAAAGGACGACTCACCATCAGCGCGGACGGGGTAACGCGCCATACCCGCGTCCCCGCGTCTGAAGCCCCGAACACCGGCCATTGGCATCCTCTTCGACCTAGAACAGCGTGTGCTCCGTCGGCGAAGGGCAAGCCGTGTGCCCCACCGCGGTGGTGAGTCGAGATCTGATTAGTCTTCCATGACTGGAGCAAATAGGACGGCGGAGATCCGGGTTACAGACTATGTCGTGCTTCTCATCATGAAGGTTGGCAGCAGCTCATGCACGCGCATCACGCTTATTCCGTAAGGCAAAACGGGCCCCCTACCGGTTGACTATCAAAACGCACCTCCCTTAAAAGGTGGAAAAAAAGAACAAAAACAGCAAACGTTTTCAGTTTGTTGAATTGTTATTTTGTCGACGTCACATCCTTTCACCGCTCAACAGTGAAAAAAAAAATTGTGAATATAAATGTTTCATGCAATATCCCAAACGTCCAAAAGGAGGCGTCTGGCACACTACTGTGGGAAGTCCAAACCTGCATAAGGGAAAGTGGCACGCAAAAATAATAATTCTAATAATACAATTCATTAATTCATTCATTTTCTACCGCGTATCCTAATAATACAAATTATAAAATATACAAAGAAACAAGCAAACCTAAAAGAATAACACAGTAAAATAGAAAAAATGAAATGCTGTTACTACTAATACACAAAATAATGTTTATCACCGATACGACAAAGCTAGGATACAGACTGTATAGATATATTTGTATTTGTATGTGTTTTTTTACCCTATTTGTTTTTTATGTTCTGTGAAGCTCAAACCTAGTTCTAATTATATTATTCATTATTCATTCACTCCTCAGTCACAAACTGGTAGAAAGTGGTAACGTACATCTGTAGTCACAGGTGCCCTGGGGTAGTCCGACGGAAACGTGGCTGCCAGGTTGTGCCTCTCCGACAAACACCAAACATTCATCCACATTCATACACCAGTGTGGGCAGCACTGGAGGCGAGATGGGTGAAGTGTCTTGCCCAAAGACACAACGACAGTGACTTGGTGGAAGGAGCGAGGATCAAACTGCCAACCTTCCAGTTTCTGGACAACCAGCTCTTATCGCTGAACCTTAACAAAAATGACCATTCATTCATTCATTCATTCATTTTCTACCGCTTATCCTCATGAGGGTCGCACTGGGTGCTGGAGCCTATCCCAGCTGTCTTTGGGCGAGAAGCGGGGTACACCCTGGACTGGTGGCCAGCCAATCACAGGGCACACTCCATTCATTCACACTCACATTCATACCTATGGACAATTTGGAGTCGCCAATTAACCTAGCATGTTTTTGGAATGGGGGAGGAAACCAGAGTACCCGGAGAAAACCCATGCATGCACGGGGAGAACATGCAAACTCCACGAGGGTGGAATTGAACTCGGGTCTCCTAGCTGTGAGGCCTGCGCACTAACCACTCGCCCGCTGTGCAGCCCACGTTTGTTGGGGGGTTTTTTAGCCACAAAAATGACCAATAGAAATGAAATGACAGTTATGGAGGATTAACCTGGCACTGGGGTGGACGATGCCGTCATCTTCCTCCAGCACTGTGAGAATCATGTTCTTTGATTTCTCCAGTGCGTTCAACACCATCCAGCCAGCACTTCTGAGGGACAAGCTGGAGCACACAGGGTGGACCTGCACCTCACATCGTGGATACTGGATTACCTCACCAACCGTCCACAGTATGTGAGGACACGGGACTGTGTGTCCGACACGGTTGTCTGCACTACGGGGGCCCCGCAGGGAACGGTCCTGGCTCTGTTCCTTTTCACCCTCTACACTGCAGACTTTTCATACACACACCAACACACCAACCTGCCACCTGCAGAAGTTCTCTGCCGACTCTGCAATCGTCGGCCTCATCACAGATGGGGATGATTTGGAGTACAGAGGACTGACACAGGACTTTGTGGATTGGTGCCAGCAGAACTGCCTTCAGATCAACACGGGGAAAACCACCAACTGGTGGTGGATTTCCGCAGGCGCATCCACTCTCCTCAAACACCAGTGAACATTCAGGGAATGGACATTGAGATGGTGACATCCTACAAGTACCTGGATGTTCATCTCAACAATAGACTGGACTGGACTCATCACACGGAAGCACTTTACAGGAAGGGTATGAGCAGACTCTATCTGCTCAGGAGACTGAGGTCTTTTGGAGTGCAAGGGGCACTCCTCAAGACATTCTATGACTCTGTCATGGCTTCAGCCATTTTCCAGGGAGTAGTCTGCTGGGGCAGGAGGAGACTGGATAAAATCGTCAAGAAGGCCAGCTCTGCCCTGGGTTGCCCCCTTGACCCAGTGGAGGTGGTGGGAGAGAGGAGGATGTTGGCAAAGCTATCATCCATGTTGGAGAACGACTCCCACGACCTGCAGGACACTTTGATAGCACTAGAGAACTCCTTCAGCGATAGACTGCTTCACCCCAAGTGTGTGAAGTAGCGATATCGCAGGTCCTTTCTTCCTGCAGCTGTCAGGCTGTACAACCAGCACTGCTCCCAATAGACTTCTACACCGCTATGTACCTCTGTGCAATACTCTGTTTTTTATATACAGTATAGTTACTCCAGACTCCATTCTCTGTGCAATATCTGATCAACCTCCACGTGCAATATTAAGGCTCTAAATGCAATATATTAAGTTCTATGTGAAGTATTTCTATAATGCCTCACTCACTCACTATAAATACTCACTTGCAAGATCTCATAGTGTATAGACAGGTCATATATTTCATCTCGTTTCATATTATCTACATCCTGTATTTGTACATAACTCTGGGTAAAACTGTTGATTTTGTTAATACTTGGGTTGTTTATATTGTTTATTTTTCTATATTGTGTATTTTGTACTGCTTAACTGATTCTGTACTCTTGCTGCTGCGCAATGCAAATTTCCCCACTGAGGGACGAATAAAGGCATATCTTATCTTATCTTTAGCCATACTTTGGAACCTTGATGAGGAAGAATTTGTGGAATTAGTTCAGTTTACCAGTTTCCAAAGAAGGTATAGTTTGGTGCCTTTGTTTTCAAATTCATCATCTTAGATTTAATTTACAAAAATATATAAGTCTCCTCATGGTCGCTTTTTCTTTGTCTTTGTTTCTTTGACTTTGTCTTGCCTCTGTGTGCCAGTGTGGTCAGATGTTTTCTGTTTCCTCTTCACAATCTCGAGTGTCTTGTTCCATACGCACACACAGCAGAAGGCCAAAGAGCACATATACGTACAAAGATAAAACTGAAATGGGTTCACAGTCAAATATATGATAACTTCCATGAACATGAACCTATCACGCGGTTAGCCAGGGGTCTCCAACCAGTTGCTCCTAACCAAAGAGGTGATTGATTCAGTTATTATCAACTTCTATATCGACAAAATTAGAAAGTGGGATTTGGCAGTCGTCAAGAAGTCCTAAGGAGCGCTTGGCAGTGGGACCAATCACAGCGGAGTGGTCGTGGAATAAATTAAAACAGTTTTGACAAAGTTTAAAATAGTTTTGGTAATCCAAGGAAATTCTGCAGATTCCAGATTCTGGAAGATCTGTAAAGCTTTCTGTGCAAGTTATTGTGTGTAGCTGCTCTATAGGAGTCCACAACTCAGTACAAAGGGCTGAAAATAAGTATAATAGGTAAATAGAAAATGTAACTGTTGAAGTACATGGGACATATGTAAGAAAAAAAAAATTTCAATTTCAATTTAATTTAAGGAGAAAAAGCTCATACACATCCAGAGCAGTCCAAGCTGTGAAAGTCTATGATGACATAAGCCAATGAGCAAGCCTCAGAGGTACTATGCTACAGTTTATTGTCCAATGCAATAAACAGTGACGGGAATAACGGCGTTTAAATAAACTGTTTTACTAATAGTTACTTTTACTGGTAACTAGTTACCAGTAAAAGTAGTGGAGTTTTGTAGTAGAGTAACCCAGTTACTTTTTTGGAGAAGTAACTGGTAACTATAATTACTTTAAAGTAACGTGCCCAATACTGGCAGTAAATGTAATGAATGAATGAGTTCAAGTTCACCATGATATGCAATACAGAAGAATCACGTTTTTGTAGACATGTTTCGTCACTCAGGCTGCCAGTGAGAGCTAGTGTGCTAAGAATAGCTTAAAATGAATATTAGTAACTACACTGAGCTGTTATAGTACATGCATTTCCATATGAATCCAATCATTTTGAACATTTTCTTGAGTAGAATTCTGAATGCGTGCAGGACATTCTCCTTCAGGATTTTTTGGTAGACAGAGTTCATGGTTCCATTTATCATAGCTTCCAGGTCATGAAGCAGAAAACAAAACATCCCCAGACCATCACACTACCACCATCGTATTTTACCGTTGGTATGATGTTCTTTTTCTGAAATGCAGTGTTACTTTGACGTCAGATGTAATGGGACACACACCTTCCAAAATCTTCAACTTGTCTCATCAGACCACAGAGTATTTTCCCAAAGGTCTTGGGGATCATCAAAATTGAGATGAGCCTTAATGTTGTTGTTTTTTCAGCAGTGGTTTTTGGTTTTGGAACTCGGCCATGCAGGCTGTTTTTGCCCACTGTCTTTCTTGTTGTGGAATCATAAACACTGACCTTCACTGAGGTCTGCAGTCGTTTGGATGTTATTGTGGGGTCTTTTGTGACCTCTTGGATGAGTTGTTGCTGTGCTCTTGGGGTCATTTTGGTTGGCCGGCCACACCTGGGAAGGTTCACCATTGGTTTCGGCATTTTTGGCGAATGGCTCCCTCTGTGGTTTGCTAGAGTCCCAAAGCTTTAGAAATGGTCGCATAACCTTTTCCACTTGAACACAGGTGTGATAAATCACAGTTATTTTTTAACGGGTCACTTTTTCACATTGGGCCATGCAGATTTGGATTTTTCTTCTCTCTTAATAATAATTATTTCTCAAAAACCTACGAAATCTGGAAGGATGTCACTACTGTAAATGTGTGATATCAGGATTTTGGAAAAGAAACTACAGAGAAAATTCACAAGGTGAGGCAGTTCTCTGTCAGGCTCTGAGCAGGAAGCGGAGGCTGATGGGCTTCGCAGGGACGAGCAGCGTTCGTGTTTTGGCCTCGATGGCGGCACCGTCATCTCCCGGCTGTATCTCGTAGTGCTGCATCAGCTGTCAAGTTCAAATGTGATCCAGTTCTTAGTTCTGGCCACAAGGGAAGCCAAACATGCATGCCACTCACCCTACACAGAGCCAAGTACATCTCCATTTCTGCCACCCTTTTCCCCACACAGGCTCGCACACCCACACCAAAGGGGATGAAGCTGTATGGGTGGTGCTGGAAGACCTGAGTACGAAGCCACCGCTCCGGCATGAAGACATCAGCGTGGGTGAACTGTGTCTGGTCATGGCTGACAACGTAGTGGCACAGATGAAACTGAGTCTGGAATGTGATAGAGTGCACAAATGTTTCTTCTGGAGCTCACAGGAGAACCCGAAGGCATCAAACTGTACCTTCTTTGGAAACCGGTAGTTGTCCACGATGACCTCGTTCTCTGCCGTGAAGCGTCCATTGCCAGGAACTACGGGATATAAGCTGGACAAGACGGTCTGCTGACATGCTTTGTTACATAATACTTGGATCTGGATGTCGTCACATGTTTGTACAAGTGACACAAATGATCTGTGAGCTCACCGTAAGGTCTCCTTAACGACAGCCTTCAAATAGGGCATCCTCCTCAGGTCATCTGTATCCGGCTTCCGTCTGCTGGCACACACGGCGTTGACCTCACTGTACAATCGATCCTGAACACGCCGGTCTCTCGCCAAATGGTACAAGGCCCAGGACAGCGTGTTGGAGGTCTGTGATCATCACCATCACATCAGCTGGTTAGCAACACCAACATACAACCACTGATTCTACCAGTTACGCAATGTGCATGCTGGTTCCTGCATGGCTCATGTCCAGACATATTGGATCTTTCGAGTGGGTGCTCCAGTGAGACAAACAAGCCTTGTCATGACCCAGGAATTCATGCAGGCTGCTATTTGTTTTGTCTGAGCATTCCTTAGTGGAAATATGCTCAATGCCCTTTCTCCCCTTACTATTCCAATACAAATAAGAAATTCCCGTCCATTTGAAATGTGAAGTGTTTTGACATACAACATATACTCTATACAAACACTTTTGGATATGAATGAATGTAGTAAACATTCAAAAAAATCCAAAAAACAAATAACAAACAAGAACCGGGATATAACTTTCCCACTTTTAGACAGATTTAGTAGAGATACATCAGTAAAAACATCAAAAGTCGCAAACGAACAAGGTAGTGCTACACAAGATTGTGGACTCGCGGCGACAAAAACGTACGGCTCATGAGTTTTCTCACCATCTCTTGCTATGCTGTATCTATGACCCACTTTGGATGTGCTCTAAAAACACCCGCCCACCCAAGTTCTCTGATCGGCTGAAGATGCAATCTTAGCCAATCCTCATCGCTTATGTGCTCTAAATACCCGCCCACCCAGGTTCTCTGATTGTCTGCAACACTCTCACACATGAAATGTAGAATAAATGTAGAAATGTGTAGAAATCTATTCACCAACTGAGGATGAATGAATATCTTACCGTGTCGACTCCGCCCAGCAGCAGTTCTGTCACACAGGTGTAGATCTCCGAGTGGCTCAACTTGTCGCAGGACAACAGGTAAGTCAGGTACAACCCACCCGTCAGTTCACCTCGCTCCATTTGCGCTTGGAGTTCAGTCAGTCTTCTGTCTATGAGTGTTCGTGCTGCAGGATCAAAAGTTCCTTCAAGTCAAAAACCACAAGAACCTCCAGTCTTCTGCTGTAGCCCACCTGTGCCATAGAGGTCATCCCAAGCCTGAACAAAGCGCTTCCAAAATGGCAGGACACAGCGCGTCCAACGTGGAAAGACAACTACAGTCTCGGACAGCGTCAACATATCATTGACTGCAGTGATGAAACGCAACGTGTCCTGAGGAATGTCTTCCTGAAGGCATCCCAGCCTGGTCTCGAACAGGATGGATGATATACCTAAATGATGTGGTTCAGGAAAGGTTCAATTATATGCTGTGCCCTCCTCTATGCCCCCCAGAATCACTGGAACGGGGTGTCACCTTCAAAGCCAAATTTGTAGAGCTCAGCAGCCACATCAGAAACAGTAGTTTGGTCCGGACTGCGAATCCGGAGGAACTCAATGCGGTGCAGGAGATCTTCAACCACCTGTTGGATGATGGGAGCATAGGCCCGCACTTCCTGCAGCTTCAGCAACTTTGAGTTCAGAACACTCCGCATTCGGTGCCACTCCAGTCCTTTGCTAGAAAGTCATAGAACTTTGGTCTTTATTTATGACGGTGGGTAGGATGGGTTTGGGCACTAGATCTCAAACGGGGGTTTATAAAATACGATGGTTTACCCCCTTTATTTTTTGTAAACACATCAGCATAAACCAGCTGGAGCCACAAAAGGAGGATGAAAAAGTCCGGAGCCACGGATTGCTGAGCCTTGTGTTAGGAGGTATGGCCTCCACAAATCCTTCCACACTGGGTCATTTACGTATAAATGCAAATGTACAGTAGTATGAAAAAGTTTGGGCACTCCTGGTCATTTTCAAGATTTTCCTTTATAAATCACTTATTGGATTGCTTGGATCAGCAATTTCAGTTAAATATATCATACAGCTGACCAACACACTGACAAATGAGAAGCGAAATGAAGTTTATAGGATTTAAAGAAAGTGTGCAGTAATTATTTAGAACAAAAGTAGGGCCGGTGCATAAATTTGACCACCATTGTTGTTTTATTGGTTTGAATACCTTTATCACTAATTAACTACAAGAGAGGAGAAATATGATCTCAGCGAAGAACTACATTTGAAACACTAATATGCTAGGACTACGTTAAAAAGCCATAGCATTTCAGTATGTGGAATCAAACTATGGAATGGATTGAGTAAGGAAGTCAAACAATGCACAACGATGAGCCAATTCAAGAAACAATACAAGCAGTTGATGTTTGCTAAATACAAGGATGAAGAGTCTTGAACCAGTCATGATGTGCTATACAGTGCATCCGGAAAGTATTCACAGCGCTTCACTTTTTCCACATTTTGTCATGTTACAGCCTCATTCCAAACTGAATTAATTTAATCTCATACCTCAAAATTCTACACAAAATACTCCATTATGACAATGTGAAAAAGTTTTTTTTGGACTTTTTTTTAATTTATTAAAAATAGAAAACAAAAAAATCACATTTACATAAGTATTCACAGCCTTTGCCATGAAGCTCAAAATTGAGCTCAGGTGCATCTTTTTTCCACTGATCATCCTTGAGATCTTTCTACAGCTTAATTGGAGTCCACCTGCAGTAAATCCAGTTGATTGGACATGATTTGGAAATATAATAACTGTCTATATAAGGTCCCACAGTTGACTGTGCATGTCAGAGCACAGACACCAAGCATGAAGTCAAAAGAACTGTCTGTAGACCTGCGAGACAGGATTGTCTTGAGGCACAAATCTGGGGAAGGATACAGAAACATTTCTGCTGCTTTGAAGGTCCCAATGAGCACAGTGGCCTCCATTATTCGACTAGTCAGGATAGAAGGAAAAATGAATGCAGTAATATTTTCATCCAGGATATCTCTATATATTGCTGCATTCATTTTTCCTTCTATCCTGACTAGTCTGCCAGTTCCTGCTGCTGAAAAACATCCCCACAGCATGATGCTGCCACCACCATGCTTCACTGTAGGGATGGTATTGGCCTGGTGATGAGCAGTGCCTGGTTTCCTCCAAACATGGCGCCTGGCATTCACACCAAAGAGTTCAATCTTTGTCTCATCAGACCAGAGAATTTTGTTTCTCATGGTCTGAGAGTCATTCAGGTGCTTTTTGGCAAATTCCAGACGGGCTGCCATGTTCCTTTTACTAAGGAGTGGCTTTCGTCTGACCACTCTACCATACAGGCCTGATTGGTGGATTGCTGCAGAGATGGTTGTCCTTCTGGAAGGCTCTCCTCTCTCCACAGAGGAACGCTGGAGCTCTGACAGAGTGACCATCGGGGCCTTGGTCACCTCCCTGACTAAGGCCCTTCTTCCCCGATCGCTCAGTTTAGAAGGCCGGCCAGCTCTAGGAAGAGTCCTGGTGGTTCCAAACGTCTTCCATTTACGAATAATGGAGGCCACTGTGCTCATTGGGACCTTCAAAGCAGCAGAAATGTTTCTGTATCCTTCCCCAGATTTGTGCCTCAAGACAATCCTGTCTCGCAGGTCTACAGACAGTTCTTTTGACTTCATGCTTGGTGTTTGTGCTCTGACATGCACAGTCAACTGTGGGACCTTATATAGACAGTTATTATATTTCCAAATCATGTCCAATCAACTGAATTTACTGCAGGTGGACTCCAATTAAGCTGTAGAAAGATCTCAAGGATGATCAGTGGAAAAAAGATGCACCTGAGCTCAATTTTGAGCTTCATGGCAAAGGCTGTGAATACTTATGTAAATGTGATTTTTTTGTTTTCTATTTTTAATAAATTCAAAAAAAGTAAAAAAAAAAACTTTTTCACATTGTCATAATGGAGTATTTTGTGTAGAATTTTGAGGTAAGAGATTAATTTAATTCAGTTTGGAATGAGGCTGTAACATGACAAAATGTAGAAAAAGTGAAGCGCTGTGAATACTTTCCGGATGCACTGTATATATCACTATATTGACACTTACTATGGTACCCATTATGTCATTGGATGGTCATATCACCTCGTACTTCGGTACATGACAAAAAAAATTTAAAAATTTAAAAATTTTAAAATTTAAACATTTAAAAATTTAAACATTTAAAAATTTAAACATTTAAAAATTTAAACATTTAAAAATTTAAACATTTAAACATTTAAACATTTAAACATTTAAACATTTAAAAATTTAAACATTTAAAAATTTAAACATTTAAACATTTTTAATTATTGTGTTAGGAAAGCAGGAAGTGAACAAATGTAACAGTTACTGATTGTAAAAGTACCAGATGGAGGGGTAGGATTCAATAAGCTTTGCTTCTTCCTACTCCTTTTGGACATGTGTAACTGGGAACTGATTATATGATGCATTCAATTGTAATCTGATGCATGTTCAAATGAAATAAAACCATTACCAACTATTAGACCACAATTCTTTTTATCTTTGCAAAGCTCATTTTGGGGTCAAACCAAAGACCATGAATGTCTTGGGCATTTACGATTATTCACTTGGGGCCATAAAGATAATGGGGTTGTGATGGCCCCTGCCGCCAGGTTGTTTTGCTGCTCTGCTCTCCTTTGCCCCACATGAGGGGAGAGACCGACGGATGGAGCTTGGTCGTAGTTGTGACCTGTGTTGTGCAATTGACACACTTTCTGTAAATCGTATTAACATGATTTCACTTCTCATCTATCATCTATTTGTCTTTTATATATTTAACTGAAATGGTTGATTCCGACAACCAGTCATTTGTAAAGGAAAATCTTGAAAATGATCGGCAGGGCGGGGCGGGGCGGAGGGTGAGGGGTCGTACCACTGTAAACCTGCGATGAAACTTTTCTTGTCAAGTGAGTTACAGGAGTTACAGGAAGATATTTGGAGTGTGGAGGAAGATGCACTCACTCTACATGCAGCCCATAGGCTTGTCCCCGCAGGTCCAGGTATTCCTTCCAGTGTGGCAGCACAGCTCGCACCGGGTAGCGTCCTTCTTGTTGGATCACCTGAGCAATGAGCTCCGGACTCGCCACATTGACCAAGTCAAATGGGCCAAATCTGGAGCGCCAGATTGGCCCGTAGAGATTCTTCTGTAGACCCTGAATAAACATAGGTACTGTTCACCATAACTTTGCAACAATGTATTGAGTTACTGTTTTTACATTAGCTGAGGGATGGACCCATAATGTCAATGTAGTTAGTCTCACTTCTGTTTACCTGTAGCAAGTGGCTTTTGTCCGCATAGCCTTTGACAAATAACCAGTAGAGCGTGGTGAAGAAGGCGGGGCCCGGCAAGTCATTGATGGTCTTCAGTTTAGCCGCTTCAGTCGTTGCCTGGATGAGTGTTCTGGTGGAGAAGGTGACCAAGCCTCTGCCGTGTGCAGAAAGACGATGAGGCCAGGGCTTCATTCTTAGAGTCCGGTTTTACTGACACCCAGCAGCATTATGGCAACTGCACTTCAGGGAGTAAGCCCCCCCCATCCTATTGCATAACAATCATAAACAATGGGTGAGAAAGGGGGAAAGAGAGTGACATGATTATTTCTTTTATCCATGTTTAGATTTCAATTTAAAGGATATTGACAGTCCAGATCTTTTATGCTATGTTTACTTTAACAGACAAAGACAGAAAATCCAGACAAAAACAATGTTAAAAAAATTGAAACTGTATTTTAATTTAGGAATACATATTTATTATAATCCCAAAAGATGGTTCTTGAATGTACTTTTATTTTATTTTAGACAGCAATAAATCAGATACTGTATTGCTATAGCACTGTTTTACACCAGTGTGGATTTTGCTGGCACCCAGCGGACGTTATGTGCAACTGCATGCTCGGAAGTACGCCCCCGTAAAATCTGTTATGGAGTATATACACAAAAATTTAGATTTAAGATTTGATCTCCTGCTGATTTAAATATTATTCCCTTATGAAGAAATGAAGGCACCAAAAAGGGCGGAAAAGTTAAGGCAATTCCAAAATAGTTCCAAATTAAAATGTGACTTTACTATGTGGGTTGAGGGTTTTTTTCCAAATAGAGTCTTATAAAATATCTTTGTTTTTATTGTTTTTTGACAGTAAGCTTTAAATCCACATGAACCAAAAAGTAAACATCCAAATCAATGAGCCATATCTCTATGAACTCCTGATCAAAATATTAAGACATTTTGCTCTGTTGGATCTAAAAGGGGACCTTCTGTGGTCATTTTTCTGCCCTTTGTATGAAGTTGTGTACTCCTACAAAACAGCTACACACAATGACCTGGTTCTGCACTGGTTACCGGTGCACTGATAACTGATAATGAGATATTCCAAAATCTGCATCTATTCCACTTGTATTTCCTTGAATTTCCAAAACGGTCTTTTTGAATCAGTTCCACCCACGGCCAGCCTACTGGCACACGCCCACTCCACTGTGATTGGTCCAACTCAGTGTGTTCCATATAAGGAAGTCACATTGAGCAGGTTGAAAAAAACTTTGAGACATTGAGAAAAAACTCATAGGTCCCTTTTAAAGTGGTTCTCATTTATGCAAAATGCTAAAAGAAATGGGAGGAAGAGAAAAAAAACATGTAAGCAATTTATTGCAAACATAATAATAATAATTATTATTACTATTATTGTTATATTTTATACAATACATTATTATAATAAATAATTTCTTATAAATTAAATAAATAATAATAATAATTATTATTATTATTAAGTTAAGTGCTCTGAGAACGCCGCATTTCGTCAATGTACTGTTTATAGGACAAAGGTGGGCCCTAAGTTGGTAAAGTTTAGGAACCCCTGTTATAGGGAAAGCTTTTACAACCGAACGTAAACATCAGCAAAACTAGTTGGTTAAGGATATTTCATCTCTGATACAATGGTAGCCAGGTTGTCTCCCAGTTTGACTGGTTTGCTTAATGACCCCGTGGCAAAAACCTTGACCACCAGTGAGCACTTTGCCGAAAGTGTAGGTCATCAATGAGTCATTTACAACTCAAAGAGAAAGGAGCTTCCTTTATAGACAAGAGACCGAGACAGAATTAAAAAAATAATTACAATTTGGTTGAAGAAATTAAGTATCGAATCCCAATTTTAGTTCTTGGTGGTGAAACCCAAATTGGCAAGCAGAAGTCAGACGTTTTATTATAGTTGCTCAGTCATAGCCTTAAAGTAGAACGTGTCCCCCTCCATGTTTGACAGTAGTGATGGGGCCGTTGGAGTCCTTCAGCATTTCTCTTCCTCCAAACATGTCAACTTGAAGCGGAATTTTGACCTGATCCGACCACATTCTCCAAAGCCTTGTCTGAGTCATTCAGGCATTCATTGGGCAACTGTGCATGCTGTTTTTGTGTTCGTCTTGAGCAGGGGGGCCTTGCGATTCAAATTCGTCAAAAGCGATGGCAACAAAAAAAAAGTCAACATAACAGAATAAAAAAAACATAACCACCTGACCATCTTTTCCCATCAAAAGCTGCACTTTGAGATGCCGAGCCGTCGTTACGACAGTCAACACTCACTGAGGTGTTTGGTCGACCAAGCAAATATGAACGGAACAATAGAAAATGGTGCGCGGTCACAGAAAGAAATGCTGCCTTTTGATCCAATTAAAGAGCCGTCATTTTGTTTGGCACAGAACAAATTGCTAAACACCAACTGCAGAACAGAATCCAAAATAAATTCAAACATGTGCACCCAATTCTTGTTTTGGATATACACTACATTGTATAATCATACAATTCCACCCGGTCAAATAAAGCACCCAAATTGAATATGTCCACCACGCTTATGGTGAGAGTATGCAAACTTGTAGATGTTGCCAGTTGCACACAAACTGGAAGGTCAAGTTTTTGGGCGGTGAAAATGACCGCTCAAGTATAACCTCAGGTAACGCTGTACAATTTTAGGAATTTCAGAACTGCCGTATGTCCACTATAATTAAAACCTGTATTTTTAGTTTAATTGCCACAAACCTGTTTTTTTAAAAATACCACTGACAAAAATAGGTGACCGTTTTTGTCTTATATTTGAGAGCCAAAGGAGTAATTTCTGTGAAAAATGGGTCCGTTTATGTCATATACATGTGTAGTACGGTTAAAGGGGCCGGATCCTATATATGACATTTCATACTAACAGCGGTGTTTGCCCAGTTTCCTGATTTGTTATTTAAAACATAAAACATAACTATTGTTTATCACACGAGTTCAATTTCCCAAACAACACCCAAGCCTGCTTACTGCCACACCTGTAGTCTATCAAGAAATCACTTAAATACAACCTGCCTGACAACGTGAAGTAGACCAAAATCTCCTCAAAAGCTAGACATCATGCCCCATCATGATCTAAAGAAATGAAGGAACAAACGACAAAGAAAATAAAT
Organism: Doryrhamphus excisus; assembly: GCF_037039965.1. Taxonomy (NCBI): domain Eukaryota; kingdom Metazoa; phylum Chordata; class Actinopteri; order Syngnathiformes; family Syngnathidae; genus Doryrhamphus; species Doryrhamphus excisus. The sequence continues at coordinate 14,563,592 of NC_136371.1, forward strand.
GAGCTCCGTCCATCTGAAAAAGGTCATAAAGCCATCTCTAAAGCCTTTGGACTCCAACAAACCACAGTGAGAGCCATTATCTACAAACCTTGGCCGGTCAATCAAAATGACCCACAGCCACGACTCATCCAAGAGGTCACAAAAGACCCCACAACAACATCCAAGCAACTGAAGGCCTCACTTGCTTCAGTGTTCATAACTCCACCGTGAGAAAGACACTGGGCAAAAACGGCCTGCATGGCAGAATACCAAAACCACTGCTGAACAAAATCTTGATGATCCCCAAGACCTTTGGGAAGTTGAACTTTTTGGGGGTGTGTCCCATTACATCTGGCGTAAAAGTAACGCCACTTGCAGAAAAAGATCATACAGGATCAGGCAAAATGATCTGACATATTTGTAGGTTAAATAAAAGGCAAATAAAGTAAAAGCTGTTATTTTTGGAAAAGTACATATAATGTCATTTTGCTTTGTTTCTTTATAATGCCATTGTTTTTGGTTTCTTTTTCAATTGCTGCCATGAATTGGACTGGTGAGCATGGCGCTTTCATCGTGGAAACGTTTATCAAAACAAACAAATCTGTAACCGCAACACAACTAGCGTTCCGTTTGCACTTCAATCTTGGTAGACATGATCCTGTACCAGCTGGAAACACTATCTTGTTATGGGTTACCAACTTCAGAGATACTGGATTTGCATTGAAACAAAAATCAACCGACCGACCTCGCACCACCAGAACTGATTTAATTTTCAAAACATAATGAAACAAAATGGCATTATATGTACTTTTCAAAAATATAAAAATGTTTAGTTTCTTTACTTTATTTGCCTTTTATTTAACCTACAAATGTGTCAGATCATTTTGCCCGACCCTGTAATACCAACAGTAAAATATGGTGGTGGTAGTGGGTTGGTAGCCCACTATTGTTTACCCTAATGACCCACGACTGTCGTCCCAGGTTCAGCAGCAACCACATCCTTTGTCACGTAGCAAAGTAGGAGGTGATATGAGCATCCACTGACATAATGGGTACCATAGTAAGTGTCAATATAGTGATATATATAGCACATCATGACTGGTTCAAGACTCTTCATCCTTGTATTTAGCAAACATCAACTGCTTGTATTGTCGATAGTATTGATATTTTGATTCGAGAGTTGACTTTAGAGCCTGAAGAGCTGATATCTGTATCGATCTGCAAATCATAAGCATTTTTTTTCTTTATTTAACAAACAATTATGGACAAAAATTGTCTGGAAGCCATGGAGTTAGGGATAAAGAAAAATAATAAAAAATAAATAAAAGAATTAGTAAGGACCAATTTTTAATATGTGTTTATGTATAGCTATACCTATAAGTATAGGTACATTTTTCAGTGCATTCAAACTATTACTCAGTGTCGGGAGACAGATGGCAATAAGTACCGCCTCAGGTCATGTTGTACAATTTTAGGAATTTTAGAATTGCTGTATGTCCACTATAATCAAAACCGGTACTTTCAGTTGAATTGCCACAAACTTCTTAAAAAAAGCTGCCTCATTTATTAATATGATTAATTATGATTACTGAAATGGCCCTCAACGACATTTCCAACTTGTCAGACACCTTTATTTGTTTCAAATGTTGCAATGCTGTAGAACACGATGCGGAAGTACTAAGTACTATATGTCATTAAGCAACGGCTTATTTGTATTTTCCAGTTCATATACCTGCAAAATTTTGTATTCATGTTTCTGAAAAAATATGTGAAAACCTAAAAAAAAAAAAAGGTCATTCAGTGCATTGAAACTGGAATCGTACTCAGTGCCAAGAGTTCGGGATAACAATCCAGCTTAGCCATGCCGTTACACAGCAAATGGTTCAAGGACAACTTATGTCCTTTATGCTGGACGTCACCTTTAAGCCATTTTAGCCCCCCGAAAAAAATCCAAAAGTGCCTTTGTATTTTATCGTTGGAAGTCATTTTTGGAGACCAGCAATTTGCGCCATTTTGCAAATAATTAAAGACTGGACACTGGAAACGTGTTTCTCACGTTAATTATCATTCTTTCTGATCCAGTTTGGGAGGTTGGAATAGTCAAAGAATGTGTCCACTTGCCTGCAGTGGGAAGGTGTGCACTTGGGGGTGGTCTATATAAACGGATGGACAGGGGATGAAGCTCTCAAGGCATCCGAAGACCTCCTCCTGCTCATCAGTCCCTCCCCTCCTTCTGCTCCATCAACGCTGCACACGGTAGGTCGGTGGAAGTAGACACAGGCTGGACCGGGGTTTAGACCAGGGTTCTAGGTTGGTGATTGATGAGTAGATTATGGCAGAAAATTGCATTGAAAATTTGAGTTACAATTGAAAACCATCAGAGGTCGACACACACCGAGATGACTCCAAGGCCCAATGCTGCATTTTGAAGCACCTATGGTAGGCTCATGTACGTTTTAGTCGACTGTCGTCATTTCCCAGTTCGAGGGTTTTCCAGAAATATATACCAATTCATAAATCATGCTGATTTAGGGTTGAATATAGCCTATATTTAAGCTAATATTACATATATTTGCCTAATTGGCTAAATAAACGAAAATACAATTCTAAGGCACTCAACAGAAATGTTCAAAAACCTTGAGTTTTCTACACTGGACACAAGGTGTCAGTAATGATACTGTAATGCTCGATGACACACACAACAGGCTTTTATTGCAGGTTTGAATTATTTCATATAATAATGTGAAATAATAATCCTTAATAAAAACATGAGCTACTGTTGCGGCCATCACTTCCTGTCTGCCAATCATTCTGTTCCCTTCGGGGAACCAACACACATACCACGAGTCATATTTATGTCTTAAATGCCTTTTTCACTCTTATTATGTACACTATATTGGGTAATCTGCGTGAAACGGTGACTATAGGGGTGTTAAGGCAAGGCTAGAGGGCTCTAATATGTTAAAACTATATTTAAAAGGTTGAAAATCTTCCAATTCACTTATAATTTTTTTGTTTTCTGGGGGAGACCTACTGAAAGCGCAGTTTGATGTTGCATTCATATCCAAAATTCAGGGAACACCTCCACGCCCCCCCTTCCCCTCTCCCCTGGTGTAAGTCTGGTGTTTATGTTTTAAAATAGTGCTTATTTGTGCCTATGTATGCGGAGGTTCTTTGACAGCCCCACACTGTACCCCCCCCCCCCTGAGATTAGTTTGGAATGGTCTTTTTTCCTCTCCCCAGCCCTCCCCCCTCACTGTTCACATTCCTGTATGCATGGTGAGGGGAGCGGGCTGAGGAATCAGAGCTTTTCGGCCAAAAGTTGAATAATACAAATTCATCCTGTATACACAACCTTGAATATTTTATTGAAAAAAACTTACAATCATACCCCCACTGGTATCATATCATTTTAAAAGCCCCTGAAATGAGGAGGATGGGTCACCTTTTAATGTTATCCCTGTCACCAGGACAGGACATGAAATTAGGGTAAACAGGGTGTTTTTTTTGTTTACATCAATGACCGCTTGTGTCAATGTGAGGGGATGTCGACTTACACCGGATTCACTGTGTTAAAACGAGACATAAACGTGTTTAACCGCTTCAGATTCTTAATAAAATATCCCTGGAAATAGACAAGCACAAATTTAGACTAAATATTGGAATCAAATGTATTCCCCAGTGGCGTCATTAGGCCTAATTTAAAATGTTCTTAAGCCCACCTAAATAATTTTATATTTTTTATTGAATTTTTAAAATTTCTTTTGATTTTTTTTTTTACAAAAAAAATCTCTGATAAATTTCATATAATAGGGCAAAAGCAGGCTAATAAGCATGCCAATATGCAGGCTAATACTAGCCTACTACTAGTAGTAGTAGTAGTAATAATCAGAAGAAGAATAATGACAATAGTAATAACAATAATGGGCTAATTAATAATATAATAATGATTATGATATAATTGATGACTGTCCACTGGACAAAATGGTTGCAGAGCTTGAGCAGCGGTTTTGCAGTGTAGATTGTGTCTACTTGTGTACATTTAATGGTGGCCTAAAACAATTGAGTATATCTACTAAATCTGTCCAAAAGTGGGAAAGTTACATCTCGGTTCTTGTTTGTTGTTGTTTGTTTTTGAATGTCTACAACATTCATTCATATCCTGTACATCCCCAGGGGTCTAAGCCCCCCCCCCTCCTCAGATCCTAGTGACGTCCCTGGTATTGATATATTCCCGATTGACCCGTGGTATAGACAATGGGAAATCTTAACAACAGTAGGTGTCTCTGAAAAGCAGTGGCACTTTGAGCTGAGGATGCTAATGTGTGCCGTTTACGAGCTAACACCAACCCTTTTTTTCACCAAAGAAACCCTTTGTTTCTTTCAGCAATGAAGATGAGTGTGCTGCTCTTCCTGCTGTTAGGTGAGAAAACCTTCCCATTACAGTTTTAATTCTAGGCTCTTCTTTTCATCTGTTGACCAAAACATTTGTCTTATCCTCTGATGCAGCAGTGACCTGCAGCCAGAATGGTTTGGTCCAATCGTTGCCATTTGGGGATATGGCAACCATTGCTATTGAGGACTGTCCTCTCAGTGTTTATGGGAACTTGTTCACATCTGTCCAAGTGAGTCGCACTGTACTTTGTACCATGGCAGGACTCTGCGTTATTCTAATTGTGTACATATTAACAGATTCAGACTGGACAAGGCGCTGTGACATACTGCTTCATAAATGTCGCGAGTGCTCCCGATTGCATTTCAATCACAACTGGAACCCTTCCCACTTCTGTGGACACGACGGTCGAGAGCGCCGCCGATCCTGCGCTCGGAGCGTCGGTCAAGGCCGAGCTGCTGCAGCTGAGTGATGACCTGACCTGCTATTTGAGAACCAACCTGTCCAGCAGTTCCGGAACTAATGTGAGTCTTTCCAGTTCAATAACAGGAACATAGACTGCTGTATTGGGGGTAGGCGGATGCTAATAGTTAACAGTTTGACCCCATTGCTCAGCACTAAAATTCTCCTGTCTTTTTCCATGTGCTCAGATGATTGTTACCTGGATGAAATTTGGATCCCAAACGGCATTGAGCGTGCATCTGATGATGTATCTGGATCCTTTAGTTGTAAGGACATGTGAGGTAGATTTGGTTCAATGCATGACTCGCGTGAACACTCGTGTCCTTTGTGCAGAATGTAGACGCAACAATCGGTTCCCAAGTGGTGTCAAGTAACTTCACCAAGACTGAGGGGGAGAATAATAAGTACATAGATATGAGTGGCTGCAGGTTGGAGGGTACGTCATGATTTCATGGGCCTGTTTTGACTTGTCTGATTGACAGCATGGCAGACTGACCCAGCTCTTTCAATCTGCAGACAATACTTTAATTTTACCGACCTACACTCTGACTGACCCAACGATCTGCATGACGACCATTTGCAGCCCGGCGGCCGATACCAGTTCTGAATCAACTTGTGGAGCCACGGAGACTTGCCAAGGCGATAATACGTAAATTGGTTTTGGCAGGTTTTGCAGTAAAGAATCTGATTTTGCCGCACACATGCTGACTGATCGGCTTTTATCCCATTTAGGTGTAATCCGATGTACCGTGTGTGCACGGTGACAGCCGCCCAAGTGATCCAGTTCTTTGGCAATGTAGTTTCCATCACGGACCGCTGTGTGCACAGCCTGCTCCAGCCCGTCAACAATCCCGGGTTTGAACTTGTGGCGACCTTCAAGGATCGCCGAAGTCAGATCATGCCGTTCCTGGACAGTGTGGTCCTGCTCCTCCCTCCCAATGTCATCATCTCTCTTGAAACAAGCGGAAGGGTTTGGGTAAGAAGATGATCGCTGAGCTCCGCCTGACAATACCCCGTCGCTGTGACGTTTGAGTAGACTTGCGCATGTGCTTTTGTTTCGTCCAGGTCGATGGCCAAATACAAATACTCACCCCCGAGGCCACATTGGTCCACGGAGTGATGCTGTCCAGGGACTCGACTGGTGTGACCATCAGTATTTCGAACCCAGACATTTCAGACGACCCTGTTACCGTCTTCTTTGATGGCTACAGCGCGCACATCAAAGGTGTGTAGCGTGTCTTGGTTTGGAGCTCACCTGGAACCCAACATTGACTGGATAGTTCTGTTCCTTGCTCTCAGTTCCTGATGGGAAGTCTCTAGCGGGCTTATGTGGCCACGCTGGCGATCCTACCTATCCAGCGACGTCCATCCCTGACATTGCCCGAAGCGATGAAGGGTAGGGACTGCTTTCAAGCAGGTCATCGGCTCCTGCTGAGGTTTTCTCTGGTGTTGATGTGCTTGCTTTGTTCTGCCTTAGATGTACTACTGTACCCCAAAGCGATGATCTTGTAATTGGCGATACAGCTGCAACGGGACGGTAAGCGCACTCCAACAGCAGCATGTTCGGGGTTCATCTCCATGGCAACTCTGACCCTCGCGATCACTGACACAGCTGCTCCCTGCTCCTGTCAAATCCCTTCACTGCTTGCCATGGGAAAGTCCCAGCAGAACCGCACGTCCAGTCATGCAACACAACTATGAGCAATTACCCCTTGGTGGACAACCTCCTGTGCCAGTTCTTTGAGGCGTACGACAAAACCTGTGAGCTGCAGCATGGGATCGATCTGGGAGACTGGAGGTCCTCCACCGGCTGCCGTAAGAGTGCCACACGCGGAAGTCCGTTGTCCGTTTACCACAAGTTAATTGCTTCCCTGTGATAAATGAATTTCAGTGATGTTAGAGCATAGAAAACCTGTTTATAATGCTCTACAACAGGGGTGGGGAAACTACGGCCCAGGGGCCACATGCGGCCCACAAAGCGTTTGAATCCGGCCCGCCAGTTGCTTTCTAAGTATTTCAACTTTTAACATACAAACTGGCAACATGACTTGCAAGTCGGATGTCTTAAAAAAAAAAAAACAACAAAACTGGGCTGCATGGCGGTTGAGTGGTTAGCACTCGGAGACCCGAGTTCAATTCCACCCTCGGCCATATCTGTGTGGAATTTGCATGTTCATGGGTTTTCTCCGGTTTCATCCCACATTCCAAAAAACATGCTAGGTTAATTGGCAGATTTCGAACTTAGCCATAAATTTGCTGCACGGTTCCATGTGTCAGTTTGTTCACCGGAAATTATGATGCATATTTGAAGGTTGTTTTTTTTAAAGTAACAAATTTGGTGTTGCCATCTGCAGCACCTGAATTTCACCCCAATGTTCCCATCCATGCACAGCTCTGGAACATCATGCCTACTGTCAGAACCACACTTGCAGCACCCACGAGTTCTGTGGAGAGTCCCCGCTCAGTGGAACCGGCTGCCTCTGCCGTGCCATATTTGCCTCCGGGTACAAGGCAGAAGACTCTTTAGGTATGGGTGCGCTAACATCGCTGCAACCCTCCGCAAGCTTCCTTCGCTAACGGGATTGTGCTTGCATAGGTGAGGCGACAATGTGCCAGGATAACTCGGCGAGCATCTCGCTGATTGGTTGCCTGCTGGAGGAGAAAGGCATCGACTTCTCCAGTTTGCATCTCCTTGATAACACCTGTACAGGTCAGCTAGACAGCGAAACCCATACACTAACCTTCGACTTCGACACGAACAACAATTGCGGGTCAGAAATCAACGTGAGTCCCCAACACAGACATAAAAGAATTATTCCGTGTGAAAAGTGCAAAGAGCACCTTTGGGACCCGCTCAAGGTTTGTGATGAGCATTTCTTCTCTGTGCAGACAAACAGCAGCCATGTTGCGTACAAGAATAAAATCGTTGTGAGCGGACCTCAAAACGGAGCCATCGTCACACGGCAAAACCTGTTGGAAGTGGACTTCTCGTGCGTATACACGCAGCCGGATGTGAGCACCATGTCCTTCAACATCAGGCAGAGGTGGGTGAAGCTTCAGGTCACACCCGGAGATGAGGATACGATTGATACCTGGCTCATTCTTATGTGTCCTGCAGCTCTTCTGTGCATCACGTGGTATCGCACACATGGAACTACACCTTGTTCATGAACGCGTACACGGACGCCGCGCGCACCAATATGCTAACCCCGGACATGGATGTGGACCTCAATCAGGAGGTTTGGATCGAGCTGACCACTGAAGGACTACAAGGGGCGGCGGTCCAACTGGTGACCGACTCCTGCTGGGTGACTAGTGATCCTTTGCCCACGGCAGCCATGAAATATGACCTCATCGTCGATGGGTGAGAACACACTCCAGACTGCACCCCATTTGGACACCATGGACGGCACCTTCCCATGCGCGTTTTCTTCCCGAGCAGTTGTCCGGACCTAAATGACGGTACCGTGGAAATAAAAGGAAACGGGATGGGTAAGGACAACTACTTCTCGTTCCGTATGTTCCAGTTTGTGAGCAGCAGAGACTTCTTCCTGCACTGCCAAGTCAACCTGTGCGTGGATCAGGACTGTTCCCCGGTGAGTTGCCAACACGTGCCCGCAAACCCGCGTATTCTGTACTTCCACTGACACGCAATAACCGTTTTGTCTTGCGTCATCCACACAGGATTGCAGTCAGCCTCCAGCCAGAAGACGCAGAGCCTTACAAGAAAGCAGAAGCGAGAAGCTGAGAGGTGACTTCATCTCGTTGGGGTGGAGCAATTAGGTACCTGCTCACGAAACACTAATGCGCGGAAATCGAAATAGATTTTGGCGAAATAATGTGGAATTAGAAAATGGAAAGATACCAATAAGCACTAACGCTGTCTTTTGTGTTTTCCAGGTGACCCGGTTTCCGTCCAGTATGACTGACCCACGCTTGAAGTCAAGCAGGGTGTGAAAGCTTTTTATGGACAGAACCTTGACAAATCGGCCATGGTTCTGCTGATTGGGGACAATGATTTGATTTAAAAATGGAATAGAGGTTTTTCTATACAGTGGAACCCGCTTATGTTGAGTTTGGGGGAGTTTCGGGGGACATTAGCATTGTAGTGACGTCACAAGAATAAAGTCAAACTATTAAGAGAAAAAAAGTTGTAATCTAACAAGAATTCGTAATAATTAAAACACAAAAAAAAATTCAGAATATTATGAGAAACGAACAAAATATATATTTTTATAAAATATATATTTTTATTTTTGTTAGGTTGGGGAAAAGTTTTCATTATGGGAATAACATCATGATATTATGATAGTTGTAATTTTTTTTAACCAAACTGAAATGGAAAAACCAACACCAATGTGAAGATGAAAAAATTGTTTATCTTCTTAAGTTTAGTTATTATGGGAATAAAGTCAAGAGTTGGAAAATAAATTTAAAAAAACCCAGCAAAAAACAAAATGTCATTTTCGTAGCAGGCAGTTGAAATATTACAGAAAAAAATATGTTTTTTTATTTCTTGATTGTATTTTCTTAGGTTTAGATTTATAAGTTCCAGGAATTAAGTCAATAGTTAAAAAAAAAGAATCTAAAAAAAAAGCAAGCTTCAAAATAGAAGCGTGGCAGTCTTAACCTGGATTTTTTGATATTAGCCACTGTAAGAAAGATTTGGAATCTACAAAAGCTTTATTGTCACTGTAGTTAGGACAAACTACAAAATTACCACTATCGTTGCTAGAGTATGAAATATGATTATAAAAGTTTCAATTATGTCGACAACCACTTGACGTCAAGTCAGGCTGACAAGTGTTGACATACGTAAGCGGGTTCCACTGTATTATAATGGGTACCTCATGAATGGGATTAAGTGGTGTGATGACTATGACAAAATGCAGTTGAAAATGATCATTAAAAAATGGATGTGGTGATTGCAAAGATAGGATTGAGTCTTGTTTTCCTTTCAGTTTCTAAATTGTACATACACATCAACAGTATCAAGTACCCTTGAGCAAGATACTGAACCCACAGTTGCTCTTGATGCTGGTCATCAGTCGGTAAATGTGCTAACAGTGTCGAAACGCTTTGAGCTTACCTTTATCAACAGCGCAGGTGCTGGAACCAATGTTCTTTCGCCTTCCCTCTTGATCCTCATGAACTTCATCTGCGAACTTGATTCAAGAAACAGCCAAGTTGAACTGACACTGGGACACAAATATATAAACAAGGGACATTTTTACTTGTTTTGGGGGTTTTGGGACCCTCAAAACCGGGGAATTATATTGTAGAATAAATTAAGTGTGTCACATATGCCTGTCAATAAGCCCCGCTTCCAGTAAAAGGAGTCTAAACTCCAAATAAGGAGTGTAGCAGAATGTATGATGTGGAAATTTAGCATCTCCCGTTTGTCCGGTGGTCAACTCACACCTCTGGCAGAACTTGCCTGAATCCCGGGAAAGGGGTAATGAGTCTGAATGAGCCATACTGCTTTCATTGCAAAGACTAAGGAATGATTGCATTGACATTGAATGATTACAAAGACCCATTGCACACAGTAAATCTGCTTATTACTCTGGTCTCATCTCATCCAACAAAGGAAACACCAAATCACTTTTCTCATTACTCAACAAGATCCTCCAGCCTCCCCACTCCTTACCCCCCCCCCCCCCACATTTACTCAATTGACACCTGTAATTCACTGATGTTATTCTTCAATGACAAAATTAACTCCATTCATCAGCACCTCTGTTCACAACCGCCTCCTCTCCCCACACCCGAACCCTTTCTCTACAGTCAGCCTTTTTCCTCCTTTCAACTCCCCAATGCCTCTGAAATATCTGACCTCATCCACAATTCCAAGCCCTCCACATGCCAGCTGGACCCCATCCCCACAATCCTGGTCAAATCCTGCCTCTCCTCTCTGCTTCCTCTCATTTCTGCCATTACCCACTCTTCACTGTCTACAGGAATTGTCCCTCCAGCTTTCAAAACTGCTGCTGTCACCCCAATTCTTAAAAAACCTGGTTCAGATCCCAACAACTTCAATAACCTCCGCCCTATCTCCAACTTACCTTTCATTTCCAAAATTCTTGAAAAAATAGTCTCCTCCCAACTTCGCGCACATCTCACTCTTAACAGTCTGTATGAACCCTTCCAGTCCAGCTTCCGTCCCCATCATAGCACCAAAACCGCACTTCAAAATCACCAACGATCTCCTCACTGCAGCTGACACCGGTTTACTTTCCATTCTCATCCTCCTCGACCTGACTGCAGCCTTTGACACCATCTCACACCTCATCCTCCTCAGTAGACTCTCCTCAATTGGCATCACCCACACACCCCTCCACTGGTTCCATTCTTATCTCACAGACTGCACTCAGTTCATACAGCTTAAGTCTTTCTCCTCCGACCCCTCCCCAGTCACCACAGGTGTGCCCCAGGGCTGTGTCCTGGGTCCCCTTCTTTTCATAACCTACCTTCACTTCCACTGCTTCGCGGATGACACCAGCTCTACCTTTCTTCCAAACCTAACTGCGCACTCCCACCCCCTCCCTCACCTCCTGTCTGAAATAAAATCATGGTTCACCTCTAACTTTCTGAAACTTAACAGCAATAAAACTGAATTCTTACTCATTGGCACCAAATCCACTAAAGTTGACTCCTTCTCTCTCTCCATCGACAGCTCCATCGTCTCCCTCTCCCCTCAAGGTCTTCTTTGACAGCACTCTATCTTTTCTATCCCACATTAATAACGCCACCAGGTCAGCTTACTTCCATCTGCGCTCCATTAATTGTCTCTTCCTTCTCTCTCCATCTCACTATAGTGCCTTAGCACTATGGGGAGCAGAGCTTTCAGCCGCTCTTCTCCCCAAGTCTGGAACTCATTGCCACCAGACCTCTGTAACTCTGCCACCCTTCCCATCTTCAAATCCAATCTCAAAACTCATCTGTTCAAACTTGCCTATTCTCTTTAACTGCTTCACACCCCCCCCTCCCCTATTTATTGTATGCTCTTATTTATTGTATGTTGTCTTTTCGCTTGTATTTTATATTGGTGTTTTTATCTTCTGTACAGCGACCTTGGGTGTCCTGAAAGGCGCTTTGAAATAAAATGTATTATGATTATTATTGATGTTTGTTTCTCTTTTCAAAATGTACAAATGAAACAGGTACAGGTGAAATAAATACCTTTTATTATTCTTCACCGTCATAACGAACACACAGCTGTTGCATTACTGCAGAATTTGGCCAAGAAAATTTAACGGCACTGCTGCATTTGTCTGGACCAACCATGCATAAAATCTTCCCAAGTGAAATAAAAATATATATATTAAAAAATTATACGTACCACTGATATACAGATCTGATATAAACAGGCGTATTGGTCACAAACCAATTAGAATTATAAACATGGCTTCTTTTACAAGACACACATAAACAGACTTTAGAAAAACAAAAAAGGTACATTTCATTTTTTTACATTTGTACAAGATTTTAATCATTGGTGTCCTCCGCTCGTGATGAGAACGCTCGAGGCATTATGGGTGGCACCAACTGAGCATAGACAGTAGTTACACACGCATACACATACACACACACACACACACACACACACAGTGGCTTCACACACTTAAGTGTCAACGCGCACATACAAATACCGGTCGTGAAACGTTAATCCACTGTGGTGAATGACGTCATCTGACAACTTGCATTCATTGCAAACACACACGCACAAACACACACACACACACACACACACACACACACGTGAGGAAACGTTATGTTATGTGCAAAGAAACAGCTGAGGAGGAATTGTAAAAAAATAAAAAATAAAAACTATAGAAAATATAAAATAGAAAAGTCAAAGATAGTGCATTCTGGTTTAAACACAACATGGCCACTCAAGTTTCTATGACCGCATGAAGAGAATTTGTTCTAGTGCCAAGCAGAGTGCATGTTAAGTGCCTTAAGGGGAATTGTACATTTCATGCAACAATCTGGACAAAACGGGATGGAGGGGAAACAAGGGTGTATTAGTGGCTTTTAGTACCATCTTGTGGCCACTGGAGGCAAAAACACCCTCTAAAACCTACCAAGTTGACTTTGTTGAACTGATCTATTTAATCTACAAGACAAAGTGTGGCGGTTCCAGCAGGCATCAGATTTGTGAAATACTTAATAAAGTTCTGGGCATGGTCAATATGGAACCTTTAGTTTGATCAGATGCAAGAAAAGTGTGCATTGTTTTTTTTGAACGGTGGGTTGGGTTGGGGGTAAGTGGCGGGGGGGTGGGTCTTTAAAAGCAGACCTTGCTCCGGTCTGGCTCTCACTGGCTGACTGACTGACTGGAACATTTAAGGCATCAATCTCAAGCCAGATGGAGAGGCGACAATGGGAGTGTTACTGATGGCGACTCACGACTGTCACTGCTAACCGGGGCGTACGCACAAAATAAGTATTTGATCCCCTGCTGATGACATTTATTGTAACCGAGAGAGACCGAATGTCATAAAATTCAGAAAACCTACTTGTTAGCTAAAAGACACTTAAATCACATAAATCTAATCTGTACACCACCATGGGCAAGACCAAAGAGCTGGCAAATGACAGCCAGGACAAGCTTGTAGGCCTGCACAAGACTGAAATAGGCATCAAGACCACCAGCAAGGAGACCACTGTAAGATTTTAAGGGTGAGTAAAGACGACTGCGAGAAAAGTGACTGGCCCAGAATGGCATGTTAGGAGCTGGTTAATGATGTCAAGGGAGTTGGGAGCACAGTTTGGAGGCAGATAAATGACACAGACTGACACAAACAACACCATCCCATCTATCAAACAAAGCGTCTCTCCTGAGATGTGTGCAACCCTGGTGACCAACTAGAAGAAACATCTGAGCTTGCCAACGACTACTCAGCCACATTTTGCATTGGGGATCAAATACAAATAAATTCATCAGCTTTATGTTTTTTTCTGTATTTGTTCTAAGTCCTGTCTCTCTGCCATAAAAAATTATGGATTGTCTTTGCAGTGTAGTAAACTTACAAAGTGGGGGATCAAATACTTAGCAACCATAGACTGCAACCCAGCTGAGTGCTTCATTCAAGGTCTTAAAGTTCTTTTGTATGTATGAAAGTGACAATGAGATTGATTGAGTGTGTGTGTGTGTGTGTGTGTGTGTGTGCGCCGGCAGCGGCATGACTTGGAGCCAATGTGTGTGACATATAATGCAACGACTACAAAACTCATTCAGGCAATATGTAAAAACTGAAAAAAGGCACATGGCAAGATGGCGACCGAAAAAGAAGGCGAGATGAAGGCAGGTGATTGGAAGGTGGTGTCTGCATGGGGTTTTTTTTAGCAGCAAGTCCAGGTCATCACAGGCAGGAGACTACATTCTGGGGTCTGGTCCACAACAACGACACCAACATTTGAAGAGGGGGGCGTTAAAAAAAGGGGGGGGGGTGTTTTCTGAGAGTTCATATCGCGCTTGATTCCTCCTTGTTTGAGAAAGTAAGGTGCAAAAAGAGAAGACTTGTGTCTTCAGCGGTTTCATACAAAGAGGCCTGGAAGCACCCAACCATCTGGTCCAGTATGGTTACAGTAAGTAAGCCCGGCTTTAGAGGTGGGTGTGTTGTCAGGCAAAGTCGCTCTCACCTTAATGTACAAAGATGTGCCTCAGCAGCTCATCTGCAGACGGACGTTGCTTGGTCTCCACAAAGATGCGTTTGAGAAACTCCCTGCAGTGATCCGACACGTGAGCTGGCAGCACAGGGTTGGTGGGCTGTGTGGCAATCTTAAAGATCGCTGCCATGGCTTCAAACTCTGCCCAGGGGGGTCGTTGGGTCAGCATTTCCACAACAGTGCAGCCAACACTCCTGAGAGCATGACACGGACCGTTGACATTCAACCCAAATAAAATGGTCAGATAGACCTTTCATGCAAACCCTGAACACAGTGGAACCTGTTTTCTACTTTTGACTATGGCCTATTATTCGTCAAACATATAGAGTTTAGACATGCCAAATTCCCTACACATTAGCCAAGTTTACATGAGGAGTTTTTCTCTTTCCGCCGAATGACCTTTCCGAAAGCAATGGTATACATGGAAAGGAATATTCCAATTGCGTGTCTACATGCGCCGCTATAATCAACCAGAATAGTCAATGGGGCATGCGCAGTAAAGCGTAAACACCAACATCACGTGATACCGACTTCCTCGACTTTTTCTTTCACTTGTGGAATAACTCTGTATTGCCAGTTTTTCGTTCGTCCAGTCTTGAAATTTAGTTTGAATCAAAACCAAACTTTCTGCAGCAGTCCAGTGCCGATTGCTTGCCTCCATTTTTTTAAATCAAAGAACGTCTCAAGCTGTGTGTTACGTCATATCTCAGCATTCGCTGAAAGAACGCACCCGGAAACAGGAAATGATAGTTAGATACAGTATGTCACAAAAGTGAGTACACCCTTCACATTTCTGCAAATATTTTATTATATCTTTTCATGGGACAACACTGAAGAAATGAAACTTTGCTACAATGTAAAGTAGTCAAGGGAAAGTAGAAAGGAAATTTACTGTTCCCTTCAAAATAACTCAATACACAGACCTTAATGTCTAAACTGCAGGCAACAAAAGTGAATACACCCCTAAGAGAAAATGTCCAAATTGGGCCAAAAGTGTCAATATTTTGTGTGGCCACCATTATTTTCCAGCACTGCCTTAACCCTCTTGGGCATGGAGTTCACCAGAGCTTCACAGGCTGCCACTGGAATCCTCTTCCACTCCTCCATGATGACATCACGGAGCTGGTGGATGTTAGAGACCTTGTGCTCCTTCACCTTCAGTTTGAGGATGCCCCACAGATGCTCAATAGGATTTAGGTCTGGAGACATGCTTGGCCAGTCCATCACATTCACCCTTAACTTCTTTAGCAAAGCAGTGGTTGTCTTGGAGGTGTGTTTGGGGTCGTTGTCATGTTGGAAGGGAGGGGATCATGCTCTGCTTCAGGATGTCACAGTACATGTTGGCATTCATGGTTCCCTCAATGAACTGTAGCTCCCCAGTGCCGGCAGCACTCATGCAGCTCCAGACCATGACACTCCCACCACCATGTTTGACTGTAGGTAAAACACACTCGTCTTTGTACTCCTCACCTGGTTTCCGCCACACACGCTTGACACCATCTGAACCAAATAAGCTTGGTCTCATCAGACCACAGGACATGGTTCCAGTAATCCATGTCTTTAGTCTGCTTATCTTCAGCAAACTGTTTGCGGGCTTTCTTATGCATCATCTTTAGAAGAGGCTTTTTTCTGGGATGACAGTCATGCAGACCAATTTGATGCAGAGTGCGACGTATGGTCTGAGCACTAACAGGTTGACCACCCATCCCTTCAACCTCTGCAGCAATGCTGGCAGCACTCAGGCGTCTATTTTCCAAAGACAACCTCTGGATATGACGCTGGGCACGTGCACTCAACTTCTTTGGTCGACCATGGCGAGGCCTGTTCTGAGTGGCACCTGTGATGTTAAACCGCTGTATGGTCTTGGCCACCGTGCTGCTGCTCAGTTTCAGAGTGTTGGCAATCTTCTTATAGCCTAAGCCATCTTCGTGTAGCGCAGCAATTCTTTTTTTTCAGATCCTCAGAGAGTTCTTTGCCATGAGGTGCCATGTTAAACTTCCAGTGACCAGTATGAGAGAGTGTGAGAGTGATAAAACCAAATTTAACACACATGCTCCCCATTCACACCTGAGACCTTGTAACACTAATGGGTCACATGACACTAGGGAAAGAAAATGGCTAATTGGGCCCAATTTGGACATTTTCACTTAGGGGTGTATTCACTTTTGTTGCCTGCAGTTTAGACATTAAGGTCTGTGTATTGAGTTATTTTGAGGGGACAGTAAATTTACACTGTTATACAAGCTGTACACTGACTACTTTACATTGTAGCAAAGTTTCATTTCTTCAGTGGTGTCCCATGAAAAGATATAATAAAATATTTGCAGAAATGTGAGGGGTGTACTCACTTTTGTGACATACTGTAAATAAAGATAGAAATTCAATCTTGCTAATATTTTATAATTAAGCTCAATATTTTATATAGATATGTATTTTCTTTTTTAATAAAACTGGACTTGTGAATGGTGTATAGAAGGGTTTAGATTCTGTTCCGCAGATGGCGGTAATGCACATGAAAGCTGCTTGCCAACCGCCAATAAACAACAGAAGAAGAAAAACACCACGAAGAAGAACGCAGTCTGACAACTTTCCGTTTGAGCGGGTACAAGATACCGCAATCGGATTGGGGAAAAGAATATTCCACCCCTGTGAATCCGATTATATATTCATTCGGATTGGTTCTTTTCTTTCGAAATGAGGTGTATACAAAGGTTACATTCTTTCCGTTTGAGCAAATAACCCGAATGGAATGGGAATATTTGGGTCCATGTATACGTGGCTATTGACAGCTCATCTAAGCCGTGGGAGACTTGTCTTGTACGGTTTGCTCTGGATGTGGGTGCCGGTGTGGCGACCAATGATCACATCGCGAACTTTGATAACTCAACAATAATGCCCGTCGAGACATTCTTTCTGGCATGTTTTGCCAGAATATGCTTGCCACTTTCACAACAACAAGCTTTGTGAGCTGCTCGGCAAAGATGATCAGCATTTACAAAGCAAGTATCGGGATATGCAGATACCATGCTTTTTCACAGAGATCGTCCAATTGATCGGAGCGCCAGCCCCATCGTCATATGAGCCGGGACAGGTTCCACTCAATAAGCTGTAGAAAATGAATGAATAATTATGTGGTCTTACCAGATGTCAGCCTTCCTCCCGTAACCTTCGCCACTGATTACTTCCGGGCTCATCCAGTAGGGGGTGCCGGTCACTGACTTGATTCCTGTTCCTGACAGACAGATAGTCTGCAGTCGACGACTGGCCCCAAAGTCACCCAGCTTCACGTTTCCGACAGAGTCTCTGAGGATATTGGCCCCTGAAGACACACACTTTTGAATAACACTTTCATCTTTCAGACACATTCAGGTCCTGGTCCAGATACCTGGAGATCTATAACAAAATGGTGCAGGCATTACCTTTGATGTCCCTGTGAACAATCATGTTGCTGTGAAGGTAGGAAACCCCTTCAAGGATCTGCCGAGTGTAACGACGTGTCACATTCTCTGTCAATGCACCATAGGACTTCACTTGGTCCTTTATGGAACCCTGAGGACAATGAGACATGATGAGTGGAGCATTCAGAGCTTGCCGCACAGCTGAGAGGGCATGGGCACTCACTCCAGGCATGTACTCCATGAAGATGGAGAGCGTTCGCTCCATGGTATCTCGCAGACACCCGTAGTACTGCACAATGCGTTCGTGACAAAGGTTTTTCAGCAGCTGAATTTCACACTCCAGCGCACTCACCTCCTGCTCATAACATAAGAGTCTTTTCAGCTTTTCCGCCACAAGAGAAAGAACATAAAAAGCAGAGCAATTCTGACCTTGCTTGTCTCAGGACTCTCTGGATCAAACTGGACCTGTTTGACAGCCAATTCCCGTCCAGTGTCGGCGTCGTAGCAAAGAAAAACCCGTCCGAAGGCACCCTGGCCAAGCAGCTTCCCCAAACGCCAGTTGGTGGGAGCTCGTGGTGCTGGAGATACATAGCGTGGTGAAAAAAATAACAAATAAAATGGGCGGTTGGGACGTCAAAGGGAGAACTCACAGCGGCTGGGAGGACTGATGTCCATAACTGTCAAGCCTGGGGTGGTCGACTGATTGACTTCAATGTCGCTTCCTCTTCGTGGCCGCCTGGCAGGCCCAGCGGCATCTTCCAGGTCGGGGGTAAAGACGCTACTGCCGCTGCTGGTGCTGGGAGACTGCTCCGTTGGGCTGAAGCTGACAGGTGAGCGAAGGCCGTGTGCCTGTGTTCGCCGAGCGCGAGGGAAGGTCTTCCTCCCTGCACAAAGAAAGGAGAGCAACGTGTGCTGTGCTTGCGTCACCCGTTGTTGGAGAGGGAACTAGAACCAAATGCATACCATCACTGTAATCTTGCAGGCCGAAGGGAACGCCGTATCGCCGAGGGTATGTGCCTCCTTTTCCTGTCTTGTCGAAGACCGGGATGTCGTACTCTGTAGAAGCAAGAACAAGATAAGTCCTGTTGCTCGTGACAAATGATACATCAGATGTACTGAAGGGGTATGTACCAGTGATGCAGCCATACATACAGTGGGGGGTGGCGGTTTGTGGGGTACACTGTGTAGTATTTGATCCCCTGCAAGCATGAAACATTCCTTTGTTGCCTTGGTTTTTAGCATGCTGGAAGACACACCAGCGATTCGGGGCTGTATATAAATAAACTTGAATTGACACCCACGTGCCACATTTATAAGCCGTATTTAATGGGAGTGATTGTAGATGACGATGTGTATTGTGATATTTTTAGAAAATTTTAGAAAAAATGTCCACGTCTGTATCTGGAGTGTGGGTGACAACTTCCAAAATCAACATGAGATCAAATCATTATTTCCCCCACTGTATAAAGGCAGTACCTGCACCTGGAAAGTCCTGGTGGTTGTCAGGGTAGCTCTGTGCTCTCGGCATCCTCGACTTTGGGTAGTCGCTGTTTAACAAACAAACATGGCAGTCAAGTATGGTATCATGCAAGCTGACTGAAGCCCGACTTAATCTGTCTCAACCTGTCCAGAGGGCTGTCTAAAGAAGGACAACTTCCAGAGGCTGAATTTTCTGGACTGCTCATGCTCAACGGATCCAACATCTGAGGAGAGAAAGACGCACCACTTATATTTCCCATGCATGGAGAATGGCAAGGTTTACGTGCTTGAGGCTGGGGAGGAGCACCTGGTCCATGCTCTCTGGAATGAACTCTCCTTCGCTGTTGATACTCGTGAAGGAGCCGTTCCTCGCCACCTGCTGGAGTGCGTCAGGAATATATCCAGGCGGAGGAGAGCTGCGGTCCGTTGAATGAGACCCTGAACCAGTTGGACACATTTACTCAATATCAAATTATTGCGCTTGACACTTGACTTTATCGACTGTGACATTCATTCTTGTTAGCATGAGAACTAACCATCTGCAGTACAAGCCACCGGGTGGCAAAGCTTCACTCTGGATAGGTGATTCGGTAAACAGGTATTCTCTTACCTAATGATCCAAGCATGCTCTTCTTGTCTGGGACTCGGAATCCTGTGTTGTCCAACTCCTCACAGGAAGGCAAAAGGCCCATATTGCAGGAAGAGTTCTGGAAAAACAACACAGGAAAATACTATACTCAGTGGTAGTTACAATTGACATTGTCAGAGAGATTTTATTACTGTGGTTGTAGGATTAGGATTATATTCAAACAGACAGGAAAGCAACAACATTAAGTCACTGGAAGTTGTAATAACCTGTTTAAGCATACTGAAACTAGGAAGTGCTTCTGAAAACCTTGCAGATAAACATGAAGTTTGAAAGCCAGACATATCACATCCTTCATCGTTTATCTGATTTTGTATTAATGTCTCTGCAATTTTGGGGCTTTTAGGTAGAAAATTATAATTATTTTTTAAATTTTTGGGATAACCCACCCACTTCTGCTTTTTCTCTCCGTAAATAGGTATCCTCCCCCCTCACAGAAAAACATTCAACCTCAGCAGGTAATAATTTATAAAGACGTGATAATAAAGCATAAAATTGACAGCCTTATGCTCATGTCATGTTGTTACGTCGTAGATGAAGGAAAAGTGTGAGGTTATGGACGCACTATAGCTTTTACAGTCAACTTTGTTACAATGTGGCTTCAAAAACTTATTGCAAGGTGAACACGAGGTAATAAAGCATCATATGTCGTGTAGATAATGGAGACGCAGCTTGGAGAAACTCCTTCCGCCGACAATTTGTAAATGGGAGATGGAGGCGGCCATGCAACAGCTCGAAACACGGTTATAGCCGTTTGCCCTACAGAAAGATGACTATGACTTAGTACAGTGGAAAATGGGTTGGCATCATTAATACGTTCCACAAGGTCAGATGCTAACCAAATTAAAATTTCCCATAAGAAATAATGCAAATCCAATTAGTCTGTTCCAAAAAGCAAAAAAATATAACACATAGTGTCAAAAACAATTCAAAATGCATATGAATGACTATAAATGATGATGAATGAAAGGGATAAATTCATTCATTCAATAACATTCCAGATTAATTTTACATTGAATTTTACTTACGAATATGACTGCTCCTAAAGACAGAGTGCGGCAGGAAGATAACACACCTTCCTGTTTTCCCATGACTTATTTCTTGAATAGTGTTTCTCACCTCAATAACCCAAAACAGGGCCAAAGAAAGTTGCATTTGTTAAAGAAGATGAGAAATAACTATAAACGGTGTGGTGTCTCGGAAGAGTCACGACTCCAGTGAAGATAAAAGTAACCTTAAAAGGTCAATGACATGATTTTTCAACATTGTTAAAATTCATGAAAAACTACATTTTTATACGTGCCAGGCGACATTATGGTCTGAACTCTTAAGAAAAGGGGCGTTTCCCAAGTGACCTTGGCAAAGGCACAGCTCTCATCTTGAGCAGAGTAAGCAAACCCTTCAAGAGGCCGCTCGTCAGTATATATTTCATCAAATTAGTAGTCCAGTCAAAACGTGTTGCCGCTGGCTGTTCAGTGTCCGAGGGTGCTCTCGTTGTTTTTCTTTTCCAAAAGTCAAAGGTTTAAGACTAAAATGAATGAAGAAAGTACACCGAGAACAAGGCACAATTGGAACACCGCTTTGCGTTTATTTCACTCAAGACTGCTGTGATCATCATTAAAAGAAGAAGCATTTGGCTTGAAAGTACGCAATTTGGATGCTATTTCTGATGCTATGTGAAACGAAAACTACTGACACCTGGCTCCAATTTTTGCTATGATCAATGTAAACATATTCTGTCTTGTCCATTGTCTCATTTTACTTGTTTACTGTGCCTTCGCCGACGTCACGTCCAGAAACGCCCCTTTTCAAAGACGGATATTAGTAAGATTTCCCGCCATATACTTCAAATGTAATTTTTACTAATTTTCCATTCGCATTAAAAAAACAAAAAACAAACATGGTGGAACATAATTATAAACAATGCATAACATATTTAAGCAATGTTGAGAGGTCATGTCAGTGACCGTAGATAATGTCAGTTACGACTTTGTTTGCAAGCTAAAGATGTTTGTGATGAAAATACATGAACACAGATGGACTCACACAGTGTATGAATAACATGTAAGACAAGAGCCATATTGTATGGCAAGTCGATTTCCTAACATGATAACCAAGGTTACACTGTATTAACATTTCAGCATTTTCTTGTTACATAATGCCCCTTTGCTGTATTTTCCATTTTTGCTGTTTTTGTTCAATTTCATTTCCACAAAAAGCCACTGGCACCATGGTCTACAAATGGCCTCCAGGCCGCCCTTTGGACACTCCTGATTAATGTATTTCACGAGGAAGCAAAGTGTTACCAGTGATGAGGAGTGTGTCCACATGCACAATGAATTGATACTGAAAAATTTGAATTAAATCAATCCATAACCGATTGAATACTGTAGTATTTTTTTTTACCCAGCCCTAATTAAAATATTTCATCTACTGTTAATATGATAGGTGGTTTCCTCATCCTGCACAATGCACAGTTCCGGATAGACCTTTGGGTCAAGCGTTTACAAACACAGGACAGGTTAAGACCAGTTGAAAACCCCTGTTGTGGGACTGACCCCGAGTTACCTGTGAGGAGATCTGCAGCACCAAGAGGATCTTTAGGCTCTTCATGTGAATGCTCCGATCCAGCAGCTCCACAGCCTTGTCCAGGTCATCCTGAACGGTCAGCGGAATCACCAGCTGCCAAGAATAAGTGAGGGGAGGTCTGTGAATGTACTGCTCACCTGAAATGACTGACTGGGTCAGAGTTAATAATGGTCTTAGCAGTTTTAGCTCTACCTCGTTGTTGCTGTAGTGAAGGTCCATCGTCTGACCGAAAGCCACCTTAGCTTTCGCCCTCAGGTCATCCAACTTGATGGGCCGACGAAATTGCAAAATTCTACAAAAATGAAGACATCAAAGGTCAAGGGGTGCGCAGAGGAGCACAAGTAATGAAGCAAGCCAGAGCCTCACCTCTTCTCGCCTTTAAACTCAAACTTCACTCTGACGTCATTCTGTTCCAAATACAAACATTGAGAGACGGTCAAATGTGAGGAAAAATGACATACTGAGAAGACAGTTTGGCAGTTTTTACTGAATGCGACAGTCTTTAAAATCCTCTGAAATTGTTGTATTATCCTTTATATGGCATGGAATATAGTAAAATACTGTATATTGTTATCACAAGAGGCTGCAGTGATGCTCCTGATGAAAATGTTAAGACCAGTTGCAAATTCCAGTAGGCTCGTGGGAATGGCTTTAAAAAAAAAAAAGAGCATCCACTGTCCATTTTTGTAAACTTCCTGTGCCATCAATTACTAAATATCTCAATTTGATTTAGATCAGGGGAACATGCAGGACGATCCTAAAAAGTGGGGTCACTCCTCCCTAGTTGAGCGTGGTGCTTACCAGGTTCTTGGGCGAGGAGGCTTTGGGTTTGCCTAGGTCCGACAGAAAGCCGGCAGGACGGCTGGAGCGATGAAGTTCTGCCAGGTCCTGCATGATTGACTGCAGCGCCTCCTGCTCATCTGTTCATTCAAACAAGGGAAAAACGAAAGGAAATGAGCACCTGTTCTTTACATGGAAACTGCACCTTTTTTGTCCATCATTCACAAGCCTTATGTAAAACATGAACACATATCTTTGCCTTTTCTGTGCATTCTAGCGCAAAAATACAAGTTAATATGAGAAAGCTAACAACAGACATCATGGGAAAAACCTATTGACGCTAAAGCATTAAAAAAACCCTAAAAAAACGGCAACAGTGTTCAATTTACTTATATATTAACTAAGCTACAGCGATATTAGTGTAGCATTAGTGTATTACCTGGGGGACTAACACGACACCTGGCTAGCCGCTAGTCTCAGCGTCATTCACAGACAGAAGAGTGGATATCTGGCTCTCAATTTCGCTACAAAGAGTCACCAAGATGCTGGTTTGTCATCAGCATTTTTTACCCGAGGACTGGAGCACACGTCTTGTGCTGGAAGACACAGCCATCCCATGGAAAGGGGACATCATAAGGGTTTGTCTGAACTAGCAGTATTAGCTAGCATTTGTATCAATATGCTTAGGAAATATGTTTCGTAGTGTTTTAAATAATCAAAATATGGCAAGATATTGCAACTACAACATGTTATGTTCAGTGCACGTGTTAATGTATGATCACAGCATGTTTATCAAACTATGCAACGTTGTTAGTTATTTTTTTGAGTGCTTCATAGTATAAATAGGTGTCCTAATGACGTGCATTTTATTAACTTGTTCACTCGTGTTCGAATGCACAGAAAAAGAAATATGTGTTCATGTTTCACATAAGGATTATGAATGATGGGCAAAACTCCCAAAAAAGTGCAGTTCACCCTTAAGTACACATAAAAACAATCAAACACTCTTTCAAAGTCACAGGTACACTTTGTGGCTTGTTTCGGTACACTAAGGGAACACAACACAAAAGAAAACCTATTCCCTAATTCTCCAATAAATAAAATAGAAATATTCTTACTTTATACATCACTATAAATGATGAAAAAGTTTGATATTTTGGTGACCTATTACCTCTGTAGGCCTGCCGGCGGAGTCATGGAATTGGCTGATAAAAAAAAAATCTAATGTTGTAAAGCAGAATCTTTTTGACATAATGTAAATGGAATGCTGTCATTGCAAGGAGAAGGAACATTTCTCATCACAAGCACTGATTCAACATGTCCAAACAACAACCTCAAACACTGGCAAAAGTTGGCAGAAAAAGGCCTCAAATTTACGTGAATGGAAGCTAGCTGGGTTAGCTTAGTTTAGCGGAGCATGCTAGTGCGGCTGTGTGTGTGTTTACACAGTGTTGTGTTTGTATCCAAGCGTTTTACAATGCTCGCTGATGTCAGGCATTCTCAATACACACACTACACTTCCTGACTAGGTCTCCCTTAACCACAAGCACGGGCATTATAGTTTATTGAGGATTTTGTAGCAATATGTGCAGAAGCTGTTAGCGAGGCTGCATCCGTTTCTGAAATACTGGGCAAGGATTTTTGCATTTAATTAAAAGGCATTTTATTTACTGTCGCAAAAGTACACACTCCGTGCAGGTAAAGTATAAAATGTAAAAGTATTATGAATTCAAAAAAAGGAAAATTGAAAAACTGAATAAAAAATAAAACGGAATTTGGGGAAAAATGCACAAATTTTACACAAAATAGATTGATTGCACACAGAAGAAAATATTCTAAACCTTTATTTCTTGCAATTTGGACATTTATCACTTACATATAATGAAACCCCCAAAGTTAGTCTTAATGAATGTAAACATTGTAAAAAGGCAAGATATTAGACAGCTGTGGTGTAAGAAACTAATCAGCTAAACGGCTCCATACACATGCAAAGACGAGCCCGCACTGCGGAAGGTACCAAAACCCAATTCAATGACGATGGTGTCACTGTGCTTGATTAGCCAGCAAACCCACTTGACCTGAGCCTCTCAAAGAGTCTGTTAGCCAGGGTCAAGAGAAAGATGAGCTGAAGACTCCTATCAAAGCAACCAGGGCTTTCAATACACCTGAGCAGTGCCACGGGCTGATCACCTTCATGCTATGCCGTATTGACGCTGTACTTCATGCAAAAGGAGGCCCAACCAAGTAGACAACACAGATACATACCCATCATAATGACACGGCTATTGACCCAAGAGTCCAGGAAAGAGGATTCTCCCATCAAAGGGATTCCTTCCTCCTGTAAGAGCACACAAGACACAAGTTGGAGCAGGAATAGTTGGAGCTGGCTGACAAGCACAACAAAATACTTGGTTGACATGCTGTCTTCATGCGGCACCAGGTATGGAGCAGATTACCAGCAACAGTACATTTTTCTGCTGTACCTACCGCCACATCTTTATGCAGATTGCTGAATGTGAACAGCTTGAGTACATTAGTGCCAAACACTGAGCTACAAAATGCTCTTGAACACCTCATTTGAACAGCCAAAGCCAGTAGTACAGTGCAGAAAAAACCCTGACTGCATGAAGTTGTTCATTGTGTTGTGTGTGTTACATGAATAACTAAGTAAGTTAACAAGTAAGTAATCGCCCCTCAGCCGTTCAAAGCACAAAACTGCAATGCTGAGTGTTTCACTTGAATATATAACATGGCAATTCACTTTTAACAGCAAGGGTTAATCGATCACACTGTTCATCTAGCTCAACAGGCAGCTCATTGTAGACAATTTTAGTGGGGACAGTAAAAGAACATTAATGATTATCAGCTGATGTGCATGGGCATCACCCATTGACTTCAGTCATGTTGGGACTTGACAAACGTACAATATTGTTTACACGGTGTTGGTGACATGCTAGCGACCCAGCGTTGCTATACTCACAACAAACATTGCAGCTGTGACTGTGGCCTGCTTGGCGGTTCTTTAGCTTCAATGCTATCGGCGAGAGCAAGTTGGTAGCTACAAAATGTCAACAGTTGCGATTCAATTTGCCATCTCAATAAAAGAAGATTATTCACGACGGTGTCGTCTCACAGCAGGCTAAAATGGCCGTGACTGACGACGGAAGCGAAGGGGCAATAAAAAAGCAGAAGACTCTTCAGTGTGCAGCTAAGCTGTCAGGCCGGAGGAAGTTGTCAAGCTATGCTAACGCTAAAGTGGACGGACAGTGTGGCTATACCTCGATGTGCTCGTAAAGCAAACCCTCACAGTTACAATTCGAATCTGTCTTGCCAGTTGTATTTCACTTATCTTACCTGTAAGGAATTCGATTTACTCAGTCATCCACAGGGCCGGTGACTCGCGCCCCGGGCCCCGCGGAGAGCCGCTGGGGGAAGCCGAAGTTTGGCACTCCGCTGGCAACTTCACTCGAGTGCTGATGGGACACGACGACGAGGCCCTCGGGCTGTCAATTTAGCCCTCTGCGAATCTCCTGGCATACAAATGTACCATTCATCCGGTGGTGTAGCCCCTTCTCCGCGCTGTTATAAAAACGAAGTTACGGAACAGCTGCCATTTTGTGCTACTTTTCGTGGTGTTGGCTGCCAACGATAGCTTTGCTTGCTGTTGTGGCCTCATCAGCATCAAGGTACTGGATTGTTGACAGCCAGTGCCGGAAGTTGCTTCATATGACTGACAAAACAAACGTCTCGTGCTATGACTAAATGACAAATACGCTTTTATTTTGTTGTTCAAAACGAGGAAATATTTTCTTATTCTGACCTGCTTGGTACGTCTTTAACCACCACCGTTTTAAGAATGTATCCGTGCTGTCAGAGAATGGTCATAATTCCTAAATATACACACTAAATACAACGTGAACACTAAACACCACTGTGTCGGTTAAACTTATTAAAAATGGCATACATTGTTGTTTGTATTGAATTTGTATTTAAATGTTTGTATTTATTTTGTTGTCTGAAAATAATTGGATTGCCCTGAATTTTATGATGGTCGTTGCCAAAAATAGCTGGAATAATTGACCAAAAGCAATCATTAGCGTTTGCAATTTATTACAAGTATAACGATAATCTGTCTATGAAAAATTGCATTTTATTTTGGCAGTGGGTCGCTTAGTTACGTCAGTTCCGGTAACCATAACTCTCACAACATCGGGCTTATGGTGAACGAAACCGCGTTGGCTAGCTAGCATTAATTCTATTGTTAGTACATTTGTGTCTTCGCCCACAGTGGAAAATATGTCAGATACGGTAAGACGAAACCATTTAATCGTAGTTGTTTTGCATTACATGTTTATCAGGCAAAACGAAACATAAACCTGCTTTAGGGGCTGTCACTTATTACCTTGTACTGCAATGTGCTAACGTTTAGCTCTGGTAGTTGGAGGCCCTCCCCCCAAAACACTTACTCACTTTATCGTGTAGCTAAAACTTTCCAAGGTATGATTCACATTATTTTCATGATAACATTCACATGCCGTTAATTAATCATCGGCAGTGTAGTATCTAAGCACCATTTGGCCTACTTTTACAGTCGTGGTGTTTACCATTGTGTTGTTTTGTAGGAGACAAAACCATCCAGCCAAGACGGTGGTGATAAGAAGGATGGAGAGTACATCAAATTGAAAGTGATCGGTCAGGTAGGAGTCGTGTCATATTATCAGACACCAGACATGCTCATGCAGTTTCCTGTAATCTGCTAGCATAGTCCTTGAATAAATAACGCGTTGGGAGTCTGATATCCTTTCTGTTGGTTGACATTGCCAATCGTTGATCTCCAGGATAGCAGTGAAATCCACTTTAAAGTGAAGATGACAACACATCTGAAAAAGCTAAAGGAGTCTTACAGCCAGAGACAGGTTGGACACACAATACAGTATGTCTGGACTTGAATGACAGCAACTGGGCCTCAAAAAATATCTGTGTTGCAGGGCGTCCCAGCGAGTACACTCAGGTTTCTGTTTGAAGGACAGAGAATTGCAGATAACCAAACTCCAAAAGAGGTAAACCTCTATTTCCTGTGATGCTCATCTTGAGCCGGTCTTTAAAAAAAATTCACTTTTCTTTTAAATTTTGCCCATCATCCACAATCCTTATGTGAGCCATGTACACAAACAGTATACCTTTCTTTTTTGTGAATTCTAAAGATGTATAAGTAGTTACTCACTCATTTGTTACCAAAGATGTATGTATTGTTTTTTTTTTAAAATCCGAACACCCGATCCCAAAGACGTATTTATACGCCCTGTACATTTTTTGGGAACGTTTAGATCATGTTTAGTGCACTTTTGAACTGTAAAAACAGCTGCAAAGTGGCAGAAGTGCATTTTATACAAGCATGGCATGCATCTTTTCTGTGTAATAAAGTGCTCCATCGCAAACAGGAAGTGAAAAAGCGTGGGGTAGTGCAGCGTGTAGGAGGTTACACATCGAAGGGGGGACACATGCACACACACAGTTTGGTTCCAAATGTAAAAATTGTAAATAGTTTCTGGTATGACATTTGAAAATTACAAAATGTTTTGTAAAGCAACCAGGTTTTGTGTTGTTGTGGCGTAGTTGTTTAGATATATCGGCTAAATACATATGGCAAAATTTGTGTCAAAGTGAAAGTTGTGCTTGAAATGTATCATTTCACCAAAACTAGTTTTTCTCCTTTTAAGTGATATTTTGCAGAACTGACTTATGTTTGACTGCTGATTACTAAAGAGGAAAATGGTAGTTGTAGGCTTGGTAGGTGCTATGTTTATGCAGCCCTAGAACACAATATTCCTTGTGCCTTGACAAATGAGAGGGATGTCTTGAAAAACGGCGTTAATGTGCATGTCACATATGTAAATGAAACGTTTGCTTTTTGGAGATTTTTTCAGATGACTTTATAGGGGGAATATGTTATGAGCAGTAATGAGCGTTCTCTTTTTCTGTTTTTATCTCGTTAGAACAATCAGAAAAGAGAAACACATTCATGTTCATGTCTCACGTCTATAAGGATTGTGCATGACGGGCAATTATAAAAAAAAATACAGTTTTCCTTTCATGATGTTCATGAAATGCATGAATTTGTTTGAACAGTTGGGGATGGAGGACGAGGATGTCATTGAGGTGTATCAAGAACAGACGGGTGGACTTTGGAACGAGTAAACCTTCTATCTTCTTAACCTTTTTTTATTTTGTATTTTGCTTTTTTTTATCAATGCATTTTGTTCACTTTCAAACCATCTGGATCAAAACTGTCAGGGCTTCCATGTATCCGAACGGAGAGACGAGAAATAAGACCAGGAGGAATTGCAGGAACCCTCATGTGGATACCATATCCATGATATAATGTTGACACAACCAGGAAGTGTAAAGGAGTCTGTGTTGTTCATGTAAGCCAAATTCTGGAACATAATGTGCCAGGAAGCGTTGCACCATGTGAACAAGTGGCAATTTTTGATGTACTTTATTTTTGGCATCACATTTGTACAGAGTTTGAAATCAGTCCCATTGTTTGCTTTAAAGGTGATGTTAGTGCAACACTTTGCAGCTATGTTGTCCACATTGACAGCCACATCCCCTAAAATAATTATCATTGGTATTAAAAACATTTTTATAATAACAATGGTGACTGTGCTTGTACATGTCTGTGTGTGTTTTCGAGCATTTTGAGTAATACAACCATGTTTTTATCTTCTGTGTGGTTGACTGCTCATATGGGAAGGTTTATGTAAATATATACACGGCTGCATCCGTTGGGAAACACTTGGTTGGCATGTGCTGCCTCTGTTGTGGCGGTTCCTTTTGTGTTGCTGTTGGAATCCGACTGTCCGTACTATAAAGTTCCTCAAGAAGATTGTGTTAAAGATTGTGTTAAATTTGTACACTTTGTGCTTTTGCAAATCAATATTTGAGATCATGACGTGAAGTCAGTCTCCCAAAGTGGTGCACATCATTATTAGCAAGTACAGATCCCAGTCCCAATACTGATCATACTTCTGAGGAACATTGATACAGATGGTTTGAGATTCTGCTGATTTTAGCTTTTTTTCCAAATAAAATATTTATAAATGGAAAACATTTTCTATTATTTTTTTTCTGTATTTGAATGAAAAGCAGGTTTGCCGGCCTCTGCTGGGCCCCTCCAGCCGCATCCGCTGCCTTCTGACTCTCAAAAATCTAAAGCTTTTTCTTTGTGTATACATATCATATCAATATATTGACTAATACATTTCCTGGTTCACTTACAAATGGGCAGCACGGTAGCCTCAAAGTTTAGCATGTTGGCCTCACAGTCAAGAGATCAAAGGCTTGATTCTTTGTTTTGGTGTCTTTATATGGAGTTTACATGTTCTCCGGGTGTGAGTTTTGTCTGGGTACTCCTGGTAAAAGATGCATGGATGGATGACATCAAAACCGCTGACATCCAAAAGAGTCACGTAACACGAATAACACTAAATGTCCCAACTACCTTCATTAGAATGAAATGCTGGGTTATCAGCCGTCCCGCCGCAACCTTACTGGCGACTCGTATCTACAGAACATAAGCCCAGATACAACCATCACGACTGTGCCCACCAGACCCATGGCGATGCCACAGCCCACATGCTGAGAATCAGGGGCCCGGGGCATTTTGAACGCAGGGGGGAACACGATGGTCTGATTGGTCACCACAGAGCTTAGATTCCATGCGAGGGGAACGAGTGACATCCCAGAAGCTGACAAGAACAGCGCTCCCGTGATAAAGAAGCAGCTGGGAATGTTCTTCTCCAATCCAAAGTGGACGTTCCTCAGGGCATAAACCCCACTGCTGTTCCCCACCAAGCCCACCAGCACAGGCAGGAGCATGAGCACTTGACGCAATCTCAGGTGGTGTGGACGCCTCCGAGAAGCCGATGTACCTGCAGTGTGTGACCACAAAGCCGGGGCTTACCTGCGTGTGGCTGTTGAAGCAGAGCCTCCACACGCCCACCCAGGCCATGCCTGAGGTGATTGCTTCGTTGTCATACACCAACCAAACCCTCCACTGGACCAGTCCAAGTGCCACGGCAGTTAGAATCCAGCCCATGCAGCCCAGCCACAAAGCACAAAGCTGGGGATGGGTCATGGCGGGGGGCAAATTCACCAAGAAGTCCACATCAGAACGTCAACAACATGTCCTCTAGTGCTCCGTTGCTTCGACGTCAGGCAGAAAAACACCCTGACATTCCCCTTCCCAACCCTGTAGAATGCCAACGTTTCTTCAGAGTGAAACCTTGAGTGGAAAGGTTCAATACTCCCACTTCCTTATCCTCATCCCACTAACCCAAACCGACTCCCGTCATGACGGCGCTGTAAATGATTGACGTCTCTTACTGTTATTGTGGCTGTCGCTACTCGAACATTCTTTTGGTTTTTGCCCTGATTGCTCGTTTCTACAACCAGGAAATATAAGATAAACAAGAAGATGATCACCTGATCGTTTTATTGCTTTTGCTCCAATGAAATGGAGTGGGGCCGATTCCGTCCACAACTCCTGACAAAGGAGCACTTTGATATGACAGTAAACTACTGAACAGAAAATAAGAACCAGTGATTGCTAAGGTAAGAAAACCCTAAATCTTTTATTATCACACAATGCATATGAATACAGTTTATACGGTTTTATACAAGGTAAATATAAAGACTGACATGTTTTTATGGGTTTCTTTTTTTGATGCACAAGCTGTGCAGTAACACAAAGTACACATTTATTGGTGTAGGATACTACTACACTATGATACTAACAAGAGCCCCTTTCAGCTACTTGTGATTATGAAAAACATTGTCGCATTCCCACCAAAACTACATTTCCTCAGAGCCCAAACTTGAAAAAGTACCTGGTCAGTAGGTTGGTCCAGGATGAGGCCAGGAATTTCTGGAGGGTCCAGCTAACAAGTTGCTGAAAAATGTCATCATTGGAACACACTTGCAAACGAGATGCTGCCAGAAGCAAACGAACGACTCTTTTAAGCCTATTTGCAGAGGGAGATATTCAGCTCTGAATTTACCAGTTGATCTACTCTATGTTCCAATGTTTACCTATGGTCTTGAGCTTTGGGTAGTGACCAAAAGGACATCATGGATACAAGTGGCCGAAATTAATCCTCTGTAAGGTGGCTGGGCTCTCTCTTAAGAGATAGATTGAGAACCACTGCTCCTCTGCATTGAGAGGAGTCAGTCAGTTCGGCTGCTTCCAGGGCGCCACCTCGACCAGATGACCAAATGGTACAACTAGTTTGGCGTACTGCAGCAACAAAAGGTTACTCACAAAAAACATTTTCCGGTAGCCATTTTCAAGGAAAGGTGACAAAACAGTACTGCCTACCCAACCGTTCATGACATTTAGGCGTGGCGTAAAGATGAAAGCAGGGGTGGCTGAATATGATATGGCACTTCCGCATTATTTTGAACGAGCGTAAGATATATGAAACATACATACTTTAAGTCTGAAAATTCCAATATGTTGGATGCAGTTCAGGCTGCACGGCGGGCGAGTGGTTAGCACGGAGACCTCACAGGAGACTCGAGTTCAATCCCACCCTCGGCCATCTCTGTGTGGAGTTAGCATGTTCTCCCCGTGCATGCGTGGGTTTTCTCCGGGTACTCTGGTTTCCTCCCACATTCCAAAAACATGCTAGGTTAATTGGCGACTCCAAATTGTCCATAGGTATGAATGTGAGTGTGAATGGTTGTTTGTCTATATGTAGCCTGTGATTGGCTGGCCACCAGCACCCCCACGACCCTCGTTAGGATAAGCGGTAGAAAATGAATGAATGAATCAATGGATGCGGTTCCTTTAATTACCCCAAATTGAACTGAACCTGAATCTGTACGGTGGGTGAGTGGTTAGCACGCACACCTCAAAGCTAGGAGACCCGAGTTCAATCCCACCCTAGGCCATCTCTGTCTGGAGTTTGCATGTGTGGGTTTTCTCTGGTTGCCTCCCACATTCCAAAAACATGCTAGGTTAATTGGCGACTCCAAATTGTCCATAGGTATGAATGTGAGTGTGAATGGTTGTTTGTCTATATGTGCCCTGTGATTGGCTGGCCACCAGTCCAGGGTGTACCCCGCCTCTTGCCCGAAAACAGTTGGGATAGGCTCCAGCACCCCCCATGAACCTCGTGAGGATAAGCGGTAGAAAATGAATGAATAAATGGATGCGGTTCCTTTAATTACCCCAAATTGAACTGAACCTTGGGCTGCACGGCGGTCGAGTGGTTAGCACGCAGACCTCACAGCTAGCAGACCCGAGTTCAATTCCACCCTCAGCCATCTCTGTGTGGAGTTTGCATGTTCATCCCGTGCATGTGTGGGTTTTCTCCGGGTTTCATCCTCCATTCCAAAAACATGCTAGGTTAATTAGCAACTCCAAATTGTCTGTAGGTATGAATGTGAGTGTGAATGGTTGTTTGTCTATATGTGCCCTGTGATTGGCCGGGCCGGGCGTGTGTACCCCGCCTCTTGCCTGAAGACAGCTGGGATAGGCTCCAGCACCCCTTGCGACCCTCGTGAGGATAAGCAGTAGAATACAAGAAATGGCTGAGAAAACATGACACATCACTGCGGTTTCAATCCATTTCTTCAATTTTCCTGCCTGTCCACAAAAAAACGTTCAAGGGAAACAGTTCAACCAGCAAACACAGTGTATACTGTCCAGATGCCAGTGGAGAGTTTCTTCCTGCGCTCCTGAAGGTATCATAGCCATGGCCTCTGCTCCGCTGGGAGACTGTCCAGCAGGCACTTGAGCTGCTCCTTGCCCAGCTTGATCTTGTCCTCCAGCTTCCGCTGCTCGATGATGAGAGCGGATTTCATCTTCACAAAATGGCGATAGTCATCCAGACACTCCGCGTCCAAGTGGGCTTCCATGATAGCGGAAACCAGACGCTCCCTCCGATCCAGGTTCTCCTTCAGTTCTTTGGCGTCCTCATGCTGTTGTATTAGCAGTTTGCGTTTCTCAGTCAGCGTGTGCTAATAAGAAGAAGTACATGTTTGAAATTTGAACAGTTTTGCAAAAAAAAAAAAAACATCATACTAATTACCTTCTCCTCCGGGGGCGCTTCATCTTCCAGGCTGTTGAGGGCGTTCTCCACCCGGGCGAGACGACCAGACAGTGACAGCAGCAGACTCACAACCTTGTCCAGGTCGCCCACAAACATTCGGAACTTGTCGAGCTGGTTGGGCAAACAGACACGCTGCACAGTGGTCTCCACCTCCAAGCCCAAAGCATCATTGTCTTCTATGTCCTCCTGGAGGCTTTGACGCGCTTCTCGAAGCACCTCGAGCTTCTTTGCCAGGCTGGAGATGAGCTCGTGCTGGAGATATTTGAGATAGAAATCCAAAAGATTAGTTTAATAAAAGTCATGAATAGTCATTAAAAGAGTCAACCTTTTTACTGGCTAGGTCCACGTCCAGCTCATCTTCAGACTCCTGTTCCAAAAGCTGTTCCTTCATGTCCTTCATCTTGATGAGGAGCTCAGCCTTTGGAGCTGACGTGTTGTAGTAGGAAGAGCTGGGAACCAGGGAACCTGTTGTTGAGACATCATCCTCCTCCCTCCTAACAAATGAAGACACAAATGATGATCAAGACCAAGACCACCAGGAGGCAGTCCAGGTAACTCAGCAAAAATGCTGACGAGATCCTCACCTGCTTGTGATAGGTAGCCTGGAGCCGTTGGAGGTTTTTCTGCGCTGCTGGGCCCCCTCAAGGATCTGCTCTTCTGGGGGAAATATTCCCTCCATCAGATCCATGGTGGTCTTCCTTCCACTGTGATCTAAAATGTCCACCAGAGATTTATCTTTGCCCATAATGTCCCGTACCAGCTGCTCTCTCTTGGCCTCTTCCCCCATTGGACCTAACTCAAGACTGTTCCCTTTGACTGGACCAAGTCCGGGGTCCATCGTGGGCTGGTGACTGCAGACAAATAGTGAGGAGGGTGACGCCTCGCCATGCAGGGAGATGTTGATGCCAGGACACCACCACATATCTGACGGGGAGACGACTCTCTCTACGTCTGAACACTCAGTGCTAGTTTCATTTTGGACGATCGTCCCTGAATACATCACAGCTTCACAGAGCTTGAAGTCATTTTCAGATCTGCAAAAAGATTCACTGTTGTTCAGTAATTTGACATTCCTAGGACAGAAAACCGATATAAGAAGCAGACAAAGAGATGACGTCGATTCCAAGCCCTTCAGATAAGCTGCTTACCTTTGAGTTGAGTCCTCCTGCACAGAAAGTGACGGTGAAGGAGAGCACGCTTGATTTAGCGCAAGACAAGACAAAGAGGTGATAGATGCAGACTGCTCCTTTCGTTCCTCGGCTTCTTCGTTATTCCTGTCAGGTCCAGGCATCCTGCACAAGTGAGGTGATTCAGCAGGGGTGGGCCTCTCAGTAGAGGCGTACTGCTGGGTCTCCAAGCCCAATGGCGGCCGCAGCATCGCTGGTTCCTCAAGGGCCTCTGAGAGGAAATCCTGAGATGAGGAAGTTGTTTCAGGATCTGAATGGGGACGGGATGGTGGCACGCCATTGGCTTGTGGGTTTGGGGCTGAGTGCCGGGAGTCAAGGACAGGGCTCAGGTTATGAGGGCCAGAGGAGACCCCGACATCGGCAGGGCGGACAGTATCTTGGCCAGTCTGGTTCTCAGTGGTGCCTGGAAAGGGGGGTTCTTTCCTAGCAGGCAAATAAACAACATTGATTTGAATCAAAGCACAAACACTCATTTGGTTTCAGAGGGTGAGGGGGGAAAGACGAGCCAACAGTGCTTTCGAGTGGCCGAATGAGACAAAGACACGCATCATCCCTGTGAAACACAGGCCTGATTTAGTTCCCTCTGAGTGATCATGGAGGTTACAGTCAGCTTTCTTGAAGTGGACATAAATTTTTTTTTAGACTGAGACACGTTGTTTGTTGTATACATAGCTAGTAAAGTGTAACTGCCTGAGGCCTTGTCTGGTTTTGCGATTTGGAATATAACATGTTATATTGCAAGAAAGGTTCATTGCACATGCAAGATATTTTTATACACACACAAAAAAATAAATCACAATTTGGGATTTTAGGTTTCAGGGTGATTGTGTATTAACACACTATGTAAATTGAAAAATAAAAATAACGGTACAGTGACAAGTCACACACATGTCACAACATACCTACTACCAGATAACTGTTTTTAAAGGTAAGCTATAAAGGTAAAAGACAAAAAGCTGTAAAAATGTTAAAAACTACTATAGACTCCAAACACTACCAACATTAGGACATGACACAGAAAACAACTGGAAATGGCCCAAATGTCATCAGGGACATATTATGCACATTGTCCAGCTTTTTGTATTGAGTTGTGGACTCCTATAGAGCAGTTACACACAATAACCAGCACAGAAAGCTTTCTGGCTCTTCCGGAATCTGCACCTATTCAGCTATATCTCCACCCGCTCCCGTGAACACATTACCCCGGTCCTTAAAAACCTCCACTGGCTTCCCATCCCCCAACGTATCCATTTCAAAGTCCTTCTCATCTCCTACAAAGCTCTCCACAATCTGACCCCTCCATACCTCACAGATCTCCTTCATCCACACAATCCCCCGCGTCCCCTTTGCTCCTCAGACTCCAACCTCCTGGCACTCCCCTGTAAAACCAAGCTCCGAACAGAGCCTTCTCCCTCGCTGCCCCCACCCCATTCACTCCGTGCTTGCCCCGACCTTCAAAAAACAACTCAAAATCCACCTGTTTAAATCCGTTTTTAATGATTGACTGCTACGCCTCACCAACAAACGCTTGGTTGACATCATAAACGGGACTGATGGTTTGTTACTAGAGAGCCTTACCTGTCGCTGCTCTGCTTGTCTTGTGTATTTCTCAACAGGGATGGACTATTCTAAAAAATAAGGAATGTTTTTGTGTGAAATAGAAAATTCTAAAGCATGAATTTTGTCTATTCAAAAATAGAAACTGACACAAGAACCTCTATACAGCACTTTGGCTCACCTGTGCATGGAAGTCTGCAGAGGGAGAAGATCTGGCTCTCTCATGGAAGCACATAACCTCCTCCTCAGCTTCGGTGTCTAGGATGTTCTCTGCTGAGTAATACCTGCCTTGGATCTTGGCCTCTGATGTCCTCTTCTGTTTTCTCCATGAGGCTTGGTACTCAGCAAAGGTTCCCAGCCTCTGTTGGTCCTGTTGGACCTCCTCCCATGGAGGGTTCAGGGAGCTGGCTTCGCCACACAGATGAGTCACCTCCACTTTTTCTGATAAAGTTCTGTCCTTGCTTTCTGTACCGGACTTTGTCACTGACTTAACCGGCTCAGAAACTGCAGGCTTGGCATCAAACAATTCCATTTGGGGAAATGACGCAACCTGATGCTCTCTGTCCATTCCTAGTCTGTCTATCTTGTCCGGTTCTGAGAAAGAATGTGTTCGCTTGGCCAAGGGAAAGCGCTTACGCCCTCTAACACGTCCATTGGTGGTTTTAAAGACTGGCGCCTCTCCTCCAAAGGGCTCTAGATCTCGTCTCTGGAAGGAGGTTGCCTTAAGAACCCTGGCCTGCGCCTCTTTCAGATTGTCTTTGTACGTGTTTGAGGAGGAGACGCTACACGATGTAGACGTCTCTCCAGCTTTCCACTCCGCCAGGTTGGCATCATCGACATTGCAAGTCAGCGTCGCGGCACTACGGCTTTTTTGCAGCTCAACTTGCTTCTGCCTCACTTCATTCCGTAGTGTGGTGGCAAAACGGTCACTGCGCCGACCGACTTTCCCGCAACTGGAGTCGTAGACATTCTGGGGTGACGCGGTGCTCGTGGGCGGGACTGTTCTACTCTCCTGTGCCAGAGAATGAAGTAACGGGGTCCTCAAGGCGGATATTCTGTGGTCTTCTTGAGGCACCCAGGGATCATGGAGTCTTGAAAGGCTGAAATGCTTTTTATTTTGATGAACTGAGAAAATTGCCTGTCCTTCACTTCTCTTTGTGGCTTCCTGAGGGCTGTGGGAGCGTTCAGAACTTTGATGGTCAAGGAGGACATTTCTTAGAGGGCCACTGTGTTCCTTATTTTCATTATATGGCACAGGCCTGGTCTTTTTGTTGACCGGGCCTGAGTATCTGTTCTGTTCTCTGTTTTCTATTTTTGTGGGTGCAATGTACGTCTTCATCGGCAGATCCTGAAGACTGCGATAGTAACTTCCAACACTCTGAATATTGGTGGGAGGAGCTAAGAATGTCTGGGTGTAGAAAGGACTCTCGTCACTGTATTGCCTCTGGTGGGCTGGTATGTTGGTGTGATGAGACAATCTGACATCAGTGCTGGACAAGGAGAAATGTTTCTTTGGGCGTGGTTGATTGTGTTCACCTGCTCTATTGGGATGGAGTAACTCCTTGTCAGACAGCGGGGTGAAGCTACGTCGAGATTCTGAGGGTTTATCTGAGAGGGATTTGTTGCTATCGGTCAGCTTTTCACCCATCCTGTCATAAGTTCTTCGATGTCTCTCAGGTCCCTCAGAGTATGTATTTTGCTGCCACAACACCTTTGTGGCAGCAAAACTATCACTTTGCAATTGGAGAGGCGGAGACGGAGATTTCTTCTTCTCTGGTACCTGCCGCAATGGGCCAGCGCCGGGCCTCAGATCACTCGTCATCCGAGATGAGTTCCGCTCATGTAACCATGACCCCTCGAGGTGAAGAGCCTGCAAGTATTTGGGCCGCTCTGTTGAAACAGACCCTCCACCGGGAAATCCCTTGAAAAAAATGTTTTCAATACTCGTCCCCGTCCTTGGATCGAGAAACGGAGGACCCGAGACAGCGGAGAAGCAGCTGAATGTGTCTCTTCTGCTTTGTGTTTTACTGAGAGGCTCAGTGATGCTGGTGTATGTAGTTGGAGAAGAACAATCTGCTGGGAAGGGATGAGCAGGACGCTCGAGTTTCTCCATGCCGTCCGCTGGGCTCAGCTGCCCAGTTCGCAGATGCAGGTTATTCTGGTCCACTTGAAAGGATGACTCCTTGGACCTGGTGTGTTGGGTCAGATGACCGTGTAAAGTTACAGTGTCATAACCTACCACTATTCTTTAGGATTTACTCTAGTCTACCCACCTTGCCTCCTTTGGCTGCCACACTGGCACCGACGTGGACTCTCTGCCAGGACACTCTGACTCCTCCTCTTTCAGCTTGGAAGAATGCCAGGAATGAGGCCGTGAGCTGGAATCATTCTTTCTGCCAAATAGAAATACAAGGAATGCTTTAAACATTGCAGCACATAAAAGATCCCAGAACTGAAAGGTATCACAATGGAGTGTCCTATTCTCAATTTCGGTTTACTTCTTCATGTTCATATGGACACAATATCCCTATGTTAACCTCAATACGGTAAATATTCAGAAAAAGTTTGACACATGGAAAAACCTTTTCAGAACCCCAATTCCAAACACATTTTCGATTATTAAAAACATGATCTGAAATCC
Organism: Doryrhamphus excisus; assembly: GCF_037039965.1. NCBI lineage: Eukaryota > Metazoa > Chordata > Actinopteri > Syngnathiformes > Syngnathidae > Doryrhamphus > Doryrhamphus excisus. Next base: position 14,603,495 of record NC_136371.1, read on the forward strand.
TGGCACATGCCTGCTTCAACCCAAATTGTACCTTACACAATCCATGGAAATACAGTATTAAAATTATGTTCACTGCTCAAATTGCAAAGGATTGTGGGATTTGTCTCGGTCTGGAATGCCCCCAAATGTAGATGGTTGACACTTCTGGGATGAAGAGGAACCAAATGTAAGTCCATCGATGGGCATAGGCACCTGAACAGTACTATTTTTTATGAGTACTGTATCTGAAAAATATAGAAGTCAGTTTCCGCCACTGAAAAAAAAAAATGGTAAGTCGAAATGATGATAAAAAGTCGAAATTACGAGATAAAAAGTCAAAATAACGAGATAAAAAAATCACAATTCAAAATAAAAAGGCAAAATTATGAGTCATACTAGTGAGATAAGTTGAAATAACGAGATAAAAACTCACAATTACAACATAAGTCAAGATTTTGAGATAAGAAAGTCTAAATTATGAGAGAGAAAGTCTAAATTTTGAGATAAAAAGTGGCAATAACGAGATAAAAAGTGGCAATAACGAGATAAAAAGTGGCAATAGCAAGAACATTTTTGAGATAAGAAAGTCGAAATTATGAGATAAAAAGTCATAAAAGTGAGATAAAAAGTTAAAATAATGAGATAGCTTTGTAGAAGAGTAGCAGCAGCTCTTCTCTCCTGTTCAGACGTGGATTGTGAGTACATTGAGGAGTACTTTAAGTGTGGCTTTACAAGTGATGAAATACTTCATTTGCTGGTGAATTCACATCGAATTGTACTAAACAAACGCACATTGGAAAGAATTTTGAGGCACCAAAATAATAAAAGGTATGTGGCTGTTCACAACTGTCTAGCCATTTTGCCAAGTGACGAAGATGACGGCACCTTTCGACTTTCTATCTTGTAATTTCGACTTTTTATCTCGTAATTTTGATTTACCATTGGGATATTTTTTTTATACAGCGCCGGAAATGGGCTTCCATAGAAAAAGAAGCCTGTTTCTGACTATTTGATAGAAATAGTCAACAAAATGTGACATAATAATAATAATAATAATAATACATTTTATTTGTATAGCGCTTTTCAAGATACTCAAAGACACTTTACAAAAGAATGAAGTTGAATAGAACAAGTAAACAGAATGAAAGACACACCAAAATACAACATTCATTGGTTAATACACAGTTAAAAAAGCGGGGCGGGGCACAGCAGTCAGATATAAAAGGTTAGACATTAAAAACAGATTTAAAGAGGTGGGTTTTGAGTTGTTTTTTGAAGTTGGGAAGGTCAGGGCAAGCACGGAGTGAGTGGGGCAAAGAGTTCCAGAGAGTGGGGGCAGCGATGGAGAAGGCTCTGTCTCCCCAGGTTCGGAGCTTGGTCTTACAGGGGAGTGCCAGGAGGTTGGAGTCTGAGGAGCGAAGGGGACGCGGGGGATTATGTGGATGGAGGAGGTCTGTGAGATATGGGGGGGTCAGATCGTGGAGGGCTTTGTAGGTGATGAGAAGAACTTTGAAGTGAATGCGTTGGGGGACGGGAAGCCAGTGGAGGTTTTGGAGGACAGGGGTAATGTGGCGGTGAGGAGGCGGGCAGCGGAGTTCTGAATATATTGTAGTTTGTTGAGGGTTTTGGAGGGTGTACCGTAGAGAATGCTGTTGCAGTAGTCGATTCTGGAGGTGATGAATGCATGGATTAGGGATTCAGCGGCAGAGAATGTAAGTGATGGACGGAGTCGGGCTATGTTCTTAAGATGGAAGAATGCAGTCCGGGTTAACTGTTTGATGTGGGGTTCAAATGAAAGGGTGGGGTCTAGGAGGATACCAAGGTTGCGGATGAGCGGGGATGGAGTGAGGGTGGCGCTGTCAAATTGAAGATGGAAATTATGGGTGGGCGCTGTGGTGTTTTTGGGACCAATGATGATAATATCTGTTTTGTCACTAGTTTGAGAAAATTTTGTTCCATCCAAGTTTTGATATCAGCTAAGCAGTTGGTGAGGGTGGAGTAGATGTTGGAGGTGATGGAGGTGGTAGAGATGTATAGTTGAATATCATCGGTGTAGCTGTGGAAATTGAGGCGGAAATTTTGGACGGGACGAAAAAAAAAAAAAAAAGTCGATCTGGTCGATCGCGGCGTGACATTAAAAAAATATATCATCCTAGCATCAATGCCGTCACTTGATTGATATACAGGGCAGCCATTCAGATGACAACTGAATGTTGCCCTTCGGGTGACCAATCAAATCAAACAACGTCTCAAATGCAGCAGAACTTACGATGTCAGCCTATCATCCATCCCCGTTACTTGATTGACATACAGGACAACCAGTCAGATGACAACTGAATTTTGACCTTTAGGTCACCGCTCATGCGTAAACAACGGTGCAAAGTGCTAAGCTAGTCGGCGAATTGCGGCAGATTTTAAGCCCTCGCTAAAGTTTATGGTCACTAAAATGAGTGAAGTAGCTGGACCAAGTAAAAAGGCAAAAACATATCACTTCCATACGGAATGGGAGGTGGACTTTTTTTTCCCACAATGTCTTTTTCGAAGTGCTACTGTCCGGACTATGCATCCCTGGCTGATTCAATTCAGTGAAAGTCATCAAAATAACTCAGGTAATTACAAAAAATGTTAATAGTTAATTATGTGTGTTTTGCAATATTGGCTCATTTGGTTATGTAAGGTACATCAACATACATTGTATGTACAAATAATCCTCAATACATTTGAAAATAAATAGATGTTTTGCATTTTTGTAGTCGGTAGATCATTTTGACTCGGTCATTTTAAAAGTAGCTCGCATGCTGAAAAAGTGTGAGCACCCCTGATGTAGAGGATGAAGAGAAGAGGACCAAGCACCGAACCTTGGGGAACACCTTGAGGTAAAGGGGCTATGGAGGAGGAGCAGCTATTTATGTGCACAAACTGTTGACGATTGGTGAGGTATGATTGGAGCCAGGACAGTGCAGAATCAGTGATATTGAGGCTGGTTTTGAGGCGGGACAGGTCTAGGCGGTGAGGTCTAGGAGGATGAGGATGGTAAGATGGCTGGAATCGGAGGAGAGAAGAAGATCATTGGTGATTTTAAGAAGAGCCGTTTCAGTACTGTGTTTGGGACGGAAACCGGACTGGAAGGATTCACACAGGCTGTTGGAGTTGAGGTGAGTTCGAAGTTGAGCAGCTATGACACGTTCAAGGATTTTGGACAGAAAGGGGAGGTTGGATATGGGACGGAAATTGGAGAGGTTATTGGGATCGAGACCAGACTTTGAGTGTGGGGGGGATTGCCGCCAGCTTGAGAGACTGTGGGACGGATCCAGTGATAAGGGAGGAGTTAATGATACTTGTGATCAGCGGGGAGATGATGTGGAGGCAGGGTTTAATGAATGAAAAAGGGATAGGATCCAAGGAGCATGTTGGAGTCTTTATACCGGACATAAAGGGTTGCAGCCTGGCAGAAAAAAAACTTTACTATGTAAATGGAAATATTGGTAACTTGCCTTGCCTGAAAGAGAACCTTACTCATGTGTCATGTGTGCCTGTCAACGTCGCGAGGCTAATGTCGGTAACAATCTGACCAATATGGAGTCTGTTTCACTTTAAGAGTAATCCTCTTTGGTCTCACATACCCTTTGAAGCGGTTCTTCCTGGGTAGCGTGTCGCAAAAGAAAGACGTTTATCATTCTTGTTTGACACAGGGAATTGTTAAAGATTTACAATCTGAAGAATGAGGCTAAAATAGGAAACGCTAAGTGATCAGAGGACACCTACATAGCTACAGGCCAGCTACTTAATTGTACCTCATGGAGCTTCGCAAAATCTTGGTGAGAAAGCACCTCGCCACATGAACTTCGCTTTCCGATGGCATTGTGTGTGGCGAGACAACATCAACCATTTTAGCCCTAATCGTGCCGAGCAAGGGAGAGAAAAGGAGAAAGGAGAGATGATTTGTCATGACGATTTTCTCTGAAACAGATGGAGACATGGGGAAACAGCACCAACACATATAGCAACCCTGTTCACCTTTGTTGGCGTGGAAACACAGACATTAGCCGGTCAGGTGATGCTTACGTATACTTGTATACCAATACGTATTGCATGTTCTCCCCGTGCATGCGTGGGTTTTCTCTGGGTACTCCGGTTTCCTCCCACATTCCAAAAACATGCTAGGTTAATTGGTGACTCCAAATTGTCCATAGGTATGAATGTGAGTGTGAATGTTTGTCTATATGTGCCCTGTGATTGGCTGGCCACCAGTCCAGGGTGTACCCCGCCTCTCGCCAAAAAGGATAGGCTCCACAACCTTAGAAGATAAGTCGTATAGAAAAAGGATGGATGGATGGAACCTACAACAGTTTCTTGACACAGTTTTCCTCCATTTCTGTATATTGTATTTTTTATTTTATACTCTTATCTAACACACAGAAATAAGGCTGTCTTCTAGGAAGTTGAATCTAATAGTCAAATGTTTTTTTAAAGCGCACAGCCTTTCTCGTTTTAAACGATATCCAATGATGATGTGCTCTATCGAAGAAGCTGGTGACACAAGTTGCAATTTTCCAAATATTTACACACTTTGAAGGATTTTTTTCATAGCAAAACACAAAATAGACACAAAAAAAATCAAAATAGGCTATTTATAACAAAACCAAAGATATTCTTTGTAAAACTGTATGCTCAACAGGAGCCGTGGGCACCCCCCCCATTTAGTTACAGTGGTAAAATCTTGATCACATGACATTTTCATATGATTGATAGTTGAGTCAGACTTTGAATCAACTCATCAACTATTCAATACAAGGAAGGCCATTTCCGGTTGGGTTTTGGGGACTGGGCTCCTCACTGCAGCTTGTGAGGCTCTGAGGGCGGCAAGGCGTATGGGCGTGGTGAGTGCATTGATGTAATACTACATTTTTGGCCGGACTGAACTACATTATTCTCGTAATCGACTGGCAACATCCCAAAGATTGGACAGTAGTATCTCAAAAGAGGCGGTGACCCCTGACCTGGATAGAACCCCCTTAAATAGGCCCCGTTTATGTTGATAATCTGTGTTGACCAATGCTAAAAGTACATGCTGGATTATGTCTATGATTGAATCTTTCAGAAAGTAACATTTTGATAGAGGAGCTGGTCAATAATGGGGTGGGGGTGGAGGGGCGGGGGGTGTAAGACACTCAAGATGCAACCCCGCCGGTGGAGCTCTGAGGTGTATCAACGCTTCATCAGCTTGTGACATTTGACACTGAATGGCCAGTAAGACAAGACTGATTTACCGTCGTAAAGAAGAAAAAAAAAAAACTCACCAAACGCAAGGACAGACGCCTGAAAAGAAGTTGCACTTCACTGCACCTTCACTCCCGTGTGACACAAGAGCCCGTGCCGTGTACAAACCACACACCTTGTGCTGCCGGCAGATTTCTGGAGGGATTATAAAAGGGGATTTGAGAGGAGGGGAGGAGTTATTGTCCTGCATGGCGTCCTTGCTGTAATCTAGGCTTTTGGAAAGTAGCTCTCATGTCAAGAAGAGCTGCATTCAATAACCTTTTAACACTAAACATGTGTGTGCAAAAGTATTTCACAAGCTTTTTTGCCACTTTTGATTCTGTGTCCTTGTGGGCCGGCAGTCTGGAATGTTTGCCTTGTGGAGAGAGCAGACAATGTCACACTGAGCTCCACCAGCAGTGGGAGAAACACAAAGCACGCCACTGCATCATCCCGTGGCCGACGGTTCACCTGTCCAAAATGAGATATTTAAACTTCCGTCACCTGAGCTGTGCTGCCGAGTCAAAAGCCTGCTGACGACAGGCCCGGAACGTGGGGCCTACAAACACGACAACACAAAGCAAACTGCCAGAGTCATCACAGATGGGCTTATCTGGGAAGTAAAGCATGAGCGAAGGACAATAACCACCAAAAACCTGATCATGTGGAGCTGTTATCCACACTATACACTATATCCAATATATCCTAAATTATTATGTCAACTCACGCACTACTTTTTGATTGCAACACAGAATTATATTGGCGCAGGCATGAGACAAAGGTGGGAAAGAGGAAGTACCTGTGAGTAGAATCCCAACATGTCCAGAAAGCGTGAAAGCAGCCAGTCTGTGTGCTTGTAGCGGCCAAAGCCCTTGAGCACAATGGGCTCGGCTGATGTGGCCTCTCACCTAGGCAACATGGACCATACCATCCTCCAACAGCAGGGGAGGACACTCCCACACACACACACACACACACATACCTGGAAACTCTAAAAGCTCTCACACTCTTCTGTGTAGCGTCTGTCATTTTGTCATTTTTGCCACAAAGTCCACCTCCTCCCGTCAGCTATATCATCACCATGTGTTCTGTGACCACCACCACACCCCTCCCTCCCATACACCCACACACCCACCCACCATCGCTTGACCCGTGGCTTTGCAACTCCTAATTGGATTCAACCTCCACCACTCCAAGCACGGACATTAGCAACTACAACAAAGCCAAAGAGAGGAAACAAAAATAAAATGTCACATGACTTCCTTTTGGCGCTTCTTTTTTAATGCTTCTGTACTTTATGGAGTAGCTGGTAATAGTAACAGTAATCTGGATCATCTCAACACTTACAAAAACTGTTATACATTTTTAGTTGTTAAAGATAAATTATATAATAAACCCCCAACATGCTCAGAATAAAAACAATTTTTTTTTGGGTGGAATAAAAATTATGGTCTACAAGCAAAATACTTCCGTAACAAATGTAGTGACATTTTCAGAAGTGCATATTGGCTATCGTTTCCATGATACAGTATTGGGTCAAAATAGGAAATTGATGCAAATTAAAAATTAATACAAAAGTTGTTTCCTTTTATTTGAAACATTTCAAAATGAAAATACTGAACATGTAAACCGAGTTAAATATAATAAATTACAAAATAAGATAAAAGTAAAGTAATTAACTAAACTTTTACTACATAATTGGTTCCATCCGTATGCTGGATTTTTTACTATAAAGTAGATGCTTTTGTTTGTGGGTGTTTTTGGAATTAAAAGAAAAACTGATTTAAAAAAAAAAATCTTAAGTATACCCAGGTTCCCTGGAGTTTGCACATTTGAGAACAAGTGCACTAAAAAGACATGGACTACTGCTGAAACTGAAAAGAACGTAGTAGCCATAGTCAAGTACAGGCTGTTTAATTTACAACAAAAAACATCAGCGTGCAGCATGTTAAAGAAAACATTGCTACGTCTTTAAATCTGCCTTGGGAATAAAAAGTGGACCCTCCTAGCAGCCAATCATAGAGTCCTGAGCGCAGAGACACACTCACATCTCACGGTGCCGCCGCACGAATCACTTTGTCTCTCCAAGATGCTCCTCTTGCTGGGTCTGGCCAGCGTCCTCTCTGCTGGCTTCTCAAGGGAGCTGAACCGGACCTCCAAGCTGCTGGCGGATGGTACAGAGCAGTGCTCAGCCTGTGAATTCAGGGAGCACAGCAAGCAGATGAGACTCTATAGCATCAAGTCCCAGATCCTCAGCATCCTGCGGCTTGAGCAGGCCCCCAACATCAGCAGGGACATGATCCAGCAGCTGCTCCCCAAAGCACCGCCTCTGACACAGCTCCTGGACCAGTACGACCCGCGGGTGGAGGACGAGGACCACGCCACCACAGAAACCATCATCACCATGGCAACCAAGTGTAACTAACCATTGTTATTCTGCTGAGAGATGTATAAGTCCTGAGCACACGGTGCACCTTGGGGGTATTATAGCATGTAACGACCTGAAAATGCAACATTTGTGTGTCTTTAAAATGTGCATTTCCTTTTCCCTTCTATCGTAGTACAAAACTAAACTTTAATTCTTTCGATTCGCTTTTTCTTTCATCAGAGCACCAAATAAATGGCAAGTCATCATTTCATTCAGTTGGAACACCACCTAAACTTCAAGGCATCTTATGATGCATTTGTCCTTCAATCGGAGCACCAACTAAAGGCAGTGCATGTTTTACTTTTCTGCCAATTGGAGCACCAACTAAAGGGCATCGCATGTTTTACTTTTCTGCCAATTGAAGCACCAACTAAAGACATTGCATGTTTTACTTTTCTGCCAATTGAAGCACAAACTAAAGGCGTCGCATGTTTTACTTTTCTGCCAATTGCAGCACCAACTAAAGGGCATTGCATGTTTTACTTTTCTGCCAATTCAAGCACCAACTAAGAGGCATCCCAACGTTTACTTTTCTGCCAATTGACGCACAAACTAAAGGCGTTGCATGTTTTACTTTTCTGCCAATTGAAGCACCAACTAAAGGCATCACATGTTTTACTTTTCTGCCAATTGAAACACCAACTAAAGACATCGCATGTTTTACTTTTCTGCCAATTCAAGCACCAACTAAAAGGCATCCCATGTTTTACTTTTCTGCCAATTGAAGCACCAAATAAAATGTATCGCATGTTTTACTTTTCTGCCAATTGAAGCACCAACTAAAGACATCGCATGTTTTACTTTTCTGCCAATTGAAGCACCAACTAAAGGCATCGCATGTTTTACTTTTCTGTCAAATGAAGCACCAACTAAAGACATTGCATGTTTTACTTTTCTGACAATTGAAACACCAATTAAAAGGCATTGCATGTTTTACTTTCCTGACAATATAAGCACCAACTAAAAGGCATCGCATGTTTTACTTTTCTGCCAATTGGAGCACCAACTAAAGGGCATCGCATGTTTTACTTTTCTGCCAATTGAAGCACAAACTAAAGGCGTCGCATGTTTTACTTTTCTGCCAATCGCAGCACCAACTAAAGGGCATTGCATGTTTTACTTTTCTGCCAATTCAAGCACCAACTAAGAGGCATCCCAACGTTTACTTTTCTGCCAATTGACGCACAAACTAAAGGCGTTGCATGTTTTACTTTTCTGCCAATTGAAGCACCAACTAAAGGCATCACATGTTTTACTTTTCTGCCAATTGAAACACCAACTAAAGACATCGCATGTTTTGCTTTTCTGCCAATTCAAGCACCAACTAAAAGGCATCCCATGTTTTACTTTTCTGCCAATTGAAGCACCAAATAAAATGTATCGCATGTTTTACTTTTCTGCCAATTGAAGCACCAACTAAAGACATCGCATGTTTTACTTTTCTGCCAATTGAAGCACCAACTAAAGGCATCGCATGTTTTACTTTTCTGTCAAATGAAGCACCAACTAAAGACATTGCATGTTTTACTTTTCTGACAATTGAAACACCAATTAAAAGGCATTGCATGTTTTACTTTCCTGACAATATAAGCACCAACTAAAAGGCATCGCATGTTTTACTTTTCTGCCAATTCAAGCACCAACAAAAAGGCATCGCATATTTTACTTTTCTGCCAATTGAAGCCCCAACTAAAGACATCGCATGTTTTACTTTTCTGCCAATTGAAGCCCCAACTAAAGACATCGCATGTTTTACTTTTTTGTCAATTGAAGCACCAACTAAAGACATTGCAAGTTTTATTTTTCTGACAACTGAAACACCAGTTAAAAGGCATTGCATGTTTTACTTTTATGACAATATAAGCATCAACTAAAAGGCATCACATGTTTTACTTTTCTACCAATTCAAGCACCAACTAAACTGCAAAGCATGTTAACACCAACTATATGACAAGGCATGTTATGTTTCATATGTTTACCTTCCATCGGAGCACCAACTAAACTACATGGTGTCTTATTTTTCACTTTCAATCGGACCACCAACTATGTGACAAGTAATGTGATGTTTTACTTTTCGAGGTTTCAAGACTACAGGCGTCTTAGTTGACAGTTTTTCTTCGATCAGGGCACCAACATAACTGCAAGTCATTTTATGATTGACTTTTTCTTTATTCGGAGCACCAACTAAACTACAAGGCATTGTGTATGATTATTCTAGGTACCAAAAACAGCCAAAATAGCTGTGTCCACTGAAAGCTTCATCCTCTAGTGACCCTGAATGCACAGCATGATGCAAAACTGAACATTTGCTATATGAATGATCTCTTTCAGCAGATTCCATCGCAACAGACAAGCTATCCTATTGCCTGTTCAGCCTCAGTCCAAAGATCCACCCTGAGAACATCCTGAGTGCTCAGCTGTGGGTTCACCTGCGACCCGTCGACATGGTTACCACAGTCTTCCTGCAGATCTCACGCCTCAAACCCGACAAGGAGGGAAACAACACCCGGGTCAGAGTGCGCTCTTTAAAGGTCGATACTGATGCCGGCACCGGATCTTGGCAGAGCATCGACATTAAGTCTCTGCTTCAGGCATGGCTGCGTCAACCAGAGAGCAACTACGGCATTGACATCAATGCTTTTGACCCCCAAGGAGAAGACCTGGCAGTCACATCTGCAGAGCCTGGAGAGGAAGGGCTGGTGAGTGCACCTTATTCATTTATTCCTCGTAGGTCTCGCTGAGGGGTGTCCAAACTTTTTTCACTGGGGGCCCCATACTGAAAAATCATGGGGGAAAAACATGGCGCATTACTGATCATGTTTAAATGATCAGCACTACTGATTCATGGCAGCACATCTATCATGTGCGTAAGTTGACTGCCTAAGTTGATGCCTACTGTTTTTATCGAGATAAAATTTGAGACCCAAAGTATCACCCATTCAACATGAGTTAGCTAGTCCAAGGGACGTCGACATAAACAAGTGAGTGCCACTATATACTTAAAAAAACTACTTCTCTGTCAGTTTTGTGTTATTCCCCATTTTTGCTGATGTTTTCTTCGGTAATTGTATATATATATGGATATATACAATGTGCCGTGGGACAAAAGGAAATTCTCATGGGCACACTTTGGACACCCCTGGTTTATCTAATTAGATTTTTTAGACAATATGACAATCCATATCAGAAATATGTGTGTGCACAAGTGCGCCATTTCTTTCCAGCAACCATTCATTGAAGTCAAGATACTGGACAGCCCAAAGAGATCCCGGCGTGACTCAGGCCTAAACTGCAACGAAGAGTCTGCGGAAACACGCTGCTGTCGTTACCCGCTCACCGTTGACTTTGAGGAATTCGGTTGGGACTGGATCATCGCTCCAAAGCGTTATCGAGCCAACTACTGCTCGGGAGAGTGCGAGTTCTTACACCTGCAGCAGTACCCGCACGCACACCTGGTAAATAAGGCCAACCCAAGAGGCACAGCGGGACCCTGCTGCACGCCCACAAAGATGTCGCCCATCAACATGCTCTACTTCAACCGCAAGGAGCAGATCATCTACGGAAAGATCCCTTCCATGGTGGTGGACCACTGCGGCTGCTCCTGATGCACACAACACGCAACAGTACAGTTTGATAGCAGCACTCGATGCAACGATTAGATGCAGTTGTGGATTTGTAGAGTTTTAAAAACAACACAGTATCTGTTTTAGTGCATTTAGTTTTGCACAGGTCTGTGAGCCACATTCGGCTGTGACGGACCCCTGCTACTTCCTGTCCCTTCTGTCTGATTTGAGCTTTGGCCAAAAGAAAGCCTGCATGGTGTCTAACATGTGCTTTCATTTGAAAAACACTGAACTGAATGCCCTTTCCTTCCCCGCGCATGTTTGCAAACCCCTCACTGGGAATCACATGCTATTAATTTATCAGGACATTTAGAAAGGTTGTGTATGATTTATAGTATAATATAATGTATGTATGTATTGTATACGTCATATGCACATTATAGGAAAACACAATTCCCTGTAATGAAATTATTTTTTTGCTGTCCACAACATAAGAAATCATGTCAACAATATCTTGATTTCATGCATGATAAGGTCAGCTCGATCCGTCAGATCAAACAGAGAATGATCCGTCATTCTCTGTTCATTTGCTAGCAATAGTTCGGATGAATGGCAAAATTTAAAAAATTTTAAAAAGTGATGCAGATATTTTGGCATTTATTATCAACTCCTATGTTGTTTATCAAATCCTATAAAGCGGCACAAATCGGAAGTCCTTCTAAGCACTCAGGAGTGTGACCAACCACAGTGGACCACAGTAGGTGTGCCTGGAGGTGGGGTGTGGGTGGAATACATTAAAAGCAGGAAGCACGAAATCCAACAAATACAACTCAATAGATGCAGATTCTGGAAGAACTAGAAAGTATTCTGTGCTGGTTATTGTGTGTAGCTGCTCTACAGAGTCCACAACTCAATACAAAGGCATGAAAAATGAGTATAATAGGTCCCCTTTCAGCTCAAAAATACCTCTGGTGAGTGTATGTACATCTGGGTGCAAAGTATATGCGCAGTGACGATATAATGATGCAGTTGGCTCTGATGCAAAGGCAATCTCTCTTTCAAGCAAGTGGGGGTGTTGGATTTGATGCTGCGTGCAGATGTCCCGGGTGTTGTTGTTGTGCTTCCTGGGGATTTCTGACCCAAACTATTGGGACACAGAGTCCACACGATGCCCATTACTGTACTGACCTCGAGTTCACATTTTGCACCAAAGAAGTCACTGCACTCAGCTAACTTTATACTCAGCAAGTCACCAAGCAGATGGGAAAGGGAAACCTTATGACCTTCTTTCGTTAAACAGTCTATCTCTTCAACACATTAAAAAATGTAAAATGACTTGTGGTGTTCAGTTTTATTTCATGAATAAATATAGTAAATATGGTCTTCAACTCCCTTCTCCTTGAAACTAATCCCTATTCTATTCCATTCCCTAATACTGCATACATTTAGGTTCGTTTTTTGACAAGAGTTTCACTAGAACGTGAAAAGTCACTGTCAAAGAGTTTAGGTTTCAGTTTCAAATGCTTCTGAGTTCCTTTCGCTTTCCCTGAAAACACATGGTCACTTTGGCTGTTCCAGCCAATGGTCGTACTCCCTCGGTTATTATTGTTATTCTTTTACTTTGGATGATTTTAAACAAACATTTAGATTTCTTCTACCACAAAAAATAAACCAAAACCTGATCACTTTTTTTAACTCCAAATCGCGCAACAACGAGACGTTTCGGTGTGTAAATGTTGTCTTGGGTTGTCTTGTTCGTGTAGGTAAGTGGCATTAAGGACGGAACAGCCGACATTCCGCCAGCTGATTGGCTATCATAAGCTGGAGGCGGAACTTTGTCGGGTGTTCTCGGCGGCGATTGGATTACTTGCGTGAAACCTACAAACAGTCTGACAGATTCGTTGTCGGAACAAGGAACTAGGTTCACTCGTCACACCGAGCCTTCATTTACCTTCAAACGGTAACTTTTTCTATGTATTCATCTCTACACTGGCAATGTTGAACAAATGTCAATATGTTCTTTTATGGGTTGCTACTGTGATAAGCCGCTCGTAAGTTTGCTAACTAACTGTAATACTTAGCTTGTGTACATTGCATGCGATGTGTTGATATCGCTGATTAATGTACTACTGTGTTATATGAACGATATAACGCTTTATTTTTTGGAGTCTTCCATTATAATAGTAATAGTAATAGTATAATATAATAAAACTCAAATCCGTTTACAATAGGGGTGTCCGAACTTTTTCCACTAACACAGTAAAACCAATCCAATATATGGCAATATATCCTAAGCTATCTGAAAATAATATTTTAGCTTTTACTGTATATGAGACAAAGCAAATCCATGTAATATCTAAAATATATATATTAAACATGCCGGTGTCGCAGTTTTCTTCTGATAAGATGAATTTTGTTGACCATGTTCACCAGGAGATGGCGCAGTGGCGCAAGCTTCAGCTGCTGGACTCCAAGTACTTGGAGCAGGTAGACCAGCTGTATGACGACTCCTTCCCCATGGACATCAGACAGTACCTGAGCAAGTGGATTGAGAGCATAGACTGGTGAGATGACGCCAAACTTCTGCAATACCTGACAGCTTATCCAATGAAGAATCATACAGTGGTCGGCTGGGGTAAACACGCAGCAACGTCCAAATGCTCCTGATTCCAAACCAAAAACAGACAAACACCATAAAACACACTCAATGGGAAAATGCTGCAGTCATAAAAAACACTACAGCATCAAAAACAACGTTTAACATTGTTGCACATTTACCCCTGTCGGCCACCATTATTAACATGATTAAAATTAAATTATAACCCCTAGCATGATATATAAATGGATGTTTTTTTTCTCAGTTTAGGAAAAAACAAAGCTGAATCATTTATATTAATCCATCATTGCACTGCTTATGGTTGTTTACATCCAAATATCACTGCATTTTATGTGTTCTTTTATTGCATTTATTTATGGATGTTTGTACACATTCAGAGATGACATTTAACATAATTAAACACCTCCGGATTCACGGTGTACAGTGGGCCATGTTTTTTGAACGCGCTATGCCGGACTTTTCCAATCAGTCAGGGAAATAAAACTATAAGTGACCACAATCTTATGCCAACATTGAAGCAGCAAATTATTTACACTTGTACTGCAAATTCGGTGGCCAACGCAGGTTAGTAGGACCTTAGTAGCGCGGTTATGTTAAACTTTGCATATTCTGCATCATAAAACAGGTTTTCAAAAATAAAAATAATTTGTGAACGTGTACTCCTATGTACAATGTAATATCAAGACCACAAAAAAAAAAAAGAAATCTTGAGGTTTTGAGGATAAACTTGTAAATGTACAAGTAATTTGCCCAAGGTCTATAGCTGGGCAATAGTGTTAAAATAAACTGAGATTTTGAGAATAAAAAATGTTTAACTTGTAATCAGACATTGTCTGAGACCGTTGGCCTTGGGCCTGTGGAGGGGGGGTAAAGAACGCGGAAGTGACAAACATCAGACGTGCTGATCTGCTTGTAGACCCGTAATATTACGACTTTAGTCTCAAAATTGACTAAATAGTTTGTACACCGTTGAGTTAAACAGAATAGGCAACCTCCTCAAGCATGGTAGCGGATTTATAAGTACAAGTATTTCCAGTATTTGTGTCTTGGCCACCTCAGGGATGCCGTGTCAGCCCAAGATTCATTAGCCACCGTTCGCTTTCATGACCTCCTGGCCCAGCTGGACGACCAACACAGCCGCTTTGCACTGGCAAATAACTTCCTGCAGCAACACAACTTCCGCAAGATCAAGAGGAACCTTCAGGTCAGAATGAGCTGGACGTTCTACTCCACTTGGAATGTACCGCTTATTAACCTTGGCGTCAACGTGACTTTTCCAGGATAGATTCCAGGAAGACCCAGTCCATATGGCCATGATCATCTCCAAAAATCTGAAAGATGAGCGCTTCATCCTTGCCAATGCAAAGAGTGCAATGGTAGAGCTACACTTGACTCAAATAAAGCTTTGGACAGTGGAGTTGAAACAGAGTATCCACTACAGATGTGTCACTCTGCAGGAAGGTGAGGACACTATGTCAGCCATGGTGGTGGAGAAACAGAAGCTGGACAGCAAAGTGAAAGAGATGAGAGACCAAGCTCAGGTGACATACTACATCCAAGCCGGTGTGTTCTGCTTTGGGTTAGACTTTGGTGACATGTCAAATTTGTGTCTCAGATGGTAGATCAGAACATCAAAAATGTGGAAGATCTGCAAGATGAATACGACTTCAAGTTAAACACATGGCGGAGCAGAGGTGAAACCTGCCTCCAAGGCTCAGAAACGTAAATGTGACATGAAGGAGGTGACTTAGAAGGTTGTGTGTTTGTGTAGAAAATGAACTTAATGACATGATGCCAAAGGAAGTGGAGAGGGAGAAGCTGATCATCGGTAGGATGTGCTTGGAGCTGAAAGCCAAACGGCAGGTTTGTTCATCAGAATTCCAATACCATATACTGTATGTACCTAAGTATGTACCTATATATACTTTATGGCTATATAATACTAACTGTGGGGCACGGCGGTCTACTGGTTAGCGCGCAGACCTCACAGCTAGGAGACAAAAATTGTGATTAATCATGATTAGAGGTGTCATGAGAAGCGATGACACACGAGATTGGGTCTACAAGAACAAGACGTTACTTTTAAGAAAAGTACAATGAAAAAAAACACTAATATACCGCAATCTACTATTGCTACATTACGGTCTTCTGCACTCTGTGTATGCCAGTGGCCTCGCCTCCACCCATCCAGACAAAGAGACTATATGTCTTGACAAAAGGGCTCACTCTGTTCATGCCATTGTTCTATGGAAAGCACCAAGGTGCTGAAACCAATGCTCAGAGTGAGCGCTCGCCCTGCCTGTTTGGATGTGGGAGGAAAACAGACAATTTATTGAGCCCGGCAAAATTGTCAAGTTATGTTTCATTTATTGTGTGATTAACTAATTAATGATTAATGATGAAAATTAAATTAATGAAAATTTTAATGATTAATTAATTAATGTCTCAGGCGAGAGGGTTTTATTTTTTACTGAATGACAAACGTCTCTTTTAGTCTCAGGAGATCTTGTGACACCCCTAATCATGATGAATTAATTAACTGTGATTAATCTGATAGCAAATTTAGCAATTTTTACTGTAAAATGGGCCCTACATGGATAACATTACACTTTACAGTTGACATCAAAACAAATTAGTTTCTACAGTACATACTACAATGCTCAACCACGTGCTCATCAATGTTGTCCTCATTCACCTGGAGCATTTTGAGACATTTGTAAGCTCTGATTGTCCTATTTCCCACTCGCTATTTGTCTCAAATGTGGCCTAGTCACCCAGCCTCCTCCCTCTCTCATCAGGAAGTGGTGTTCAAGCTGACTGAGCTCTTGAACATCACTCAGGCTTTACTGACAGACCTGATCTCTGAGGAGCTGCCCGAGTGGAAGCAGCGGCAGCAGATTGCCTGCATTGGTGGACCACCCAACGCTTGCCTGGACCAGCTGCAGAATTGGTGGGTACTGTCCGAGCGTCTGATCTGCTGGATACATAAAACTCTTCGTTCTCTTGCAGGTTTACCACGGTAGCAGAGACACTTCAACAGGTCCGGCAGCATCTGAAGAAACTGCAAGAACTGGAGCAGAAGTTCACTTATGAATGCGACCCCATCACCCAGAAGAAAGATTTCCTTGAGGCCCGAGTTCTGGAGCTCCTAAAGCACCTCCTCACCAAGTACTTATTCACGTCTGGGTTTTTGGATGATGGTTCATCCATTGAGGTGATGCATCATCGAGCTGTGTGTGTGTTTGTGTGTGTGTGTGTGTGTGTGCAGTGCTTTGGTTGTGGAGAGGCAACCCTGCATGCCCACCCACCCACAGAGACCACTGGTGCTGAAAACCTGCATCCAGTTCACGGTAAAACTGCGGTAAGTAGCGCCTCTGCTGGCGCTAAGTTGGCGTTTTGAAAAGAAGACACAAACATCCCACCGTCTGCTGTGTACTCAGGTTCCTGGTGAAGCTGCCTGAGTTTAACTACCAGCTCAAAGTCAAGGCTGTGTTTGACAAGTACGATCTCACACTTGCTAGCTGAACCACTGCGTTATCGAACTTGTTGTTAATGAGCCATTTTGGTCTTCTCAGGGACGTGACAGACAAGAAAGGGTATGTCTCCAAAGCGTTGACACATTCAGTATTCATTCGAGTATATGATGTTTCATGCCGAGGACAGTCCAAGTGAGAGATGCACATGTATCTCTCAGGTTCCGCAAGTTCAACATCCTGGGAACGAACACCAAAGTTATGAACATGGAGGAGTCCAACGGCAGCCTGGCAGCAGAGTTCAGACATCTGGTCAGTGTTTTGTATCATTGACAGTAGCTTATAGTCGAACAGAGCATCTTGATGAACTACTGAAAGTATGTTTTGTTTTACACACAGCAATTAAAAGAACAGAAAGTGACAGGAAATCGAAACAATGAGGTAAGATTGTTAATTCTTTATTTTTACCTCTTGGGTCACGCCATGAAATATGCAGTCAACTTTGGTTTTCTTACTCCGCAGTTTTGTCGAAATGTTGACCAAAATGTTTTCGTACAATACTGCACGTACCAAACTAGTCCGTTTGCACTGTGTTGTATAGTTCCTCGAAGTCGAGTGTCCAAACAAAGCGCCCTGATTCAACATCTGTGCTTGCAACATCTTCATAACCAGTTACACGGCCAAAGAAAGTTAAAGAGAAAGAAGGTGATAATTCAAATTAAATCATGAAGTGTTTACTGTGTGAACAGAACTGCAGGAGTCTGTTGGAGAATGAGCTCCGCTGCCCCTGTTCATGATTGGTTTGTCCAGGATGGACAGCTGTCTGTCCAATGTCCTTCATCGCCTTCCTTCATTGCTTGTTCGGCTTTCCGGATCAGTTTGTCCATCCAATTCATGTCCTTTTTGCTGGTGCTGCACACCCAACCAACCACAGCAAAGTACAGGCCACTGGCAACCACACACTGGTAGAACACCTCCAGCAGCTTGCTGCACATATTGAAAGACCTAAGCTTCCTCAGGAGGTCTGCTCAGGCCCTTCTTGTAGACAGTTGTCCTTCTGGTCCAGTCTGCAGTTCATGTGGACTCCCACACGAACTGCGGTGCGGTGCCCCTACACTACTGACCACAGTGTCAGTCAGTACTTTGGTTATTTTACAATTACAATCTACAACTAGCGTTAACTAACTAACTCAAAAATAAAAACAGAAGCGGCTCCAATATATAATGTTAGCTTTCGGTAATGGCCTGATGCATTGTGAGCACAGCGCTGACACACTATGAGCGAGCGCGTGGTGAAGCTAGTGTGACACATCAGCTGATGTGGTGTCACAATTCACATTATGTAAATTGATTGGTTTTTGGAGTTTTTTTCCAGACTGCTTTATGGGCAGAATAGGTGCATCGTATTACATGCATTCTTAGCTGTCTCTTTGTATCTGTTTTTATATCTTTAGAACGCATACAAAAGAGAAAAGATGTGTGTTCATGATTGTGGACGATTGGCAAAATGTCTCAGTTCCTGTTGTCTCAAGGCAAATTATCCATTAAGCTTGAGCTATCCTCTTCATCACGCAGTAGTCCAGCCTTTCCAAAACCTGTCAGTGATGGTGGATGGTTGATGTCCAAAGAGAAGCTGGAGTAATATTTGATCAAACGTACTGAAGATGTGTGCTCTGTTTTTGTGTTTAGGCACCGCTGGTCGTCACAAATGAGCTCCACTTGCTGAGCTTTGAGGCGCTTCTGCAGCTCGGCCAGTCTGGAATGACCATCCAACTGGAGGTGAGACAACAAGAGTTGAGTGGAGGTTTAACGATGAATGAGTCTGCAGATGATGAGATGGTTGTCGGTGTCTCAGGCGCTGTCTCTGCCCCTGGTGGTGATCTCCAACGTGTGCCAGCTGCCCAGCGGCTGGGCGTCCATCCTGTGGTACAACATGCTGACCAGTGAGCCCAAGGTGACCACAAAGATGTACACATCCAGATATGTACATTATGAATCTTACAGGCTGAAGCACTGATTCCAGCAAGTTCCTGGGTTTCAAAATGAAAGCTTGCATGCTTAAAGTATCTAGTTGAGAATGTTTCCAGACCATTCTCATCCATAGCGTATTTCCTTCACAGAACCTGCAGTTCTTTTTGGCTCCTCCGGCAGCAAAGTGGTCTCAGCTCTCCGAGGTTCTCAGCTGGCAGTTCTCCTCCGTCACTAAGCGAGGCTTGAGCCAGGAGCAGCTGAACATGCTGGCCGACAAGCTGCTGGGTCAGAACTTCATGTAGCACTTAAAACATGAACATATTCAAGCAACACAATGGTGGAGTGTCTTATTGAGCTGATGAAAAGGGGACTGTGACTCTCTGCAGGATCCAAAGCTGACAGGAACCCAGATGGGCTCATACACTGGAACAAGTTCTGCAAGGTGACAAGACCGAAATAATCACACAGCTCTTCAGAAGTCTGATTGCGTTTGAACTAAAAGCGTGATCTGCTTGTGTTTAGCCACTAAACAACAATGACAAAGCAAATTCGTTCTGGTTGTGGATTGAAGGCATCTTGGATCTGATTAAGAGACACCTGCTTTCTCCCTGGAATGACGGGTGAGTTCCACCTGTTCAGGACGGTGCATGGGTTGAATGCGAAGCAGCTTGGCTCACAAAGCGAGCACTTCTGCTTCCTGTATGTGTGTGCAGCTTCATCATGGGATTCATCAGCAAGGAGCGTGAAAAGGCTCTGCTGAGCGACAAATGTCCGGGGACCTTCTTGCTCAGGTTCAGTGAGAGCAGCAAAGAAGGAGCCATTACCTTCACGTGGATCGAACATGACATGCACAGTGAGTCGGCCATCTCTTCAACACATTCATATTCCCATACTCGTCATCCACGAGGGAAATCAGCCAGTACCGATGGCGTAGATTAAGTGGAAATGTTTCAATTGAATTCATTCATTCATTCATTTTCTACCGCTTTTTCCTCACGAGGGTCGCGGGGGTGCTGGAGCCTATCCCAACTGTCTTCCGGCGAGAGGCGGGGTACACCTGGTGGCCAGCCAATCACAGGGCACATACGTATAGTCAAACAACCATCACACTCACATTCATACATATTCATATTCGGCCATCTCTGTGTGGAGTTTGCATGTTCTCCCCGTGCATGCGTGGGTTTTCTCCGGGTACTCCGGTTTCCTCCCACATTCCAAAAACATGCTAGGTTAATTGGCGACTCCAAATTGTCCATAGGTATGAATGTGAGTGTGAATGGTTGTTTGTCTATATGTGCCCTGTGATTGGCTGGCGTGTACCCCCCTCTAGCCCGAAGACACCTGGGATAGGCTCCAGCACCCCCCTCAGCGACCCTCATGAGGATAAGCGCTAGAAAATGAATAATTTTAAACATCATATTTGTATATGTTATATCAATTAAAAGATTAAAAAAGATGTATAAATCAATACATAAATATCATAATGATAAAATTATGATTACAAAACTGAGCAAAAGTACACAGAAATGTGGCTGGTTGAACAGGAACCCATTAAAACCACTACTGGACAGCACAGCAATTCCTTCACCACAAACCCCAGCGGGTCATCTTTACACAGTCATCTTTCCACTCCAGTTACCCCAAAGAGGAGACATTATATCATAACATAAGATATTTCAGACATTTTACTGTATCTTACGGCATGATTGTCATGTGACTTGCTCAACAGACAAGCCCATCTTCCACTCGGTGGAACCCTACTCAAAGAAAGACCTGAATGCAGTGCCGCTGGCCGACATCATCCGCACCTACAAGGTGATGGCGGCAGACGACATCCCCGATAATCCGCTGCGCTTCCTCTACCCCGACATTCCCAAAGACCTCGCATTTGGGAAGTACTACAACAAAAGCTCAGAGTGTAAGCCTCAAATGATTCCCTTTTATTGTCCAAGTGCATGGAAGGATTGGTAAATGTGTGTCAACATGGCATCCAGCTCCAGAGCCCATGGACGTGGAGAACACGGAGAAGACCGGCTACATGAAGACGGAGCTTATTTCTGTCTCGGAAGTGTAAGCGAGCCGTTCCAATTTTTTCCGGGTGTCTGCACTGATCTGAACTCATGAGTTGATGGCTTGTGTCACGGTCGCGCAGACATCCGTCCCGCCTGCAGGAGAAGATGATGCCGATGTCACCGGAGGTCTACAGGTTGTTGGAGCAGTCCGTCAGTCCCGCAGACCTCAACGATGCAGTAAGACCAGCGTCGGAAGGCATCTCAGGGTGAAATCATAAGGAAATCATTATTTTTTTCTGCTTCTTCACAGATGAATGCAGACTTTCAAGGTCAGAAGTGAGGAGGCGTGGACTTTCTTAAGAGGTCATCAAACGCAAGATCTCACTTTGTGTTTAATGTGCTTGCATGCCAGCTCCTCTTTGTCTGTTATTGGTGAATTTTGTGTCAGGTCAGAGGAAAGACAGTTTGTAGCTTAGCATATAGCATCCGGGTCAAACATACCTGGACTATATGGTTGAACATTCATTGATAATTCAGTTTATCAATGAGTTTATCAAATCAACAAAGTATGGGTTTGTTTTCATGGGATGACTCAAGGAAAGCCTTAAAGTAGCTGGTATCTGTTGTACTTATGTATATAGAATGTAACGTACAAGTAAAAAGCAGGGTGTGTTGACCAGTTGACTTTTTTCCAAACTATTTATGAAGCAACATAAAATACCGCCACATAACAAATTGAAAAGTGTACTCGACATTATTGCAATCAGATTATTTTATTGGCACAGCGTATGTACAGGCAGCGTGCTAGCATGGATTATAAACAAATATGCACATTAGCACCCAATAACATCAGCAATGATAGCAAACATGACAACAACTGTAATGTACTCAATATGTGATATGTAACTATAATCTTATTGCCGACTTCACCATCACTGTAATAAAACCAACAGCATGACAACACCATGGATGAGTCGGTGAGTTATGTGGGGAAGTACTCATGTACTGTGAGGGTGTATATGTGTGTGTGTACAGGTATCTCTGGAGGTGTCTGCAACCTACCACACCTTTGTATTAGATTTCTTCCATTTCGTCTTCCAAGTGCTATAGTTTCATTTGTCACAACCGCTTTTTCCAGTACATGTCTGTGTTTTGGGTTTTTTTGCTACATGAACACACAAGTCCGTTTATATACTATATATACATTCTGGGCAGTACTGGGCGCGCAACAGTGTATTCACTGGCCCTGATCTGAGCGTAAAATAAAGTTATGTACAGTTTATATACATTTTGATTAAATTAATGAATATTATTGACTGAAAAAGAAAGTGTAGGGTTTCTAGAATCTGCTGACTATCATGGCGACCAAACGCGTGCGTAGCGTATGGAGGACCAAAACTGCCAAAATCATAAATAAATAAATAAATAAAAGTGAAAATAAAAACAAAAATGAAAAAAAAATCTAAAAATTAAATACAAAAAATAAATATAAATGGAAATAAAAACAAAAATAAAAAATATATACATAAATAAATAAATAAAAGCAAAAATAAATACAAAAATAAAAAACAAGATTCAAAAATTAAAAATAAATACAAAAATAAATGTAGAAATAAATACAAAAATAAATATATAAATAGAATTACATATCAATAAATAAATAAAAGCACTCTGCTCTCATATGTATTTATTTCATGCTGCAGACAATGTCAGCTTGAAATGCAGAAGGAAAAACTATTCAAATGAGGGGGCGGTCCTAAGTGTGTCTTGGGTTGAACTGTTCGCCTATTGGTTGATCGACATGTGAGTGCGAAAATCGACTAGGTATGCCTGCAAACAGCCACAGCAAGAGGAAGTCACCACACCACTCTCAATGGCGGTAAATATGGCTGCAATCTCCAGGGATCTCCGTTTGCTAGCAGATATTTCGGATAATGCTTCCCCGGATTACCTGCTTTTCCGGGTGGAAGCCTTATTGGAGCAGTTAATTCACACAAATGAAACAACAGACTCAGAGGTCGACCCTGTAGTTTACAGGACCTTGTGTGAAGTTGTGGAGTACCTAAACATTCAAATCGCAAGTTCTGGTGACAGTGGACAAGTTGGTCGTCCATCGCTGGAGCTGTCCATGCAAGCCGTGGAGACTTACTTGTAACCAATAGGCGAACAGTTCAACCCAAGACACACTTAGGACCGCCCCCTCATTTGAATAGTTCTTCCTTCTGCATTTCAAGCTGACATTGTCTGCTGCATGAAATAAATACATATGAGAGCAGAGTGCTTTTATTTATTTATTGATATGTAATTCTATTTATATATTTATTTTAGTATTTATTTCTACATTTATTTTTGTATTTATTTTTAATTTTTGAATCTTGTTTTTTATTTTAGTATTTATTTTTGCTTTTATTTATTTATGTATATATTTTTTATTTTTGTTTTTATTTCCATTTATATTATTTTTTTTGTATTTATTTTTTTGATTTTTTTTTCATTTTTGTTTTTATTTCCACGTTTATTTATTTATTTATTATTTTGGCAGTTTTGGTCCTCCATATAGCGTACAACGGAAGTGGAATAATTATCGTCTTTGGTGTGACCGTACTCGTGCACTCAAAATAGAGTGTTAATTATGGAAATCAGAGGTTTGAGCTCAGCCAAAGACTACGTTTTTCACAAAACTGGCTAGTTTAGTTCATCCTATTGGTTAACAATGAAAGCCAACCAGTCTCTTCGTCCAATCGCTTTTCTATATTTCTGGACCGTGCTCCAATCACGAACAAACAGCGGCACATTGAAACATGTGAATATTGAATCGTTTATTAAATGTTTTACTGGTGACAACTATATATATATATATATATATATATATATATATATATGTATCCAGTCACGTCTGTGTTTCTTACAACCAACAACAATCACGCGTGACAAATATTGGGCGTTGTTTGTGCTTGTCGAATATTTTCGTCAACATCCACGCACACGGAACCATTCTTACTTTCCTCACGTTTCCTTCCTGAGAAGCAACCGTATAGTACAAGTTCACAATCTGTGCTACGAACACGTAAAAACTGTCACTACGTTTACATAAAAATAATGAAAACCTTCATTTTAAGCGCTGCTATGATTGATGAGGCTGGCAGTGACATCCGTTGTACTGTCACACAACAAACTTTGGCTAACTGTTTAACGATACCGAATAAATAGCAAATAAATAAGTACAGTTGTGATAAATATTTCACAGCATAAACAATCATACAGTTGAAATACTGTACAGACTTACATCATGTTTCCCATGGAAAGCAACAATATACCTATTTATACACACACACACACACAAACACTGACTTGTCTCTGAAATAAATACAAACACATAAGTTGCCAAGTGTTGGGGGAGGTTACATTCCACCAGATGGCGATAAAAGGGAGGACGGTTTTGTCTGATACACTTCCACTTTCTTTTCAGAGTAAAACCAAAACCAGCTGCCGCTAAATGAAGCCAGCATTCAGCTATTCGGCAGGTAGCGTCCTCCACGTTGTTACAAAAGTAAAGCTGATCAAAAAAAAACAACTGACAGTAAAACCTTGAAGCAAAACTAGAAAGAGTACACGGAGGAATGCAGCACGACACCAGCTAACGACATTTTGGTTAGAGCTCTGGTCCCTCCTTTACAGCATGCCGTCAAGGTTCTTCTCTGCGTTCTCCTTTGTCGCCGGGCTCTCCTGGGGACTGTACAGGTTGTGGTAATCGCGCAGGATGGTCACCACGTCGTGGTGGCCGAAGTGGACCGCCTCGTCCATCGGTGTGTTGCCCCACCTGCGGCGGGACGTGATGGACTTTATTGTACGTTCAGGCCGATGATGGAACCCGTTTAAGTTGACTTAAGCGGTCGTCAGCATAACTGAATCTGAACTCGGACATTATGATGATTCATTTTGATTGATGGGAGTTTTATTTGATGCAGATGCTTGGTATTGGCTTTCTTAATGATATTCGATACGGCCATCATACCTCGTCTTAAAGGAAGCCTCTCCAAGCATAAAGATGACGAAATGTACAAGCAGACATTCCGCCAGTCAACCTAAAGTAAAACAACAACGAACTCTCCCAATGCTAACATGTGTCATTCTTTATTATGTCTTATTTTCTATTATTATTATATATTATAATTTTATTATTTTTCTTACTATATTGAGTAATAGGAGCATAAAGGTGACTATAGGGTTGTTAATTCATGTCTAGAGGGCTCTAATTGTGTTAAAAACCAGTGTGTAGCTAGGAAAACTATACTCCAACTACGAAAATATTTAATTTGTAAATTAGGAACCCGGGCTGCACGGCGCACAAGTGGTTAGCGCGCAGACCTCACAGCTAGGAGACCAGGGTTCAATTCCACCCTCGGCTATCTCTGTGTGGAGTTTGCATGTTCTCCCAGTGCATGTGTGGGTTTTCTCCGGGTACTCCAGTTTCCTCCCACATTCCAAATTGTTGTGTAGGCACAACAATTTTCTTTTTAACTTTATTAGTGCCCTCTAGACATGAAATAACAACCCTATAGTCACAGTTACATTCCTATTACTCAAAGATGTCAATAAAATCAGGGAAAATAAGACCTAACTTAGACATAAATAAGATAGCAGACGAGTGGTTAGTACGCAGGCCTCACAGCCAGGAGACTCGAGTTCAATTCCAAAAACATGCTAGGTTAATTGGCGACTCCAAGTTGTCCATAGGTATGAATGTGAGTGTGAATGGTTGTTTGTCTACAGTGCATCCGGAAAGTATTCACAGCGCTTCACTTTTTCTACATTTTGTCATGTTACAGCCTCATTCCAAACTGTATTAAATTAATCTCTTACCTCAAAATTCTACACAAAATAGTCCATTATGACAATGTCAAAAGGTTTTTTTGACATGTTTTGAATTTATTAAAAATAGAAAACAAAAAAAATCACATTTACATAAGTATTCACAGCCTTTGCCATGAAGCTCAAAATTGAGCTCAGGTGCATCTTTTTTCCACTGATCATCCTTGAGATCTTTCTACAGCTTAATTGGAGTCCACCTGCAGTAAATTCAGTTGATTGGACATGATTTGGAAATATAATAACTGTCTATATAAGGTCCCACAGTTGACTGTGCATGTCAGAGCACAAACACCAAGCATGAAGTCAAAAGAACTGTCTGTAGACCTGCGAGACAGGATTGTCTTGAGGCACAAATCTGGGGAAGGATACAGAAAAATTTCTGCTGCTTTGAAGGTCCCAATGAGCACAGTGGCCTCCATTATTCGTAAATGGAAGACGTTTGGAACCACCAGGACTCTTCCTAGAGCTGGCCGGCCTTCTAAACTGAGCGATCGGGGAAGAAGGGCCTTAGTCAGGGAGGTGACCAAGGCCCCGATGGTCACGCTGTCAGAGCTCCAGCGTTCCTCTGTGAAGAGAGGAGAGCCTTCCAGAAGGACAACCATCTCTGCAGCAATCCACCAATCAGGCCTGTATGGTAGAGTGGCCAGACGAAAGCCACTCCTTAGTAAAAGGAACATGGCAGCCCGTCTGGAATTTGCCAAAAAGCACCTGAATGACTCTCAGACCATGAGAAACAAAATTCTCTGGTCTGATGAGACAAAGATTGAACTCTTTGGTGTGAATGCCAGGCGCCATGTTTGGAGGAAACCAGGCACTGCTCATCACCAGGCCAATACCATCCCTACAGTGAAGCATGGTGGTGGCAGCATCATGCTGTGGGGATGTTTTTCAGCAGCAGGAACTGGCAGACTAGTCAGGATAGAAGGAAAAATGAATGCAGCAATATATAGAGATATCCTGGATGAAAACCTGCTCCAGAGCGGTCTTGACCTCAGGCTGGGGCGAAGGTTCATTTTTCAACGACCCGAAGCACACAGCCAAGATCTCAAAAGATTGGCTTCAGAACCACTCCGTGAATGTCCTGGAGTGGCCCAGCCAGAGTCCCGACTTGAATCCGATCGAACATCTCTGGAGAGATCTGAAAATGGCTGTGCACAGACGTCTCCCATCCAACCTGACGGAGCTTGAGACTTATTGCAAAGAAGAATGGGCAAAACTGCCTAAAGATAGGTGTGCTAAACTTGTGGGATCATATTCAAAAAGACTTGAGGCTGTAATTGCTGCCAAAGGTGGATCAACAAAGTATTAAGCAAAGGCTGTGAATACTTATGTAAATGTGATTTTTTTTGTTTTCTATTTTTAATAAATTCAAAACATGTCAAAAAAACCTTTTTCACATTGTCATAATGGAGGATTTTGTGTAGAATTTTGAGGTAAGAGATGAATTTAATTCAGTTTGGAATGAGGCTGTAACATGACAAAATGTAGAAAAAGTGAAGTGCTGTGAATACTTTCCGGATGCACTGTATATGTGCCCCCCGCCTCTCGCCAGCGGTAGAAAATAAATGAATGAATTAGGAACCCTACTTTGCGGGAATTCACTTATCACTGCTGGGTCTGGAACTAACCGCAATAGTTTTTAGTTTGTTGATGAAACTGCCATGCTTTAATTTTGAAGTTGACTTTGCACTGAGCAGGAATTGCAGCGTCTACATTTTTAGACTTATTTGATGTTGCTGCTTAGCATAATGATAATGCTGACAATAAATGTGTTCCACTTTTTAATCATTCCTCCAGTTGTTACCTGTCTCTGGGGACCGGGTTGACTTTGCAGGCCTCGAGCAGGAAGCGAACCACTTCAGCATGGCCTGAACACACACACACACACACACACACACACACAAATAAGCTCCCCGAACAGAAACACTCAGAGGTGCCAGGGATTCACCTTCAGCTGCTGCCACGTGCAGAGCCGTCCTTGAGTCGTAGTCCCTCTGCTCCATGTCCATAGAGGACAACGCAAACCTGCATCGCCAAAAAACAAAACACAGCCTTAGAGCTAAAGAGGACGGCGTTGATTCAAATTCCGGATGCTGTACCTTCTGAGGGCGGACACGTCTCCAGTGTAGGCAGCAAACAACAGATTAATCACAGACTTCACCTGAAATGCAGCATAAGTTGTCAAGATGGAGGTCAGCACACACGCACGCCACCCACCGCTTCCATCAGGTAACTCACTCTCTGGTCTCCTCCCTCTCGACGAGGATCCAGCTTCTTCGCAAAGTGTCTGAGATTATCGTAGTTGTGAAAGTTGAAGAGGGAAACCAAGTCCTGCGGCAAGATGAGAGTGGCGTCACCTGGCTTTTTCGCGGCTTTGAACACCGGAAAAGCTTACCGTGCAGAATTGGATGCCTCGGACGCTGTTGCCCAGCTTGTCGAGAGGAGGAGACCAACACATGATGCCCATAACGTTTGGAACGACGAGCAGGATCCCACCGGCAACGCCGGATTTAGCTGGCAGACCCACCTGAGAAGTCAACATAAAAACCGTGACTTTCACAGCGTAGAATTACTCACCAGAATCTTCTCTAAGCGTTCCCGGGTACTGACGTGGAAGGCAAACTGTCCGGAGAAGTCGTACATTCCACACGAGTGCATCAGGCTCAGAGTGTTCCGCACCGCCTCCGGGCTCAGAACCCGCTCTCCTGTGATGGGACAGAAGCCGCCGTTGGCAAGGGTGGCGGCCATGACGCTGGCGCTCTCACAGGTCACTTCGATGGAGCACAGCTGGCGGAAAACCAAACGGGATTGTGAGTACGGATGAATGTCATCTCTCAAGAGTGGATTACAGTCGCCCCTCAATACATCGCCGTCCCAACATCGTGCCGTCAGGAAAAAAAATTACAAATTCTAATAATAAATGATATAATGTTAATCGTGGCAAAAACATAGCATAGTTATGCAAAATCTACTCATTCTTGGCCTAAATTCAACATTTTCAAGCATAAAAACGGCTAAATGTACCAAAGTACAAATACAAGGCAGAAAAAGCATTGCAATATTCTACAGTGGCCACTAGGTGTCGGTAATGGACATTAGGCGTTTTTTTTGCAGTTTTCAATGATCTCACCACAGGCACAATCATAACAACATGGGCTACTGTTAAACCACCAACGTCACTTCCTGTCCTCCACACGTCTGTGGGAACACATTTGACTGTGATGCACATGAGGAGTGTTATGTACATCTTAAATGACTTAGCTACTCTTATTAAGGGCTACTATATTGGGCAATGCGACCATAAAGCCATTTAGAGCCACCATTACAATACTGTGAAAACTACAGGAAGTACGCGAAGGTGGAACTGCTAAGGTGTGAGTCTGTTATCTTTCATTCATTCATTCATTTTCTACCACTTATCCTCACGAGGGTCGCGGGGGTGCTGGAGCCTATCCTCAGCCAATCACAGGGCACATATAGACAAACAACCAGTCACACTCACATTCATACCTATGGACAATTTGGAGTCGCCAATTAACCTAGCATGTTTTTGGAATGTGGGAGGAAAGCGGAGTACCCGGAGAAAACCCACGCATGCACGGCGAGAACATGCAAACGCCACACAGAGATGGCCGAGGGTGGAACTGAACTACGGTCTCCTAGCAGTGAGGCCTGTGTACTAACCACTCGTCTGTTATCTTATTTATGTGTAAGTTAAGTCTTATTTTCCCTGATTTTATCGACTACTTTGAGTAATAGGAGTGTAACTGTGACTATAGGGTTGTTATTTCATGTCTAGAGGGCTCTAATGATGTTAAAAAGAAAATTGTTGTGCCTACACTTGGCTAAATAAATAAAGGAGGTCCTCAGTCTCAGTGAGTTCCATTCCAATGATGGCATTGTAAGTAGAGTTATAGTGGAATTCGCCACATACACCAACAGCTCCCATTTGCAAAGCCCATTGGCTGATCATCTTTCACCTGGAAGTAGAAGTCCAAGATGGAGGTCATGTCTGTTCCCTCTGGAAAACACTGCAAGCACAAAAAAAGAGGTAAAGATGATGCGGCTTAGCTTGGCAGAAGACAACCGGCAATGACCTTCTGACCTTCTTCTCCTTCAGGTAGTAGCCGATGGCAAAGTTCCTGTCTCCAGACTCACGCTCTGACTGGAACCTGGGAACAAAGAGAAGAGGAGGATGAACCTTTCCATCATCTCCTCATTGTCTCAGTTGGCGAATGGGTGCAGCGTCCAACTCACGTGGCGTTGCTGAAGCCAACATACTCGTTTCCGGCCAGTTTGTTCATGAAGTTCATGACCTGCGGAGTTCATTGGGAAACGTGAAGAGCACGCGGGCGGGAAACTGCAGTCGCCGTGTGTCGGGTACTCACGTAATCAAACTTCTCAGCGTTGCTCGCTCCTTGCTGTAACATAAACACATCACGGCTCGCTTATCTTCTTAGCATTACTGCCACACGTTACCACAATCATTTATACAGCGTGTCCACAAAAACATGATAGCATGAATAACACTGTTATGTTAATTACATTCATCTACTATATACGGCTACTCCTCACGAAAATGCATAATGTTTATTATGGTTTATGAAACAAAATAGGTAAATACACTCAGCGAAATAGATTATTTGTCAAAAGCCGACCCCCCTCGAGACGGGACATTTTTGATGATATTGACTGATTTTTCAAAGCACACAGAATATTGTGGACTTATGGCTATATAGGGTAGGGCAGGGGTGGGCAAATACTTTCACTCGTGGGCCGCATTGAGGAAACAAAATTGTCCGGGGGGGCCAGAACATATATATTTAACACACACACTATTTTATACTTATAATTTTTCTTGAATTTTTTTGTCTAATTTTATCTGTAAGTGTTATATACTATCAGCTGTATGTTTTCATGTCCCTTTTTTTCAGGAGCACTTTAAACATCACACCACATCTAACTACGTCATTTAATTTGACAGTTTTGTTGTTTTTTTTTTTACTAAATAAGACTTGCAAGTCATGTTGCCAGTTTGTATGTTAAAAGTTGAAATACTTAGAACGCAACTGGCGGGCCGGATTCAAACGCTTGGTGGGCCGCATGTGGCCCCCGGGCCGTAGTTTGCCCACCCCTGGGGTAGGGTATGGTACGGTATGTATTGTAATATAATATAGACCAGTCCAGGGTGTACCCCGCCTCTTGCCCAAAGACAGCTGGGATAGGCTCCAGCACCCCCATGATCCTCATGAGGGTAAGCGGTAGAAAATGAATGAAATAAAAATAAATTAATAACTTTTCACTTTTAGCCTTATGTATTTCACCAATATGTCTAAACATCTATGTTTATGATGGCACTTCTGCCATCAAACCTGCTCTCTTCTGTTGTAGAGTTGCATCATCGCCTCTTTGTGCCTCTCATGCAAATAAACGTAAAAGACGTATAAATAGTCTGTTAATGGGGGTGGGGACAGTGTTAGGATTACGGGAGGACTGGACCACCACCAACATCAAGGGGTGTAAGTGAGGGCAATTTGATACAGTATATTTGGTGTGTTAAAAGCAATCCAGTGTTGGTCAACATATGCCTAGCCAGGCGACATTATCCAAGACGGGCTGCAGAGCCAAAATGGCCCCCAACATATTGGACGTCCCTGCTGTAAAACAAGTCTACTCTTCATTTTTTTAATCATTTCCACATTTGTGTCTATTTACTTTTGCCAAAACTGTGTTACAGTCTAAAGAGTGTAAACCCAGCAGGGGGCAGTCTTGTATACTGTAATCCTGAGCCCACAGGTCAACGGCAGTAACCTTGAATGACGTTGGAATGTGTGTCCCTGTTTTGCTTCTTACCACCAAATCCCCTTTTCAGCATGATTATAAGCATAATCTGGCCCGAGTGCACAACTCTGTGGTTTCATACAAATTCTGTTGGCCAGCGTGACTCAGTGATGGTAACGTTCAGCTGACAGCGTTGTTGTGATCTTACCTTAATGAGGGACGTGCACACGATGGCGCCGGCATTCACCATGGGGTTGTGTGGTTTATCTGCAACACACAATCACAAGTCTCACACAGAAATAAGACATCGTCCACCGGCTGCTTCTCAGGTGGAGTCTCGTCAAGCCCTTGCCGCCCGAGAAGCAACCTCTCATCAATAATTCATTCCGCTTCCATGGCAACGGGGGCCAGAGACTAGCGGCTCCTCTTTCGGTCAACGCTCTTCCTTACCGTCCTCATTCAAGAAGAGCTTGTTGAATCGCAGGCCGCTGGGTTCTTTGCCGATAAATCGGTGCACATACTCTGTCCCGTGGTCGTGGACGGCGATGGCGTATTTCAAAGGCTTGACACAGGACTGCAGACAGAAGGGAACCTTGGTGTCGCCAACCGTGTGCCTGGAAAAGACGAGAATGTGTGGTGGCTAGTAATGGACAGGTACAGAAGATCCCCGCCTATTCGTGGTTGGGCTTTGGTGACCCCTGCCTCTTCACGGATTTCCTTTCTCCATCCATCCATTTTCTTCCGCTTATCCGGGGTCTGGGTCGCAGGAGCAGAAGTCTCAGTAGGGAAGCCCAGACTTCCCGGTCCCCGGCCACCTCCTCCAGCTCCACCGGGAGGACACCAAAGCGTTCCCAGGCCAGCTGTGAGACATAATCCCTCCAGCGTGCCCTAGGTCTGCCCCGGGGCCTTTTCCCGGCTGGGCATGCCCAGAACACCTCACCAGAGAGGTGTCCGGGAGGCATCCAGACTAGATGCCCGAGCCACCTCAACTGGATTTCCTTTCTCTACTTTAAAATGTTTAGTTTAGTTTTTTTTTTTACAAAAACTTGGTAGCGAAGGGTGCTGTATCACAAGTCAATTAACTCAACATTCTCCAGCAAGTACACAAAAGCTGTACAAAGCATGCATATAGGATGGAAAATGGAATTTAACATGCGTCTCTATACCTCTGACCGTCCACGGTGCACAGCGCTACGGCCCACAAGTCTGGGCTGAAGCGGGCCAGCTGGGGAATGTAGTCAGCCACCTGCAGCAACAATTATTAGTGTCACATCAGAATCAGTCCACTCGAGGGGTGCGGCCTTTGTTTTGTCACTCACCTGTCCTCCAGACAGGTTCTTGGCGTTGTCGTAGAGGTCGTCCATATGGCTGCAAAAGGGCTGAAAGTCTGGGATGACAAACTTCTTTCTGAAAGCCTGAGTGAGCAGGACTATGTTGCTCTGCACACATCTGCACACAAAATTATTTTTTTTATTATCATTATATTTAATATCGGGCAAATGTATTGCAGAGGTCGTCAAAAGGGGGGGTCAAATGGTGGAGATGTGGCAGGGGGCATCCCTCATGACAGACGGCCCTCATCTGCGAGGTAATGACTGGCTTTTTTCAACAGGACTCTTTTTCAACTCTGCACTTCACAATGGCCACCTGACTTCTTACCCAAGAATAACATCACTCTCTTGGACCAGCCTGTGTGTTCGCCGGATCTAAATCCAATCCAACATTTGGGGATGGCTGGCAAGGCAAAAAGACCTGGAGCAACATTCTCACTAGCCTCCAGGAATCACAAGCATGCCAAAACCAATTTTTGGGGTGGCTTACAAGAATGATGCAACTACTTACTACAGTGTCAGTTTTTGTAAATGTTACTTCTATTTTGGGGTGTGATGTGCTCTTTTTTTCACTTTAATGCTTGTTTGCTATAAAAAAAATTGTCCCACTCACATTTATTCTCTTTGAATGTCTACTCAGAAACTTTTGAATTTTGGAACATATAAAAATATGAGGGCTGCACGTTAGTTGAGTGGTTAGTTGTTAGAGACCCAAGTTCAATTCCACCCTCACCATCTCTGTGTGGAGTTTGCATGTTCTCCCCGTGCATGTGTGGGTTTTATCCGGGTGCTCCGGTTTCCTCGCACATTCCAAATTGTTGTGTAGGCACAACAATTTTCTTTTTGACATTATTAGAGCCCTCTCGACATGAAATAACAACCCTATAGTCACAGTTACACTCCTATTACTCAAAGTCGTCGATAAAATCAGGGAAAATAAGATCTAATTTAGACATAAATAAGATAACAGACAAATGAATTAATCTATTATTATGGGAAATAACACTGGTCTAGGCTGCATGGTGGTTAGCGCTCAGACCTCACAGCCAGGAGACCCGAGTTCAATTCCACCTTCGGCCATCTTTGTGTGGAGTTTGCATGTTCTCCCCGTGCATGCGTGGGTTTTCTCCGGGTTTCCTCCCCCATTCCAAAAACATGCTAGGTTAAGTGGTGACTCCAAAGGTATGAATGTGAGTGTGAATGGTTGTTTGTCTATATGTGCCCTGTGATTGGCTGGCCACCAGTCCAGGGTGTACCCCGCCTCTCGCCCCAAAGACAGCTGGGATAGGCTCCAGCACCCCCCACAACCCTCGTGAAGACAAGCAGTAGAAAATGAATGAATGAATGAACATATGAATATAGGCCACATTTTAGGCCGTTTACAGTGGGCTGTCACCAGGGGTTAATATTAATATTAAATAGTAATATTCTATACAGTCTTTTGATGTAAACAAATCACAGGCTGCCCAATGTCATATAATGGATTGTATCCTATGTCAAATAACTCCAAGTTAAATTTGATTTGCTCCCGGTTGTGCCAGCCGTTATAAAAACACAGACAGCAGGGTGGAAGCGTCTCTGCTTACAGAGACATTTGCAGCTCAGCTATCTCTCCGGCATCACTCCCTGTAATCCCTGTATAGCGTGGTATCCCTGTGGGGAAAACACACGCTACACTCCACCCGCTGATCACGTGCTTCCTGCAGAGGCTGAGTTAAAAAAAAAAAAAAAAAAAGCCCCAGCAGGCAGTGGATCACTGCCAGTAGCGGAAGTGTCAAGAGTGAGCTGTCATATGCCCTGGCTCAGTAAGCCACCACCATCCCCCCCAGTCTGGCATCAATGGGGGAGGAGGTGTACTGATACTTTACACTTCTGTTTTCGCCTGCTCTCAGGTCACGTGTCCAGCAGGATCAAAACCTGAGCGAAGGCCACGGGACGAACTAAAGTGAGGAGGCAATGCTGAATAATTCATACGGTGCAGAAATGAGGCAGCTTAAAAAAAAAAAACATACTTCTTGAAGAGATGCCTGTCCAGGGCTCCGTCTGAGGTGGTTTTCAAAGTGACCTTCAGCATCTCCATACATTCTTTGAGCCGGGGGTCACCTGTGCGAAGCCCCGTTGCTTTGAGAGCCTGTTGAGAGCGGATGATTAGCGAGTCGTGTGTTCAGGAAAAAAAGCTTGATGACTTACTTATCCTGGTTTAAAAACTCACCGTGGTGAATTTGTGTGCTGGGATCTTTTCCTGGCCTTCAGCTATTGTATAAAAGAGGAGGTCTTCCAGGCTGGGCAGAATGCCTGCCTTCCTTCTCCTGCATGACACACACACACACACAGCTGATGACACATGAGGCAGCTTGGGAAAATGTTCCCAATTCAAGATGATTGCACGTCACATGTGAACCAACGTTTATTGCGAGAATACCAGCCAGGTAGTAACCTCCAATTTAGAGGCAGGTCCGCTGCCTGTGACTGAAATGATGTGACTGAAGTGGGGACGGGGGCCGAACCGATTCGGTATTGGAAATTTCCGATAACACCAAATCTTCCAATAAGATTTCTGCTCCAAGAGCCATGTCTGTACTTTCATAAATTTTCATAGTTACAGCATAGAAAACCTGTTTATGAACACCTAAATATGGTTGTAACCATTATTAGCCCTGTAGACAGGAAATAGCACCCCTGTAGTCACCTTTACACTCCTATTACCCAATAGAGTTGATATACCAACAGAAAATTAGGATATAAAAATATATATAACAGGTGTTGAATGTGGTTATACTGGTATAAATGTTGAATGTAAACGAGCCGAGATGCGCGCCATTGCTACATAAGATGAATTAAACGTGAGGAGAAGGAACATACTTCGTGTGGGGAGTATTTACTCAGGGGACCGTTTTCACTAAAAACACTAAACCGCCTCCTACTGAACCACAAAGGTTGCCGGTGTTATGTTTGAGCACTTTTGAGCCTGATATTTTGTCTCCGCAGGAAGCAGCTGATTGGCCCCACCCCTTCTTGGAGCAGATAAATGAGTGCAGGTGTTCTCTGGCTCTCCAAGGTGGGAGGACAACAGCCCTGTACAGGGTTGACCTGTTGACCTCACCGTCCTTTTGTTTGTTTGGGCCGATAAAACTCTGGTGACTCCTCCTGTGTCCTCTTTAAATAGATTAGATTGGTTTAGCATGCTCGCATGGTTGTGTGCGTGACTCGAGCTGAGGATGAGTATATCTGCACCGCTGTAATGTCAGGGGCGTTTCACAATGCGGGATAACACCATGCAGGTTCAGAGGACATACGGCCGGCCAAACAAAATAAAAGCACTGTTTTATCACAGAGTGTGATAAAAATATCATACATACGCCGTTGGAATTGCATGGGTGACTACATCTTCCTAATCACAATCACAGGCATTACAGTTTGTTGAAGATTTAGTAGCAATGTGTACACAGGCCGACATCCCATTAGTAAAGTTAGACAGTTAATAAATAAAGGTGCTTTACAATTTGAGAGTGTATCTCATTACTGCTCTGACCTTATAACTGGACCTGGCTGGTACTCGTAGCAGGCAGGAGAGTTAGTTAGGTCAGCTATGCTTCAAATCAACATCTGATTGGATTTACACAAAGCTGTCTGCTCACGGGACACAGGCCAGTGTGTTAGGAAATGCAAAATCTTTTTAGCTGACAGCACTTTGGACACATCGAGACGTGACAGCGTTTCGAAGTGTGTTCCCTTTGGACTGATTCAGCAGCAGCAAAGACCCAATTGGAACCTTTCATCCTCACATACCAGACCCGACTCTGACCACGAGCCATCAAGGATGTGTGGGTTAATCATTAAAAGAGGAAGTTGGGAAGTTGGGTTATTTGAAAGAAAATGGTTGGAAGGTGGACTACTTCTACTGAAGGAGGGGGGGGCGGGATACTCCAAAAGTAAAATAAACAAAGAAAGATACTTACAATGTAAAGCAAGCAGATCAACCGTGAGGGAGAGAATGTGCAGAACAAATATTAATGACTTGTGACAATGAACAGTCAGAATTCACACACATCTATACTTATTCAGCAATGACCTCAACTTCACCATAACCTCGTTTGCTTAATGAGGATTTGACAGGTCAAAGGTGGAACATCTGTAACATCTGGAGGAGCAGCTGGCCTCATTAGTGCCTGATTCTGTTTTTGCGGCTCAATTGCTCATCTCAATCTTGAGCGGTGTACTGCACTTCTGAAGGTGCTGCAAGTGCATCTCGGGTGGAAGTTGCACGTCTGGCAGCAGAAAGAAGCGGTGCTGCACGGATCAACCGGGAGTGACCCATCTTCTCCTGGAAGACAAATGCCGGGCAGCGTGCCAGCTTTTTGTGCAAAAAGCAATGTAGGTGGGATCAATTCAACAAACATTTTAACCCCCATTAGATGGATCACAGCCATTGGTATCCAGACACAGGTCAGGGTCTTAAATGATACAATCCGTGCACTAATTGTAGACACACTGTGTTGTTTGGCTGCCTGAATATTTCTTTTTTTATCTGTCACTATGATCGATTGTGATGTGAAAGACGATTACTGCCTTATGAGCACATTTGTTTTTACAGACACTAAAATAAAATGCACTAAAATAAATTGAGTGCCACTACACTGACTAAAACGTGCTGAGAAATACTTGTGTATTTAAAAAAAAATAATCAACTAACCAACATTGACCTTGACGCTTGCTGGGATGCGTTGCGCTATTACGGTCCAGCCAATGGTCGTTTGGTAGCAGGTGTCTCAACCGGAAGTTGTCTATGCCACACGCACTGACTGACAATTAAAGCTATGTAGTTAAATCCACACAGTAATTGTAGCTAACAGCTAGCTATAGCTAACGACGAGCGCCATCGAGCTAGTACGCCAAACCCCGAAACAAAGTAAATAACATGCCTTGGCTAATGTTCGAAGAAACACACATTCGTGAGTTGACATCCAGGGCAAACGAAAGCAGCCAAGCTTTAATTCGGCATTGTTTTTTACATTAAATGCGCCACATTTCCATAGTAATGACACTGGAATAATATGGTCCATTCGTGTCCCATTAACCGTCATGATATTAAATCGTGCGTTTTCCCAATGAAGTTCGGTATGGCTAACCTCTACGCTGCTCACTCACTTCTCTGTTGAAGAATCCTTGGTGGCATCGTTGGGTCCGTCTGTTTTGGAACAAAAGCCTCTCACACCGTGCTGCTTGATAAGCGGCTGCGTGGCCCTCCACCCGGTGAAAGCTCTCCCGGTGGCGGGAGAGCGGGACCAGCAGCTGGCTGCCGGTGGTGCGTGAACTCCGCCTGCCAAAGGTCGCTTCAGCTGGCTGTGTAATATCTCCTTGAGCAATGCCGTTGATCGTAAATGTAACATTTCAATCCGTTGAAATAACCCTGAAATTGAAGGTGAAGCAGGCACACTAACGAGATACCGAGAATACGGTTGCGATAATAACGATTTCCCGGCGAATGGATGCAATGCAGGAGTTCACAACCAACAAGTTACAACCTACATTGAACTGCGCGGATTTTGATTGGTCCTTACTGAAGCAGTAATTCAAATCCGATTGGTCAAATAAGTCGTCAATCATCAGTATGTCTTGCGCTGGTTTGGCCGCCCTGATGGTGAGCAGAATTCAAAATCATTGAAAACATGTCCTCGGCACACTGCTCAGCTACTAACTGCTCCAGTAGTCTGTCCAAAATACCACATTTGTAATTTTTCAAGTTCCCTAAAAATAATGACAAGTGTCATAAAGCTGTTGTAGATTTATAGCATAGTTATTGGTGGTTGTAAATAAACAGGACTGCGGACAGTGTGTAACATTAATCGATATTACCAAAGCGCACGCACAGTGTAACTAGTGTAATAGTGTAACGGTGTAATTAGTTTTATACACACAGAGCTCGTGAGTACAATTGTACACCGTTGTCCGCCTCGCCCCGCCCACCTCTCTTGCTCACCATCATGGCGGGCTTTCTGCTCTATGGCGTACTACACCGTTCAGTTATAGGTCAGTGCCTTACTTTGAAGCTGAGTCGACCTTTGGATGGGTTGTCGCTTTCTGTTACAATAAAAAACTGTCCATACTTAATAATTCCCCATGAATTGGGCTTCGGAAACGATTTGAAACGTTTTGTCTTGACCGATAATAAAATGCAATTTTAGGGCATTTTCACCGAATTAGTGTAAATTTTCTTTAAGTAAGTTGGGTGCTCTGACAAGAATGTGGTATATTCTCATTCATTTGTGCTGCGACGCCATATTAAGTATTAAGTATTTTGGTATACAGTACTATATAATGCACGTTTAAGCAGTAGCTGTTCTTAAAAATAGCCACAGCACCATCTTGTGGTAAAATGTTATTAGGTCATATTTGAAATAGCATTAATTCCTTCAGCAGCATTAACAAATATTATGCATCATCATATATTGTTTTTAGCATGTCATTAGTTAGCTATTTGCATGGATTATTGTGACATTATTGGATCGACGCTAGCGTGATTGATATCAAAATTAGCAGTGTCGCCCACCACGTTTCAAAGCGAGGCAGTGATGAGTCGGTCACGAACGAAGCGAATCTTAGAGTCGACTCTCGCTTTGGTTGTCTCAATTTCTTCATTAATTCATTCATTTTTTTTTACCGCTTTTCCTCACGAGGGTCGCGGGGGGTGCTGGAGCCTATCCCAGCTGTCTTCCTAGTCAATTAACCCGCACGTGATTGGTCGGTGGGGGGGGGGGTACTGTAGACACAGCATAAACACACACTGAAAGAGATAAACGTAACAAAACATTAGGGAGGGAAACTCAAAACGAGTGCAAATGAGTGACTTGTAGGAAAAGCAGTAAAATTTGGGCACAATTCCATGACATTGTGTGTCAAGCATGCATGATTAAAATGTACAAATGCATGCACGTTAGTTGAGGACAATAAGTACTAAACATAAGTACTGAACTTTATTGTATGTTCCATACACTAGTCATTTAGCAACAACAAAAAATAACAGCCGCTGTTAGTGAGCCGAGTCATAAGATCCAATTCTCTGGAAGAGCTGGAATTCCCATCACTAAAGTGAGGGTGATGGGTGCACTCAGCATATACCTCCCACGCTGCTTAGTGTCTGCCTCCCGCCCACCACCAGACCCATGGAGCCACCCACTTCCAACCATTGCCACGGCAACCCATCATCATCAGTAGTGACTTGTGCTGGAGGAGGACAGGGAGGGGAGGGGTGGCCGTGCAGAGCAGGGCTGCCACTGAACAGCAGCGGGCGTGGGCGTTCATGAGCTGAGCTATTCTCCAGAGAAAGTCTGTGTGTGTGTGTATGTGTGTGTGTGCGTGTGCGTGTGTGTGTGAGTGGGAAGGATGGGAAGTATGTGAAGAGAACCTGCGTCAGAGTGAGTCATAAGCTTGTTTCACAATGTCTTGATGTGACGTGGATGCAAATAGCCGGTGCAGGAAAGCAACTTCACCTTCATTTATGTTTACCTTGCAGGGGCCCCGTATTGGGAGTACATATCGGGACAATTCCAAGGGCCCCTGACTGACAGGGGCCTTAAATAATACCGCTGCCTGCATGGGGAGGGGAGGGGAGGATTCCTGGTGGCGCCCCTGTTCGTGTGCATGTTAGCCATGCACCATGACACCATAAAACCTGCAAATGGCACACAACCAAATAAAGAAAAGACTTACCTCCTGCATTGAGTGGAAGAGCATTTCATTGTTGTGCCTATCAATGTGCATCGGGGGGCTATGACTCAATGAACCTGGGGGCTGTCTGATGTTGAGTCTGCATAAGTATTCACAAAATCACATTGTTGTCAACAAACACCACTGGAAGCTCCTGAAGTACACTATAGTTACTAATAAAATATTTAATATGGCATGCTTGAGTTGCACAAAAAAAAGTTGAACTTTATTTGGGCACGTAGTAGTCTACACTACTCCAAACGAGTCATTCTTTAACATAACAGTCTGACTCATCAAAGAAATAACACTATAACCATCACACAGCAACAGGTAGATAACACCTACACGCATCAACTACATACTACTCTTAGAGAATAATACACAACTATGTTAGCACTATACACGTACCTTGAGCAGCTATTTACAGCTGGGAGTACTTCCGGCTTCCTAGCATGCCTTGTGGCGCATTTTGGAAAAAACTGCTAAAGTTGAGTGTTGAAAGTTGAGAGAGATTTAACGTTGTTGTTCATTATGATAGCAAAATGTAAATGTGAAAATAGTGACATTTTTCTTGGTTTACGTAAGTCACTGATAAAGAAAAAGTGAGTCAGAAGTGCAGATTGGCTATAGTTTCCAAGATACAGTATTGGGTGAAAATGGGTAACTGATGCAAAATAAAGCAAAAACAGGAGTTTATCAGGGTGTCGACAAGCAAGAAGTTCTATCTGAAAGCCTGTCTGCACATTACAATACATGCATTTGAATATGTCTAAAGTTTCGACATAAAAGTTTTGTTTTTATTTGCTGAAATAAATCTCTCTTGGAAGTTGACATGTAGAGAAATTTCGTGAACCGTAGCAGAAATTGACATTTGCATCTCAGTTTCCTGGAAACTACAAGGCAGATCATTATAAGCAGTTGGTGGCAAAAATCCTTAAGTCCTACAAAGCCATTTTTTAGATTCCCATTTAGATTTCTTTCTATTGAACTGCGGAGAAGTGATGAGCACGGGCTGTTGTTGGGCAAGAGGCGGGGTACACACCCTGGACTGGTCGCCATACAGCAAATCGCAGGGAAAGCAGATACAGTCCAAGAATTTGTAGACCAGTGTTATTTCCAATAATAATAGATTTATTCATTCATTTTCTACCGCTTAACCTCACAAGGGTTGCAGGGGTGCTGTCTTTGAGCGAGAGGTGGGGTACACCCCGGACTGGTGGCCAGCCAATCACAGGGCACATATAGACAAACAACCATTCACACTCACATTCATACCTATGGACAATTTGGAGTGGCCAATTAACCTAGCATGTTTTTGGAATGTGGGAGGAAACTGGAATACCCGGAGAAAACCCACGCATGCACAGGGAGAACATGCAAACTTCACACAGAGATGGCAGAGGGTGGAATTGAACCCTGGTCTCCTGTGAGGTCTGAGCGCTAACCACTCGACCGCCATGCAGCCTAGACCAGTGTTATTTCCCATAACGAGGGTTGCTGCGGTTGCTGGAGCCTATCCCAGCTGTCTTCGGGCGAGAGGCGGGGTACACCCTGGACTGGTCGCCATACAGCCAATGGCAGGGAAAGCAGATCGAGTCCAAGAATTTGTAGACCAGTGTTATTTCCCGTAAGAGTTAACAGTAAAAATGGCATTTTTGCGCCAATGAAGTTAAGGTGGATAGTTATCGACCAGCCACAATACTATGGCAACTCATGGAAGCAGACACTGATCATAGAACAGACGTCACAATAGGGTTCAAAAAATACAATTTAATGTCATGTGCTGTATAGCAAATAAAATATATTAGTGTTTAAAAAAAACAGGTGCATAACTAGGTGGAGCCTAATCTATCACTGTGAGGAGACTGTAAGGAGAGGGCGACAAGGTCTCCTGCTGCGGGGGGAGAAACATTACAACATCATCACAAGTCTTCACGAGTTGGCTGCTTGAACACAACACTGAACTCCATGAAGGAAACCTTTAAATACAAATACAGTGTGCTGCACATTCAGACAACATTACGTGGAGGACCAACATACAGTCACAAAACAATCATACATGTCCACACAATACATGTTAGTCACGTGTATATTGCATTGGTCTGCCACTGAATGGGGAAAAAGGAGGAGAGTTGGACCAACTTGTCAGGACACACGGAACGCTTGTCATGTTTCTACAGCTAAAAACAACTCACATATGAAATATGCATTAACAGCCGGCTAGTCAACATCATCGGGTGTTGTGGTGTAAAGCATTTCATATACCACACACTTTCACACTTGGATTTTTTTCCATCTAAGTTCTTTTTTTTATGCACATGAACGCTATTGACACACATCATTACAGCAAAGTTACACATGACAGAGCAGAACGGGTATTTGTTATCACACAACTACAATATTTACACTCAGCAAGGACACACACACACCTGAAGGTGAGAATAACACATCTTCAGTCCTGGGATATCCTGTTTGCAGATGTGTGGTTCAGGGTCACCAGCAGTGTGACGTGCAGCAGTACCTGGACCCCCACACTGATCTTAAAAAACTGCTTCTGGAAAGACCTCCCATAGATATACATATGTAAGACAAGAGCGGGAAGAGGCGGAGTCATCCCAACCACAAAGCAAAGCAACCTGTTGCTGGGACTGGGCCCACACTCCCCACAGTACCTGTGACTTTTCAGCACAAATGCAGACAAATGTTGGATTTGGGAGAAGGTCAGCGGCAGAGCAACAACAACAACAACAAAAAAATCGTTCAGAGAGGTAAGTGTGTCCAAACGTACTTCTAGTCCAGACCTGCCAAGCATTGAGAGGGCATGCCTTCATGCTCTCTGGATGCATTGGCACTGACACAAAGACGAAATCAAGGAAAAAAAATAAATGCTCTTCATGAGGCAACATTGGTTGTTAAGGCTCTACTGTGGCTGTGCTTGCTTAGTTTCTAGTGACGGCTGAATACTGCATACTACATGAGACAAGGGGGCGGAGCAAGCAGGAGGCACTATGTGGAGTCTTCAGGTTCTGACTTGATGGTCTTCCTGTCTGTGATGTTGGACGCCCGCTGTGAAATCCCGTTTTCTGGAAACACAAATCATCAGGATTTTCCACTAATCATCACTAAAGTCGAACTGTAGTAAGTAGCACAGAAGGCAATTAATAATTAAGTTA
This sequence comes from Doryrhamphus excisus, assembly GCF_037039965.1. Taxonomy (NCBI): domain Eukaryota; kingdom Metazoa; phylum Chordata; class Actinopteri; order Syngnathiformes; family Syngnathidae; genus Doryrhamphus; species Doryrhamphus excisus. The sequence goes on from NC_136371.1 coordinate 14,647,661, forward strand.
ATCGATTAATTGACAACTATTTTGGTAATCGATTACCGTAAATTATTGTAAAATAAATTACCCGCAAAAAATGCCACTTATACTCCAGTGCAACTTATGTATGTTTTTTTCAACGTAATTATGCATTTTTGGCCTTGTGCAACTTATACTTCGGCGCGACTTATAGTCCAGAAAATACGGTAATCGTTATTTTATTTAAATCAGTAAATATTCTCAGATTTCTGCCTCTCAAATGTGTATATTTTTTTAATTTCCATTGTCATCCGTTAAAGCAGACCTATTATTTTTGTGTTTTAGCCAAAACAAGAAAACAGTGATGGGCCCAACCACCAACAGTCGCTGTTTGCTTCATATTAATATGGTCCGTCAACGGCCGAAACGTTTACTGCATTAATTGAAACAACACGCTGCAGATTAATCGATGAAGAAAATGATCTTAATTGTATTTTTGTGTACATTTATTGTTTTACTGAAGCTAAACATTTAGGTTTTTTTATTAGTTAACATTATTTTAACAGAATATCCAAGCTCAACCTGGTGTTTGTGCACGTATTTACTCTGTCATTTCAAATCTTCTATTTCTGAAAAAAAGAGGCAAAGATTTTTATTAAATAATGAATCATCGATTAATCAAAAAATAATCAACTGATTAATCATTGTTAAAATAATCAGCAGTTACACCCCTGGTGTTCAGTCAAAACGCCACTAACCCGTTGCTGTTTTGGTCTCTTCTGTGCTGCTGTTGTTGTGGTTGTGATGACGTTTCAGCTCATTGGCCAGCTGCTTGCCCAATGGGAGGTCACCTTCCTGCATGGTTTGACTCACAACCCTCAAGTTCATGGGTCGCTCGTCTAGAGAAAAGACCGTTTGTTTACCAAATGCCATGCAAAGACATACTCTAACAACAACAACGTGCGTATGGAAGAGGTGAAAGTATGCAAGTTGCAATGTGCAATGTTTAAATATGAAAGTATGCGATATAAATAATGTCCCTGGTGATGGAATGGGACGTGCAAACTCTGAAACTTTGGAAAAAAACATACGTGTTTGTATAAAATATAAAGAAATATAATATAAATGACAAATGATTTACTATAATGTTACGATTTATTGGTATGTGTTTAAGAAGCATTAATTGTATTCTAAATATGACTGGCAACATTGTTCCCAAATTCAAAATAAAAATGTCATTTAGAGCATATACTGTATTTGCATGTAAAGAAAAATTCAAATACAAAACATAACAAAACACAACAAAAACGTTCTTTCGCGTTTTAATTTTTAAACAATATTAACGTTTCAACTTAAAAAGTTCTGAATTTAATATGTGGTGCAATGGCTGTCACACATCTAAAGCTAAAAATATAAATATTTTCATAAAAAAATAATACATGAATATATATTTAAAAACATATTATATAGTTTTAGATGGTATTATTTTTGCATAATTATTATTGTACTCATTTTAAGAACATTTAAACCAACATTTTTATTGAATTATGAATGAAAATGGTGCTTGTTTGTATAATATACAGTATGTATTACATGCGTATATTATCTGTAAGTGGAACAGAAATAGGGGGAGGTGAGAGAGAGAAAGCTGGATTGACAGTCAGCGAGCAGAGAGAGCCGAAAGAGAGAGACGCCCTCTCTGGGCAGCTGGTTGGATGTAAACATGTGTGGGTGGGATGATTGCAGGTGCATTGTGGGATTTGTGGAAAGAGCAATAGAAGAAGCTGTCACCGTGGGTGAGAGAGGAAGAGGAGATGAGGCCTGCAGAGTGAATACTAATGAAGAAAGAACTCCGCAACAATCATGGCTTGTTTCCACGTACTTTACATGCAAAGTCGTCAAATGAGCTCCACCCACAGGAAGTACCTTGTGACTGCTTTTACCTTGCGTCTCCCTGCTGGCGTCCCCGGCAGCCCCGTTGGTGTTCTGGGCGTCAGCGAGATACTTTAAGGCGGCAGGGGGGATCCTCCAGTCCAGAGCCTGCAGTCGCTCCTGCACTGCGGCGTCCTGCAGGATCTCCATCTGCCTCGCCAGCAGACGCTCCAATTGCATCTGATGACACAAATACAAGCGGCATGACTACGACTCTGGACTCGTGGTCGCGCAGTTGAAAAATGGTCCCGTCAGTGAGTGTCAGCACAAACGTCTGGCCGGGAGTCAAATGATCATCGGCGTGCACGTCGCTGTCGCTGTAAATTAGAACATCAAAGTGCCACGTCCTCCGCAGGGCTCACATTGTGAATGAGCCATGTAATCTCTTCCTTCTCTGAATAGCGTTTGGGAAAATCGCATCAGCTTGACAAGCGGAAGCGCAAAAACGCAGACAGACGTGTGCGCGACATGCTGACACGGCAAGTCACACGTGTTTCCACGCCTCAATGAACGGAACAAGCTCATCAATGACCGACGTAAAAGCTGTCGCCAACGCCGCATGTCGCTGTTACGACAGCTGTATCGTCATTAGCTACGTTTACATGAGGAGTTTTTCTCTTTCCGCCGAATGACCTTTCCGAAAGCAATGGTATACATGGAAAGGAATATTCCAATTGCGTGTCTACATGCGCCGCTATAATCAACCAGAATAGTCAATGGGGCATGCGCAGTAAAGCGTAAACACCAACATCACGTGATACCGACTTCCTCAACTTTTTCTTTCACTTGTTGGAATATCTCCATATTGCCAGTTTTTCGTTCATCCAGTCTTGAAATTTAGTTTGAATCAAAAACAAACTTTCCACAGCAGTCCAGTGCCGATTGTTTGAATGTTTTTAATTTTATTATTTTTTTCCATTTTTTTAAATCAAAAAACGTCTGGAGCTGCGTGTTACGTCATATCTCAGCATTTGCTGAAAGAACGCACCCGGGAACAGGAAATGATAAAGTTCAATCTTGCTAATATTTTATAATTAAGCTCGGCGCAGGTTTTATATAGATATGTATTTTCTTTTTTAATAAAACTTGACTTGTGAATGGTGTATAGAAGGGTTTAGATTCTGTTCCACAGATGGCGCTAATGCACACGAAAGCTGCTTGCCAACCGCCAATAAACAACAGAAGAAGAAAAACACCACGAAGAAGAACGCAGTCTGACAACTTTCCGTTTGAGCGGGTACAAGATACCTCAATCGGATTGGGGAAAGGAATATTCCACCCCTGGGAATCCCATTATATATTCATTCGGACTGGCACTTTTCTTTCGGAATGAGGTGTATACAAAGGTTACATTCTTTCCGTTTGAGCGAATAACCCGAATGGAATTGGAATATTTGGCTTTGTATGTCTGAAGCCGAGATGCCATGACGACTTAATGACCGTACCTGCAGATTACGACCAATGCTTTCGTCTCCTTTGGACTTGGCGCAGGCCAGCTGCTCCCTCAGCATCTCCTGCCTCATGTGGATGGCCTGCAGTGCCTCCTGGATGTCGAAGAAGTTCTCCTGGAGATGCAAAAGAGAGAGATTCACACCGCTTGCAGTTTCAATTGCTGACACATCTGAAGAGCCAAAGAACTGACCTCGGTTTTAATTCTTTTAGGAGACGGCTCATCTCCACAGCGAGACCTAGGAACAAACAGGAAAAGTTGTTCAGGAAGTGTGCTTGAGATGCCGGAACACCAGAACGGCGTCTCTTACTTGCTGGTGCGGTATGTGTACTTGTAGGTGACCTCTCTGGAGATCTGCCGAGCGAGTCCAAACAGCTCGTCTCGGCGGGTCAGCAGAGCCGTGTCCCTCATGCAGAGCTGCGCTGCCGCCTCGTTCACTGTCAGCTGCACAAAACGATAAACGTGAGCTCCAAAACGGGTTGCTTGAAATGTTTCGACACCTGAGGAATGAGGCGGCACCTCGTGGAGCGTCAGGTGTTTGCCGTCCCTCCTCTTTGAATCGAAGCGTCCGTAGATGGCGCTGTATTTGCGAATCTCCTCCTCCCTCCGCGGGTCATCATCACTCAAGTCAAAGATGTGTCCGATCATCTTTGCTAGTTTCTTGTTGCTCTTAAGCTGCTCTTTGATGTCAGCAATGTCCGCCTTGGCGAGCCCTGGTGCCATCCTGTCCACACATTCCAGAACCGACTGCACTGCAGCCGCATCCAGGGCCTCCATTCCGTCTCTGGGCGAGGATGGGGACCCGAGGTCAGAGGGGGAAAGGCTGTGCTCGCTATCGTTGCTATGTCCCGACCAGAACCGAGCTTCACTGTTGCTCTGAAGGGGAGACCCTACAGACACTTTGTCCCGAGTCAAGTCCGACTTTCCTGCGTCAGAGCAGGTGGCGACCGCTTTGGGTATCTTGGTGCTGGACGTGTTTGCCCGGTCCTGGGAACCCAGCAGTGTCGGCGAGCCCTCGGGCATCTTATAGACGGGGATGCTGCAGACCGGCAGCGAGGTGAGAGGCTGGTTGAAGATGGCTGGGTTGGTGACCCAGTCGCGGAGCGCTTTCTGCAAACGCCGTACGTGCAGCGGCTTGCTGGCCATACCGACTAGCGCCATGATCTCCAGGAACTCCTCCTCGCCGGCCTCGCACAGCTGCTGCACATCATCGCCGCCCTGCTGGATGAAGGCTTCGTAGTAGTAGAGGAGGTTGGCTCGCTGCAGGATCCGATAGAGCTGCAGTTCACCCAGCGTCCTCGGCAAGACCGCTGCCATAACTGGAGGAGGAAGACAACCAATGATGCTGTTGTTGTGTCTGTATAAACCTGGGGTGTCCACCAAATATTCTACAGTGGAACCCGTTGTAAGTCCACATCCTTGACATCCACGTCGTGGCAAATGAGCTGAAACAACGACTGAGAAGTCTGTTGCCCTTCCCACCCTTCTTCTTTCTTTTTATTGATTTTAACCACAAATCTGCGTCGGCGGGGCTGCACAGCGGTCGAGTGGTTAGCACACAAGCCTCACAGCTAGGAGACCCGAGTTCAATTCCACCCTCGGCCATCTCTGTGTGGAGTTAGCATGTTCTCCCCGTGCATGCATGGGTTTTCTCCGGGTACTCCGGTTTCCTCCCACATTCCAAAAACATGCTAGGTTAATTGGCCACTTAATTGTCCATAGGTATGAATGTGAGTGTGAATGGTTGTTTGTCTATGTGCCCTGTGATTGGCTGGCCACAAGTCTTGCCCGAACGGAATATCCCACATTATTGCTTGCTGCGCCGTCAAGCTGCACGGGCTTCGGCGTATCAACAGGAAGCACTGAGAAAATAAAAGCCTGTGTTTCAACAGCTCAGCCAATCCGAAGACAGCTGGGATAGGCCCCAGCATCCCCGCGACCCTTGTGAGAATAAGCGGTAGAAAATGAATGAATGCAATACCACAACACATGTCAGCATAAATGGAAGGATTCTTCATACAAATGATCCGTTTGAGTCTCAAATTTCAGGTTGAGAAAAGTTTTTAATAATAAGTGGAACACAGTAGACTTAAACGACTTCAACCAAATGATGTCACGCTCCACTTCCACTGTGATTGTATTGCCCTTCAAGTTTTTGGTCACTGACATGTACATGTGCTCTTTCAAATCAAGGTCGCTAACTTTTTGCAGTTCTTTTCCCAGTACAATTATACACACCAAGAGGTCATAATGTGTCCCTACATGAAGCGTGTTCCTCACTCCAGCGACCCCCCCCCCACCTAACAGAGGGGCAATCACCACAAGGCCAGGCTGCTGGGAGGACCACATGCCTCTCTCCACCCCTGCAGGATGTGTAGGTGGTGGGCTCGCCCAGAATAAGTCTGAGCAGAGGCCCTGGGTGGGAATCAGACAAAAGCCGTCTGAATGAAGAGAGTATAGCTGGAGTAGAACTTTTCTAGTGTGCCACTTTTCAGTCTTGCCACGTCAAATATGCACGTTTTGTCATGTGACCTGCTTACAGCTTTAATGGTCAATTCCTTTGTATTATACACACATTATACGTGTGTGTGTGTGTGTGTGTGTGTGTGTGCTTCCGCTTCATAAATCAAGTTGAGCGAGTTTTCAGCTCTGGGGTGCTCACAGATATCGTGACACATTCAGGGACACTTTGAGTTCACTAGAAATTCCCTATCATTGTCGCCATGGCGACCTGCGCTTTTTGTGTCTACAAAAGAAGTAAACGCAAATGTATAGCATATTTAATTGCCATATTACCATACATCAATAAGCAATTCCTATTGTGCTTCTCTTCGTGGATTAGAGTCCCACATCCACACCCATCAGTTTTACTTATATTTGTGGCATCTTGCTTTGCATGCAACGTGCGTGAAATACAATAAGGCGCAATCGTGCACTGGACTTGGCCTACCTGATGTGTATTTGTCCTCTTTGGTCAGCGCTCCTCTGCTTTTCCTCCTCAGCACGGAGACTGACTGGCAATCTGCAAGATTCGAGAGTTCTCGCAGCGTGCGTGGACGAGCAAGGTATGGATGTAAAGATTCTTTCCAGTTGGAACAGAAAGAGAACACACACACAAAAAAGGAATTCCTTGGTTGGTTCAAAAGAAGCGAGGCTCTTGTGTCTGAGCCTCCTCTGGAAACTTTTCCTCTTCCTGCCGGCAAGAGAAGCAAAAGGCGCAGAAAAAAAGACTTCTGAGCGACCCTTTTTCCTCTCAGTGTGTGTTGCGCGCGTGTGTGCGTGTGAAACCTGTGCGTGTTTGAGTCCTCGCTCAGCCCGTCTCCACTCCCCTGCGCACTTTCACCACACTATCAAACGGCACTCAAACACAAGTACATCCGGCTCCCTAACAAAATAAAAGATGCGAGTTTAGGAGAATTATGAAGCCCTATGAAATTTGAGTTATTGTTAGGACTTCCCAGGCTAAAACTGCACAAATGTTATCATTTATTGGCGCCACACATGGGGGGTCGTAAATATCAGTGTAAATTGATGAAATGTAAGCAAGCATGCTGGCATATGGAATGAATGAAGTCCGGTAGCATTTACCGCTGTTGGAGAATGAGCTCTGCATTGTCCAATGGAATGGGATATTCGGATATTGGGCTTTCTGGATCCTAATCAGTGGTGTCCATATGTTTTTATTGGCCGTTGGCACATTCAAAAAAATGTCAATCATGACAAGAAAAGTAAAAATACTAGTGATACTAGTGAGACCCTTTGTCACCGGTGACACAAAACTGAAGGTTTTTCCCAAATACGTCGGCTTGGCTGAGCCGTTGAAACACAGGCTTTTATTTTCTCAGCGCTTCCTGTTGATACGCCGAACCCCGCGCAGCTTGACGGCGCAGCGAGCAATAATGTGGGATATTCCGCTCGCGCTCTCTCTCGGCGTCTCTCTCCGCCTCGCGCCCACGCTGCTCCCCGTGTGACGCAAATCCGCGCGTGGGTGGACACACGGGGCGTGGGAGGCTTTCTGCACGGAATACCAAACACGAGCAGGTTACACGCCCACAGACGCGCAACACTTTTGAACGCTGACATTGTTCGCAAAAGTTTAGCCAGCATATATTATCTATTATCAATCCATTTTTTTGTTTACCTGAAAATGTGGCAGCTAATTTTTTGATTGATGGTGCAATATCACGGAAACATCTCCACTAATTATCATAATATTTTCACATATGTCAACAATTTTCCTAATGAGGTGCTTGTGTCATTTCTGCACACGGTTTCTTATTTATTATTTTTGTTTTTTATTTATTTATTTTTATATTATTTATATTTGTATTTTCTTATTTTATTTTTTATTCATGTCTTATTTCTTCTTATTATTATTATCTTTATTTATTATATCACTATTTTGGGTGAATTAGGCCAGCTGCCACCAATGCAACACAGTTCAGCACCCCAAGGACACGAACGCAGCACATTTTAACTCCCACCCCCAACTCACTACACTCCGACACATAAACACAACACAGCTACCTTGTGCAGCTAAGACAGGAAATCAATAAAATAAGTCATATATGCAATTTCCCTCCGAAATATTTCCTGATTCTTTGCCACCCACTTTTATGTCTAAATCCTATGGATGTGCGTGCGTGTGGGTTATTATGCTGATATGACCTTCCTACGTTGATGATGTGGATCAGATGGGATGAAATCCAATTCCACACGAGACGTCAGGTTGTTTTGAACACACGTGCACGCACACAGACACTGAAAATACACAAAAGACAGAAATAGAGAAGAAAGTGCGAAGAAATTATAGTGCCAGCAGCAAATAAGATGTCCACCCACGCAGGAAGGTGGGTCTAGTCCCACAAGTCCCTGTTTACCCAAACATCCTGGTACTTTATGGAGCATCTTCCCGAAGAATCAACTGTCTCATGGACATCAACCGTCAACGTTGTTGGTTCTGACGTGAACGTTTCACTCCGCCGCTTCCAGCGGAGGGAAGTTTAATTTAGAGCGTGAAAGAAAGCAGCTTCCAAGGTTTTCACACTCCTGACATGCTGTCAATCATCTCCGAAGCGTAGGCGCCACTTTTAATTTATTTATGTCTTGTTGGCGGCCGCCCTCCCACCTGCTGATAGTGCATGTGTCTCATTTGGCAGGAAGCCTTGTCATATCGCACTTTCTCATTTTTGCGGCAGCTCGCCGCTCCCTTCCTTTGCCTTTTTCTTCCTTTGGCTGTCTTTGCCCCTCACCCCCCCCCCCCCCCCCTGAGGAGAAACACATTTCAATGACACACCCACGCCTGGGCCTGTCAGCCCCTCGCCCTGTCAGAGCGCCCACGCCGCTCCGCTCCCTACAACCCACATCTTCAGCGCTCCGGCAGCTCTTTTCATCCAACTTCCTCTTTTGGAGGCACGCTTGCGTGTGTAGGCCGCCTTCATGTCCCTCCTCATTTGCAGCCAGGGTGGCTCCAAAGTTTGCATCTCAGAATTGCAGACGGGCGTGGATGCCGCTGGTCTTAAAGTAGCAACTTTCCTATTAAGCACATTTCTTTGTGTGTGTGTGTGTGTGTGTGTGTGTGTGTGCAAGGCTCCTACTTTGTGTCTGTAGAGCAAGTGTGGGAAGTATGAGCGGCTTATGTCTGACTGAACATGTGTGTGTGTGTGTGTGTGTGTGCTTGTGTGGAGCTGAGAGTGTATCTGGGGTGTGTAGATATGTGTGTCTTTGGAGGACACAGACTTGTGTGTGTGTGGGCAAGGATGTGTGGGTGGGCGTAGTCTGTGAAGGCGGGGGTTATGTGACATACAGACAGAGACAGCAGTATATACGTATATGTGTGTGTGTGTGTTTCTTGCAATAGGCGTCTGCGGATCTGCCAGTGTGAAAATCAGCCTGTAGTGGAAGTGTAAAAAGAAAATGACCACAGTGCACGATTGTGGAAAAATGTAAATCACGACCTGTTATAAATCTGTATATACAATAGAACCGGTTTAATAATTACAACACTGTGGACTGGGAAGTGATGAGTTGCTCGATATGCACGGGTTGTCAACATAAGCAGGACTTCCGCTGTATGCAAATCACAATGTTTTTATTAAGACTGGATCAGACTACTTAGTAAACTGAAACTGCCGTGCCCTGATACTGCAGGAAACTACTAGCTATAGCGGTGCGAAAAGAAACAAATGTAAATATTAATCAACGACAACACAACTGAACACTTGCCTCAGTTAAGGTCAGTGTTCATGATTCCACCATAAGTAACTTGGCAAAAACAGCCTGCATGGCAGAGTTCCAAGACCGAAACCAAAACTGAAGAAAAACAACATTAAGGCTCATTTCAATTTAGCCAGAAAACATCTTAATGATCCCCGAGACCTTTGGGAAAATACTCTGTGGTTCGACGAGAGAAAAGTTTTTGGAAGGTGTGTGTCCCATTACATCTGGTGTCAAAGTAACATGCATTTCAAAAAAAGAACATCATACCAAGAGTAAAATATAGTGGTGGTAGTGTGATGGTCTGGGGCTGTTTCGCTGCTTCAGGACCTGGAAGACTTGCTATGATAAATTGAATCACAAAACAAAAAATCCTGAAAGAGAATGGTGAACTCATTCCAAAACCAACTTGGGTTCTTCAGCAGGACAATGATCCAAAACACACCAGCAAGTCCACAAAATGAAGACTTTGGATTGGCCTAGTCCAAGTCCTGACCTGAATCCTATGGAGATGCTGCGGCATGACCTTAACAAAGGAACGATATAGTCACTATATTGTTAGTATATATTATATATTCCCGATAGTTTTGGGAAAAATGAGCCCTCCAAAGTGATACGAAATTAGGAATTAGCACCGCTGATCCCTAATGTAAAAGACACAGAGGATTAACTTTGTGCTTATGTTTTGCTTTTTCTTTGTTTTTTTTCGGCTTTTGGTAACACTAATTCAAAAAGCTGCCCACATAACAGCCTAGTCTCTCTGGGATTACATCACATGTAGCAGAGTGCCCTGATGCAGGTCAAGTTAATGGCCCAATGATAAACAATGAAAATTGGGAAGGTCTTTTTCATCACTTTTTGGAAAAAACGGATATTTGTTCCCTAGACTATATGATCACTAATCACTAGGCATTGTCAATATAGCCATATATAGCAAAAAGCTTACCAAAAATCAACTTCAGGAAATTTCAAACGAGGAATTTTGCACACACGTCTTTCTGCATTAAGAAGCTGCCTCTTTTTTCTGAGTTTTTATATCTTTAAAAAAATGTCTCACGTAAGAATTATAGATGTTGGGCAAAATTCCGAAGAAAGCCCATATAGGCAGATGTCAAAAACAAAAACAAGCAGTCACCGTCCATAAAATGGTAACACTTCCATGACAAACGTTGCCATCCTAACGGTTAGTCTGTTAGCCACTACCTCCGATTGATGGGAATGGACCAGAAGCTAAAATAGTGCAAAAATAAACAAAGCGATGACGACAATACAAAACATAACATAGACAGGTCCAAATGTGTTTTTTTTAGCTTTTCTGTTGACTATTGTGAGAGTTTGGGTGTTTTGGGTTTGGGGTTCGGGTTAAGGTAATTCAATATGAATGACAGCGCTTCATCCATCTTGTTAAGTGGGCGTGACAAGCAGCTGATGAGCGGCTTCTGCTGCTGAATTCAACGGTCTAAGGACACACCACAGTTCATGCTAACTCCGACTCATCTGACGCCAAGAATGACACTGAAGTAGACGGTATGACGGACACACACATTCATTCATTCATTCTTTTTCTACCGCTTATCCTCACAAGGGTCGCGGGGGTGCTGGAGCCTATCCCAGCTGAGGCGGGGTAATGGTGGCCAGCCAATCACAGGGCACATATAGACAAACAACCACTTATGGACAATTTGGAGTCACCAATTAACCTAGCATGTTTTTGGAATGTGGGAGGAAACCGGAGTACCCGGAGAAAACCCACGCATGCACGGGGAGAACAAACACACAGATGGCCAAGGGTGGGATTGAATCCTAGCTGTGAGGCCTGCACGCTAACCACTCGTACATCGTGCAGCCCTAAAATGAACATAATAATTGTAATCTGATGAGTTAAGGAACTACTTCTATGAGAATAATGTTGTAGTATTGTGAAGAAAAATAACATCATTTTAGCAGCATAAAGTGGAAATATTGAATCATATTATGTGAAGGAAGTCCATATATTAGGGGAATAAAGTCAAAATATTATGGAAAACATTGGGGAAAAAAGTAAATCGTGAATTTGATAGCAATAATAGGCTTTTTCAAATATATCACAAGTAGCTCTAGCATCCTTTCATATTTCACCCCCTGTGACCCCCTTTGGATAAAGGTCTGACACCCCTGGTTTATGGAACTCGGCAGAGTTGGCCGAGGGTGGGATTGAACTCAGGTCTCCTAGCTGTGAGGTCTGTGCGCTAACCACTCGATCGCCGTACAGCCCTTGATTAGGATTCCTTATTTATAAATCTAATATTTTCATGTTACAGCATAAAAAATGTCTTTAGAACCGCCTAAATATATTATTCCAACCATATCGTCACTTTTATACTCTTATTACACGTATTGGGAATCTGACAGAAAATGGAAAATCAATCAGAAGCATTGACCAAGACCAAGAATGAAGTCCTGGAGTGTTCACTGTGGGAACGGAACTGGAGGAGTCTGTTGGAAAATGAATGTCCACTTTGACTCTGTGGCGCCCCCGGTGGCCAAACAGTGATAAACCATGGGGCTCCATCCTTCATCCTAACAGTGCAGTATGAGCACCCATGCCAAAAACGGAGGATGCGCTAAATCTCAAAGAGTTGATGAATTTCCACCAAACTCTCAAGTCAGTCCGACGCAAGGAAGACAGGAACGCTCACGCTGAAACAAAGTGTGTTAGACGATGGCGGGTGCAGGCACGATTTGCATGATTATTGCTGTGAAGTTTTTGATGTGCAGCCAGCAGGCAGCAACAACAGCAGCAGCCTGGGATTAACCCCCCCACTCACACGCCCACCTCACCAGCACAAGTCCCTGACTCAATTAGAAACCAACTTCCTGGCTCACATGCGCCCACACGCCCCGCCCACCACACCGCCAGCATCACTTTCATTACCCGTACAATGAGCGTGCGTGCCAAGAGGAGACGTGTGCGTGCCGATCATATAGCGGCCCCGTACACCTTTAATTGCATATCAGATGTCACGGAGGAGGCGGCTGCATGCAGTCCTCCTCGGCATGGTGTGCTCACACGATCGGAACGCCGGTTTTGAATCATCATAAATGGCCTGAGCCTTTATTTAACCTTGTTCCGTTCTACCAGGACCACACACACATTCTCTCTCGGCTCTCCCACTGTGGCTGTGATGACCCAGCAGGCTGCGGGGGCTGGAGGGGGCCTGGAGGGACGCGAGGCGGGGCCGAAGCGGCCTCCCTGCTGAGCTATCGGCTGCCCACGAAAAGGGCATCTACTGTATGGAGTGGATTGATCCAGCCAGGACTAAAATGGCCAAGGAGGAAGTGGACCGAAGTAGTTTTGTTGGCTGTCCTTGACTGTTACACATTGTTGCATGCGCTTACTTCAAATGGACGACATATTCCTTGTCTGATGCAAGACAGTTGCAAAGGTGGAAAGAGAGATGTTGCGGTGATGAGTTAGTGACATCACGGTGTGTATGTATACAGCAGGGGGTGGAAGGATGCACGCCGTATATGTTTAAGCCCGTGTTGACATCAAATTGTAGACCCAAAAAGGTCATTCCTCTGAAAGGTTGTCCCATTAACGTCAATGTGTTTGAGCATACAGGCGCCCTTCACTCTATCACTATGGTTCAAAAATACATTTGTTAATAAACCATGCTTTTTTATGGTTGAATGCGGTCTAATATCAGGAAACAAATATGCACATTTAAGCTAATTTTATATATTTTTGATTGAGAGTTTTCAGGTTCAGCTGCACGGTTGTAAAGTGGTTAGCGCGCAGACCTTGCGCGCTAACCACTTGGGTTCAATTCCACCCTCGGCCATCTCTGTATGGAGTTTGCATGTTCTCTTTGTGCATGCGTGGGTTTTCTCCCACATTCCTCCGACTCACAAAAGGTCACAAAAGACCCCACAACAACATCCAAAGGACTGCATGCCTCACTTGCCTCAGTTAAGGTCGGTGTTCATGACTCCACCATTAGAAAGACACTGCATGGCAGAGTTCCAAAACCAAGACCACCGCTGAAGAAAAAGAACATTAAGGCTCATCTCAATTTGTGAGGAAAACATCTTGATCTCAAGATAAAAGTTATGTGTGCATTTCAGAAAAAGAACATCATACCAACAGTAAAATATGGCGGTGGTAGTGTGATGGTCTTGGGCTGTTTTGTTGCTTCGGGACCTGAAAGACCTGCTCTGATAAATGGAACCATGAATTCTGTCTACCAAAAAATCCTGAAGGAAAATCTGTCAGTAACCTGAAGTATTACGTAACTTGGGTTCTTCAGCAGGACAATGATCGAAAACACACCAGCAAGTCCACCTCTGAATGGCTGAAGAAAAAACAAATGAAAACTTTGGAGTGGCCGAGTCCAAGTCCTGACCGGAAATCCTATTGAGATGCCTCCATAACGCTGTAAGACACTCATTGCAAGTTATCACAAGCCTGATTGCAGTTGTTGCTGCTATGGGCCCAACCAGTTATTAGCTTTAGGGGGGAAATCATTTTTTCCACACATTGGGTTTCTTTTCTCCCTTAATGATGAAAATCTTAAATAAAAAATGCAATTTTGTTCAGTTGTGTTGTCATTGACTAATATTTACATTTGATTGATGATCTGTAACATTTCAGTGCGACAAGCATGCATAAAATAAGAATTCCGGAAGTGGGCATACACTTGTTCACACCATTGTATTTGGATGTATTAAGAAGTCTAAAATATGTTTGTCTAACACTCATCTCTTTAATAGTAGCAGCATTTCAATCACACTTTAAACCCTGTTATTATGAGTCATGAGGGGTCGCATTCAAAGACATCACGTAGTTTAACGGAAATGTACTTGTTTACAGTGTATTTTCCAGCATACTTATATGTAGCAAATGGTTAGAATAATCACTTCATGTGTTTCGTTAGCTTCCTGTTTATTTACACACACACACACACATATACATAAATGATAACATGTTTGTTCACTTGTCATGTTCCGAGTGTCCCTGAATGGGTCCCCAGGATGAATGGACTAGAAACATGTCAGCTATTTATTGAGTTGTTTTTTTTTAACAGCAAATATTGTCAAATATTGTAAAATATTTTCATAAGACACTGTTGCAATAATTTATTCATTTTTTGGTACAGCCAACATTTTGTGGAGCATCTATCTTTTAGAGCCACTGACCTTGTAGTATTAGATGGCAGAAACCCAATTTTTTTAGGAAGCTTATTACTGTCCTCCCACGAACGCCTATCAGAAGAAGGCCCACCATGACCTCAATAACCTGCATACGAGCGACACAAGACAGCAGTTCCCTCGGAGCGCTACTGCCACCCGGTGACCAACTGGAGAACTACATCCTGGAAAGGAAGCGATTTTACCGTTCGTGCTTTTTACATCATGTAGCAATTCATATTCATGTTGTGAAGTACTTAACATCAGTTTAGGAATACTACAGTAAAGTACAGTACACATGCAGGTCATTGTACATTTTCTTCTCATAATTAGGACTTTTATTGCCATATTTTGACCTTATTCTCACATTGTACCTTTTCACCAAATCTAAATTTTCAACTTACAACTTTATTTTGTTTCTTATAGTATGATTTTTTAAATAAAAATAAAAATTATCTCAGTGGTACTAAAACAAAATGTTTATCCCCTAAAAAATATATGTTATAATATTTCAATTTCATGCTACTTATACTATTTTTTCATCATATTAGAGTATATTTTTATTTAATATTTTTTAATATTTTTTACCTCGCAACGTCCAAAAATTACGACTTTTTATTTTACTAAAAAAATATTTCAAATGTTTCCTCATTTTACATGATTGTAATCAATATTAAAATGTTTTCTTTTTGAATTACCATTTTTTTCCTCAATATTTTATTCTTATAACATTAAAGTTTTTTTACACAAAACTTTTTTCCCAAAAAATCCATCTTTGTTTTATTTTTCATATGATTATTTTTTTTCTTTAATATTAAAAAACTCTATGATACTAAAATTATAGAAATTATAAAAAACTTTTTTTTTCTTAAAAATAGGACAAAATATTTTTTCCTGTTTTGATTATGACTTCATTCTTGTAACATTACATTTTCCCAAAAAGTACAACTTTGTTTTGTTTCTTTTTTTATTTTAATATTATGACTTAACATTTTTTTCTTTAATATTCCATCTTTATGTTACTAAAATGTATTTTTACTTGTATGACATAATTCTCATCAAAATTCAATTTTTCTTTGGTTGTTTTTCTCGTAACATTTTTTACATTATTCTTGTAAAATTACTGCAGAACATTTTTGCCTTTTTTTCCTTGTTAAATGACATTTTCATTGGCGGCCCAATAAAAAAAACATTCACGAGCTGTAAATGGCCCCCAGGCTGCAGTTTGGCTTGTGTGACTAGTTCTGGGGCTGTGCATTATTTGTATACGCAACCTTCTTCTTTAGTCTCCCCATCAGGGGTCCAACCTTATTCCTAACGTTCCATCGGGACCAACACCACCAAGGAGGTGGATTGTAAATTCAAACGTCACTTTCATCAAGTTTGTTTGGAAACGGCAGCAGTCGTATTTCTAGCCCACGTTCAGAAAATGCTAAATTTGTGATGAATTTATTTGAAATACTGTTCTGACAATTACAGTGTTACACTGGTGGTCCGTGGAAGAGGTACGTCGAAGCATCTTAAGTCAAGCTAACAGGAAACTGACTTCAGTACATATCAAAGTACATAAAACATTCAGTTCAGAAACCACAAAAATAGACTTAACTCTTAAATTAACCTTAAAAATAAAACAGCGGGAACACTTCACTCGAGAGGCACTTGCTTAACAGTCGTGAAGTGTCGACAGCTGTGACAGGAAGTATTCAAGTGTGCAGACCGCTCAGTCGACAAGTATCTTTGGCGCTACTTTGGCTCCGCCTTCATCGGACTCCGCCTGGGTCTGGTCTTTGTTACAGTTTGTAAACGTTGTGCAGGCGGGGCCCGGTTGAGTCGGCAGTCCGGGGTTGGGCGTAGCGTCGGCATCGTTGTGGTTTCTGTGTGCCGCCTCCACCGGTTGATCATTAGGAACCTGATGACAGAGAGAGTAAACAGCTGACACCCGCTATGGTAAAAGGTGTGCACACAAACACATTTCCTTCTGTGTTAGGTAATGACTTTATGAGCATGCACACACACATCCACACACACACACACACACACCCTAACGCACAAACATGGTAACTTTCCATCAGCAAACACAAACTTCTCACCTCTCTGCAGGGTGGGGGCAACCAGTAGTACAGTAGAGGAGGAAGCAAGAAATCAGCACAGGAAGTAGGAAGTTATGTTTAAAATTTATTGTAAACCACAGAGTCCAGCGGCCGATATGCAATAAGAAACCAAACAGAAACAAAAAGCTTTCCATACGAGGAAGTACATCCCATACTACATAATAAATACTGCTTGTGAAACAGACCTGGCTCACCTGTAGGGGCCGAGTCTCCCGCTGGCTACTCTTCGCCATGGTCAGCATCTCTTTAATCTGGACAACAGCGAAGGCGATGGTGACCCAGGGGGCGCCGGAGAGCACCCAGGCTGGCCGGGCTACATCCTCCTGCTCCTCTTGGTACTTGGTCTTCTTCACAGGAGCGGGGGTGCTTTGGTGGTTGAGAGCGGCGCTGCTCCTGGTGCCCAGACTCTCGACCAAGTCAATGGTGGCAATGGGGACGGGGCTGGAGGGGACTGGGATGTTCTCCGCCAGCATTTTGTCCTCTAAAAGAAAAAATAAATCAAGAAATGACACAAAACACCAATCTTTTAAAGTTCCTACTATTTACACAGTAATTGTGCTATAAGTGAGGATGAGGATGGAAGAAGTGACCCACCCTTGCCGCCTGTTTCGTCTGTCAGACACTGGATGAGAGTGAAGATGAGGAGTATGATCAATGAGGCCATGCCGACCCCTCGGAATGTTGTTGCAGCACCTGCAAAGTCAAGCCAAATACCAACACATCAAAACGGAAACTGATTGTATTCTCAGGCGATTCAATCGACCGTAACTCCACCGTTCAGGTTGCCTTAGAAGACGTTTGGCGTTGTGGCCGTTAAAACTACACCAAACACGATCTTTTCTACTGTGGAGTTGAATCACCACCTCTTTGTGAAAAAAGTAAACCCATAAAAGATGTATCGATTTGTCTTTGGTGGCGAATGGGTTTGTTTGTTGGATGATCTGAAAGATTTAATTGTGACAAATATGCCTTTTTTCCATATTTAGGCTTTTCCAACTGTCTTCCTCTTAAGCCTGTTGGGACCATTATTTGTGTTGTTGGTATTTGGACCCATGTGACGTCCACATATGAGTACCAGTGCCTTGGTGCTGTTCAGAGCCCTCCTCTACATGTCTTCCATCTTGGCCAACATAGAGATACTAGTGATGCCATCACACAGCCATGCTTTTGTCTGTTAAATGTTCCCAAGAACTGAAAAAAATGTGGTTTTGAGGCAAATGAGAACTTTGTTCTGGGTTGAGAGCGGCTCTGCCATGGCAGGGTGTGATCAAGGTTGCCTCAGAGTTTCCATTGTTTCCTGGGTTGGAAAACAGGGAGGTGACGTTGAATGAAGTCAGTTTCATTTTAGTCCGTTTCTCACCAAGTTCATTGAGTTTTGGATGTGATGTTGTGTGTGCTAAAAGACTGGACACACTTGGTGCACTTTTTACAAAGATTTTTCCCATCATCCACAATCCTTATGTGAGATATGAAAACACTTTGCCTTTTCTGTGTATTCTAAAGATATAAAAACAGATAAAAAGATTACTGCATGTAATGTTAATAAAACTCCTCCAACCAGGCTTTATGGTGTTATATCCATGCTGTAACCATGTAGTAACTTTCCCGATATGTAACACATGTAACTGAATCCTGAGGTGAAAATTGGCGAGAAAACGCAAACTCCACACTTAAAAAGGTGCAATCTAACAGGTTGAAACACCTTGAGCTGAAGGAATCATGGTCTCATACCAAAGTAACCAACCAGCAGCCCCCCAACCATGGCCCCACAACCACGGCCCAGCCCGAGGTGAAGCCCCTGGAGGATGCCCTGCGCCGACGTCCTCAGAGCGGGTGGGACAGCGGCGCTCAAGAAAGAGATACAAGCTGCCCAAACAGAGGCGTGAGTCACACCTGCAAGACAAACAAACGCCACATGACTTCCTGTGACACTTCATTTGAATCGATGAGCTTTCTCGCACCTTGCACATGGTTGTTCCCATGGGTCCTAGATCCCGCCCTATTCTACACTAAAGGCATGAAGCATTACCTTGAAGGACCTCCATGGGCAGCACCGTCCAGGCGTTGTGCAGGTATGAGATGTAGAGGTAGCGTGCTGTGTTGCAGGCCAGGCCGATGTAGAGCACCCTGAGGGCGACACCACATCCACATTTTAGTATCTTGGTGGAAAACAATTAGCCGTCCTGCTATAACAAAGCAATCTAAACACGACACACCCTGGGAAAACAAACTCACCAGGCTGGATCATTGCATTTGCTCAGAACACACTCGGCATGTTTGCCGACACATACAATCACACGTATAGGTGTGACCTTTGGAATAGCAGAGAAGAGCCCAACTTGTTTGGAGAAGATGTCAGATGGCAGAAGAACCTTTGAGCAAGGACGTGAACGCCCAAACCATCCAGGGGCTCAACCCATGTACACCTTAGGGGTGTGTATTGGCAAGAATCTGGCGATACCATACGTATCACGATACGATATATCACGATATATCACGATACTGTAAACAAGGCGATATTTTTTTGTTTTTCTCGTAGTTAAAGATTATTTACTGAGAAAACTGAATAATACCAGCAATATGCACTTACTAAACACATTTTTATTCCATTAGAACAGCATGTTATGCTGTATCACAAAGTGTAGCATTTGGATAAATAAAGCTTAACATCCAGCTTTAAATCTACAAAAAATAGGTAAAAAAACAAATAAATTAAATTATGTCTCAAGATCCTGCACCTCGTACTTCGGTATGGGACAAAAAAAAACTTAAAAACTTAAACTGACGGAAAGCAGGAAGTGAACAAATGTAACAGTTACTGATTGTAAAAGTACCAGATGGAGGGGTAGGATTTAATAAGCTTTGCTTCTTCCTACTCCTTTTGGACATCTGGAACTGGGAAGTGATTATGGGATGCACTCAATTGTGATCTGATGCATGTTCAAATGAAATTAACCGTTACCATTACCAAATGTTCACATTCTATTAGCTGTGAAAAAATGCACAGTATTCAGTCCCTGAGTTTTCCACCATCAGAAGAGTATTTTTGTGGAACAAAGTAACTAACATCAGTAAAAAGTCCTTTTAGGATGCTTGATATAACCATTATTTAACAAAATTGAAATCAATTTCAAAAACAAAATACCTGCAATATCACAGTACTACTTTTGTATTATACAAAAGGACCTTCGCATTGCTTGCTAGCGGCAGGTCCTCATGGTGTCTCGCTAAGTGGACTCACAGATTTGTCGTCTTTCCCGAATACTTTATTAACTATTAACCGACGACACACTTTACAAACGACATGGGTTTTGTCCATTTCTGCACACCCTACTTTGTGTAGAAATCCAAAATGTGTCCACACTTCAGCCTTGTACGCTGCAGGGGCCGCTGTTATGTGCTCGCATTCCGCCATGTTGAACTGTGTTTATGTACTCGTGAATCTCGTTCAACGTCCTTGCCTAATTGACGACGTACTGCCGCCTAACGATCGGAGGTTTCAATTAAAATCAGAAATGAACCTTTGCCGTGTCTGCACTTACCATATATTACCATATATACAATTTAATTACCATATACAGTCTGTGATAAATGCCTAAAAATATATTGACACAGTATCGTGGAACAAAGTATAGCGATATATCGCAGAAACAATATTTTCTTACACCGCTAGTACACCTCACTGGTGAATTGCTTTTTGTATGGCGCAGAAGGCAAAAGTGCAATAATGAACATTAGTATGATTAAAAAAGCGAAGCTCACCTGATGTGTCCCACCAGCTCAATGAACTTGTGGCTGGTGAAGTAGGCGGCAAGCTCCGAGACGTGACTCAGCACGGAGCAGACGCCAAACAGCGTGTATGTGCCATGCAGGTCCTCTAGGTGCCAGTACAGGAAGCTGAAGACAAAGCCGTAGCCGAAACCCATGAACCAGGCCACGAAGAGAACCGAACTGTAGCGCACACTGCACAGCAGCTTCAGGAGATCGCTGTAGTGGAACTCCTGATCGGCGGCGGTGGCGATGGCGGTCGGGTCGGCCGCGGGCGTCTCCTCTGCCGCCCCCTCTGGAATGTCTTGAACATAGTCACCGCCTTTTTCAAAGTAGAACTGTGTGGCAACGACAAAGGCTGCGCCCATCAGCACACCGAAGACGATGAAAGCAATCTGGTAGTTGCGGAGGCGGAAGGCAGGTATGACGCAGCCAACGCCGTCAATGGTGACGGTGATGTGCGTGTGGTCGATCCAGATGCCCACCAGCAGCATGGTGAGCCCCCACCCCAGAGAGCCCCACATCCTCTGCAGCCCGTAGCGATCGCGGGCCTTGCCCAGGTACTGCAGCGTGACCGTGTCCACAATAGTGACGGCGGGAGCGCTGAAGAACTCCCCGACGATGATGACAAGCAGGATAATCAGGAAAATGTTCTCCACTTGGGTGTTGTCGTAGATGATCTGGTACTCCTTGGTGCCGGTTGGAGCAGGGAAGGGGGTTGTGGTGGTGGGGGTAGTGGCCGAGGAGTCATTGATGCTTCGCTGGGATAAGGATGGGAGCCACTGAAGATCCATGAAGCTGCGGCCAACCCGGCTGGTGGAGTTGCTCTCCTGCGTGAAGTTTCCCGGCGTGGCTGCGGTGGGCGCCACTGTCACCTCAGCTCCCAACTCCACGCATTTCATATCAGCCGGCTTCACGAAGCCGATGCCGCAGTTGAACACCAACCAACAGAAAACAGAGAACAGCAGCACCGCCTTCCCCTTCTTGAAGCGGTCCGCCACCACACCCCAGAAGGGCGCACTGCAGAATTCTATGAAGTAACGGATGCCGACCAGGAGGCCGCTGCGGCTGGCGGACATGCCCAGCTGCTTGTAGTAGACCGACAGCAGCGGGTGCAGTGAGCCGTACGCGGCGTAGAAGAAGAAGTAGAAGACTTTCGAGATGAGGAGATGAGTGTTGACTTGAAGGCACATCCTCTCGCAGCATTTGAGGGAGTCCGGCGGCGAGGTCACCGTCGACTCAGGCGAGGTGGCAGCAGAGGGCGGGGTCGAAACGCCCCTCTGCTGAAGCGTCAACGTGTTGAACGCATCAGCCACTTCGTCGTCTGTCAGGATAACAACCTTGTCGTCAGCTGCCATATCTGGAGAGAATGAGACAACGACATCGTCAGGGCCTTGAAATTCCCACAGCGAGTTAAGATGACTAAGTATGTTGAGTATGAACATGTGAGGCGTTTACAAACAACTCATCAAACAGTGGGAGGGGTTTCTTTAACCCTTAGATGCATAAGTGGGTCAAAAATGACCCGGTCCGGTTGTTTTCATGAAATATTTTCATTCATTCATTCATTTTCTACCGCTTTTCCTCACGAGGGTCACGGGGGGTGCTGGAGCCTATCCCAGCTGTCTTCAGGCGAGAGGCGGGGTACACCCTGGACTGGTCGCCAGCCAATCACAGGGCACATATAGACAAACAACCATTCACACTCACATTCATACCTATGGACAATTTGGAGTCGCTAATTAACCTAGCATGTTTTTGGAATGTGGGAGGAAACCGGAGTACCCGGAGAAAACCCAAGCATGCACGGGGAGAACATGCAAACTCCACACAGAGATGGCCGACAGATGGTGAGGTCTGCGCGCTAACCACTCGACCGCCGTGCCGCCTGAAATATCTTTGTAATGAAATTTTTTTATCGCTTCATATTCCAGGTATTCCTCAAAAAACATGTTTTTGATAGCTAGATAGCTAGATAGCAAATACTGAACTGCATGCAGTGATGAGACAAGTGGAAACACACAATGGATCCTCATATTTTCTATTGTTGTACGGGGTCATTTTCTTTTTCAAAGATGTCAAAAAGTGAAAAATTAAGATGTTTCTAACATGAAACAATTCTTGTGTGGTCCTAAATATAATACTAAATATCATACAAGTGATTATTCCTAACAAAAATGGCAAAATTGGCATAAAAACGCATTGATTCTAGTATGGGTCATCTAAGGGTTAAGAGAAATACTGTGGAAAAGCTCATGTCACAGCGATGACGTCATCTAAATAACATACATATAAACATACAGAATAAGCAGCCATTATGGGGCGTCTGGAGGACGACCATTTGAACACCTGCCTGTCACTCACGCGCCATTGCGGAAGTGTTTTGTTTCTGTCACAAAGCTTCAACAGCTTTTAAAAGAGGCGAAAGCTATACAGTATACACGTATTTGTACAATAAAATCATACTGCTTGACTTCCACCACGTCTAACCCACAACGGTGATAAATAATAGTCAAACTGCTCACCTGCTTAGGTCACAGCTCCCATTAAAGTCAAACTATGACTGCGCAGGTTCTCTTGAGTTTCTCGCTTTGTCTGAAGACGTTTGTCACAATAAATCCCATGTCATGGCTGCCTTCATAGATTCACCCGAACAAAATACACCGTATTGTGTCCATATTCGAATAGACTATCCCCGGCCGGATGGTTTGTCTTTGTATTCTGCCGACAGGATAGCTCGTCTAACCGGAGCTCCCACCTGTCTGGCGATGACATCACCGTCAAGTTGGCCGTGAATGATGAAGCACACTTTCGTTTTTCGCTTTCAAAATAAGAGATACTTTTACACGATGTGGAAAACAAACAGTTCTTCATTGTCTTTTTAGCGTCTGGGTGTAAGCGTTTATTCACATTTTATTCACAATTTACAATTTACTGTTGAATATAGAGGAATTAATTCGAGTTAACTGGTGACTGTTCATCACCCGGTGATGATATTGATAATATTATATTTTATATTGTATTGCATTTATGTTTGTTTATTGTTGTCAAATAAAATCTTCGACACATTGGAAAAATATGTGTCCATGGTTTGCTCTGATTATAATCATGGGTCAGCAAATTAAAGACAAAAATCACAAAATTATTTACATTTCATGTGATCAGTATTGGTATACGAGTCACGTGCTGAAAAAATAGAAAAAAAACACAACTACAGAAGAAATGAAATACAAAACAAAACACCAAGCTGCTCTATGTGGAGGGGGTGGAATTACGTTAAATAAATATTGTGAACATTTAATTTAGATTCCAAACAAATCAGAACGATGCTTTTATTTTGAAGTTTGTACAGGAAATACTGAGCGACGGGGAAAAACAGTCTAACTGAAACTTCGGGTGGACCGTCAATTTGCATTTGTCATACCGATGCTGATACTGATACTTTTTACTTGACATTTTTGTAGATCCTTGAATTATTTGGCGAGTTTGCCTTCATTAAAAAAATAAAATAAAATTAGAATCTGATTTTAGGCAAAACGTAATGTTTTCCTTTTTCTCACTGCATTGTGCTCAATGTGTTTTTCTGTGTCTATGTAGCGCCATCTAGTGCTGGTTAAGAATAGATGGAACAGCATTGTTGCGCAACAAGAAGAGGGTTCCTTGGAGGATGCAATGATGTTCATAACGATATTCATGTTAAGTGAGCGGGATGGCTGAAATAAAGAAAAATACTTTTAAAGAACATTTTTAAAAAAATTTAAAAACTTTACTACTAAAATGATATTTTTCCCAATAATTATGACTTTTTTCCGGGTTGCAATACCCCATTTTTCACTTCATATTTGCATTTTTTAGAGTTATTTTTCCCATTTCTTTTTTTTTTTAACATTTCCCAATGATTTCAAGATTCTTTGAGTATGTTTTTTTCTCATCGTTATCCCCATACTATTTTGACATAATACCTGTAATATTATAACTTTCTCCCCCAACCTCATTTGTTTCTTTGTCATATTATATTATATTATATTATATTATATTATATTATATTATATTATATTATATTATATTATATTATATTATATTATATTATATTATATTATATTACATTATATTACATTACATTACATTACATTACATTACATTACATTACATTACATTACATTATATTATATTATATTATATTATATTATATTATATTATATTCCTTAACATTTCAACTTTATGCTTCCAGCTTTATTCTCTTACAATTTTTCTTGTTAGATTACAGTTTTTCTCTCTTAATATTTTGACTTTATTCCTGTAAAATGATAATGTTTGTATTTTTGCCTTTGGTGCTTTAAAAAAAAATTTTTTTTGTTAAATTATATTTTTCTAATAAAAAAATAGCCTTGGGCCACAAAAAATATTTTATATCACATTCATTTAATTTTTTTTCCAACATAAGTACAATTCAACTCTGTAAAAAATATACTTTTATCATAAATGCCAAATGTGTAACACACAACTAGAAGAGTAAATATATATTGAAACAGATGTTAGCTTTTTTAAGTTAAGGAGATCTAAACTGAGCAAAAGATGTTTCATTGGGAAATATTGCGACATAGCGAAGGAAATAATACGCTGGAAAGAAAAGGATGAACGTCAATAATCTGACTCGTCTGAAAGTTCTCCCTGTTGCGTCCAGTGCTTCCCCCGCTTCTTCTTTTTCCTCTTCCTCTCCCCCATCAGCATGGCGGCCAACACGGTTATCACCACGGTGACGGTGATGATGAGCACGGTGACCGTCTCGGCGATGCACAGCTCCGTATCCACCTGCATCAGCCGGTAGTTGCGCAGCACTGCGGGCTCCCTGCATGTCAGGTTGTAGTAGTCGTCCAGGAAGAGTCTCTGGATGCTCCTCAGCTTCCGGAACACTCTCTGCAGGTCGCAGTCGCAGTTCCAAGGGTTTCCCTCCAGCAGGATGTGGGTGCTGTAAGTGTGTATGCTCAAGAAGGTCTTGAAGTGGATGCTGGTCAGTCGGTTGTTGGCCAGACTGAGGAGCGTCATGGTGGTGAGCGGTTTGAACACCCCCACCTGCGTCTCGTTGATCTGGTTGCCGGCCAGGTTGAGGACCTCCAGCGAGCGCAGCATGGAGAACATCCCGCTGCTCAGAGCGCTGAGCTGGTTGGACTGGAGGTGAAGCTGCCGCAGGCTGCTCATGGAGGCAAATGATCTCACCTGGATGGTATGGATTCTGTTGCTGCTCAGGTTCAACCTCTGCAGGCCGTCCAGATGCGAGAAGCTGCTGCTGTCCAGGCTGCTCAGTGAATTGTGGGCCAGCTGCAGCTCTCGCAGGAAGCCCAATCCGACGGAGAAGCCCTCGCCTAGGGTGGAGATCTGGTTCCAGCTTAGGTCCAGCTTCTGCAGGAACTCCAGCTGTGAGAAACCGCCGTCCTGCACCGTGCTGATGTTGTTGTTCTGCAACAGGAGCACACGCAGCTTGCGGTTGTGGCTGAAGGAGCGCTCGGGGATGACCGTGATGCGGTTGACGGACAGGTCGAGCAGCTCGGTGGCGGGTGGGACTCTGGCCGGCAGCCGGGTGAAGAAGGCCCGCGAGCAAATGGCGAGCCTCAGATCCCCACGACAGTCGCAACCCAACTCACACCAGGTGCTGTGAGACCTGGAGGACGCTGCTGACACGGCCAGGAGGAGCAACAGGAAGTCCTTCATGGCTACTGAAAACACACACACAGGAGCCATGTTTGCTTGAAGAGAATATAGAGCACATTCCAAATATGATTTAAAAAAAAAAAAGAGAGTTCCTATTTATGACTTCATCTTTTGTCTTACCGGCAGCGACCCGTCTGCTTGCCAACAAGCAGCGGGCAGCAGGTGGAAACATGACATGATGATGGCGGTGAGGGAGGCGGGCGGTCACGGCCTGGAAAACCTAATGAGACACCACAAAGAGGATGGAAACAAGACAGCGAGGGGAGGAGAGCTCGTCAATTATTTACCGTGCAGTGGGTGGGTGGGTTGGTGGGTGGGAAGGGTGGGGGGGGGGGCGGGGGCAAAGCGAAGGTGGGAGGGGGGGTTAAGAGATTGAAAGCAAATTGGGCCACAGAGCAGAATTAGAAGGTCTGGGCTTATTCAACTGATTGCAGGCAGCTTTTAATCTCTGCCATATCACATACATATATGCAGTATATTCAAAAATATATACAGTACAAGTATATACATTTTCTATTGGAGTGAAATAGTCCACTGCTAAGTCACTGGGTGTTCTAACTACGTAAACCAGGGGTGTCAGACCTTCACATAGTGAAATATGAAAGGATGCTAGAGCTACTTCCATATTTTGTAAAGCAACACATGATATGCAAACAAGTACTTATTTCAGGAAAAAAAACTCCATTTCACCTTTGTGATATATTTGAAAAACTCTATTATTGCTATCAAATTCACTATTTACTTTTTCCCCAATGTTTTCCATAATATTTTGACTTTATTCCCCTAATATATGGACTTCCTTCACATAATATGATTCAATATTTCCACTTTATGCTGCTGAAATGATGTTTTTCTTCATAATACTACAACATTATTCTGATAGAAGTAGTTCCTTAACTCATCAGATTACAACTATTATGTTCATTTTTGGGCTGCACGATGGTCGAGTGGTTAGCGTGCAGGCCTCACAGCTAGGATAACCGAATTCAATTCAACCCTCGGCCATGCAAACCCTTGGAGTTTGCATGTTCTCCCCGTGTATGCGTGGGTTTTCTCTGGGTACTCCGATTTCCTCCCACATTCCAAAAACATGCTAGGTTAATTGTGCCCTGTGATTGGCTGGCCACCAGTCCAGGGTGTACCCCGCCTCTCGCCCAAAGACAGCTGGGATAGGCTCCAGCAACCCCCCCCCCCCCCGCGATGTTCATGAGGCTAAACGGTAGAAAATGAATGAATGAATGAATGTATTGAGTTGTGGACTCCGATAGAGCAGCTACACACAATAACCGCACAGAAAGCTTTCTAGATCTTCCACATCCAACACCTTTTTCTGCAGTGTTTTGTTTAATTTACTCAGGCCCTCCTATAGCGACACTCACGTCGCTGTGTTCAAGGACTTTTGGATACGTAGTTCATCCATAAGGTCTTTCAGGGCTGATTAAACTTCATTATTTAACATGAGAATACAATATTGTACCAACATGTATAGGTCAGAAAAGCATTATCGGTCCTCTTTAATATTTGGCTTTTTTCCTGGAAAATTACTGCTAATTTTTCCAGTTTTGCTGAGGTTTTTTTCCAACAGTTTTCTTCAACCGGACTTGTTTAAAATTAGAACCATTGTGAGGAACCAGAATTCCAGAGACTTTTGACAGGTGAAAATGACCGATTGGGAGCAAAAGCTGAAATCCAAGTAAAGACTCTTACAGGAGAGCCGCTGTGCCACATGTTCCATTGTTTACTCTCATCTGTAGGATGAGACGGGATGTATCCGATTGCCAGCGGACCTGTTGGTCACCCAGAGAAAGATTACATTAATACCGTCCAAATCCGCGGCCCAGATAAAGCACTCGCTTGCCATATGGGGTCATAACTTTATGCTCACTTTGGCCTTTATGGAAAATCAGAGCATTTTTAACACATAATGGGGACACAATGGAGGCTTTAATGACTGCCATAATTGTATCCTCCAAATAAAACCAGCCCCGTCCCAACAGGTATCAGGTGTCCGCAGGGGTCCGGTTCCGCCGAGTTGACCTCAATATGTTGCATATAATAGCGCTCCTTGGGTTACTTCCTGCTGTAACACAACACATCTGCTCCAGTCCGTCTGAAGGCCTGACAGAGGTGAACCGAGAGACAAATCATAAACGTGTCGGATCATAAAGTTATTACGCATCACACTTGCAGAGTGACGGGGAGATTAGAGGAAAGCCTAAATGAAGACGTTAATCCGCACAGGGAAGGATTACATCCGTGTTCTGCTTCTTGGGAACATCAAAGTCCATATACCGGATCTTGATCTTCATCACTTTTATTGTTGAGTATATGGTGCTAGCATGCTAACTGTTAGCATGTTAGCTGGCACAGACAGGGCATGATGGAGGGATATTATAGGCCAAATTTAGTGAAACAAAAAACGTATAATACGTATAATATAACAAAACGTTACAATATTATGAATAAACTACAATATGTAATACAACAGTACAAATTAAGCATAAGCAATCTCATCATGCGAGTTTCGATCCGGTACTGTCACTATCAATACAATATTTGGATCGACTGTCCCGACTTTCTACCAGATTGATAATTTTCCACTGTTGGAAAAAAGTGAAACGGATAAGCATTTATTAAACAAACAACGGCCTGGCCATCCCACGACGCAACATTTACCATCAGAACTTACGAAATCAACTTTTTGCATTTGTGACGTCACTCTACGCAATGTGTGCTTATGGCCAGCAGAGGGCGAAAAAGGCCAGTTTGAACAGCAAAGGTTCAGGCTGTGTCTGAATCCGGGTTCTGCAGCCTACTAGTGTAGCTTACCCGGTCTACGAAGGCCAGACGTTCAGAGACTACTCCTCCAGCCGAGAACCAGCCTTGCTAATTCAGATGGTCTAGCCTTCCTCACACTTCCTGGTTCTGTCACGTGGTCTCATGTTTACCCTGACGTCCTCACAGAATGACATGTGCCTTGAGTGGGAAAGTAGCAAATAACTCAAGGCTAAGTCAAGGCTAACACCCAAAAGCAAAGTTATTATTATTATATTATTATATTATATTGTTATTGTTATTTTTAACAAGGTTTTAGAGGAGAGACAAGAAATGTTGTTCTTTTACAGATTTATCTCCAGCTCACAGCGAAATCTAATATAAACAGTAGTAATATTAATATCTCCTTTTATTTAGTTAGTACTTTTTGGCTACATTGTGCATTTCTACATTACCGATCAGCAGCAACACATAAGTTTTAATACATGTATTATTTGATGGCATATATGAGGTGATAAATACTAATAAAACAATGTTGCATCCTGCACTGTATCAAGCTGGGGGGGCAGGTGAAATAATAATGAGGTGCAGGACCATCCTGCCATCAATGTCCTGCAGTCCCATCCTGATCATAATTATCTTCAGTAAAACTACTACTATTAAAACTATTATATTTGTGTTCTTTAAGGTTGGCAGTGGAGATCATCCTTGCACACCCGCTGGATGGATGATGATGAGGACAGTGGAGACATGCACCAGTCCACATGATGTCCCGGTGAGAGACACACATTCATAAAAGTTAACATGCAGATGATGACTGAATAATGATTTTACTGCAATATTGTGTACTTTACCTTACAACACTATTAGTGTTGTTGCCGTGGGTGGGTTGCGTGCACCTGGGTGTGTGCATGTGCTTGTGTGTACATGTGAGTGGGAGAGACAGACAGAGGTGTTAACGAACGACGACAGTGGCAGCGCAGCGTGGCTACTTGTTAGCGCCTCCGCTCAGATTCAATATGGCAGCCTCACTGAGGAACAGCGAGAACCTCACAGAGGTCGCAAGGGTCATGACCAAAAGGATGAAACAGCCTGTTCCTGCCGTCGGATGCCAACTAACCCGCCATGCGGAGATGATTTACAGTCATATCCATCATCATTATAAAGCCATTTTGAACGTTTTGGGACTCCAGCAAACCATAATGAGAGCCATTATCCACAAATGGTGAAAACATACAACAGTAGTGAACCTTCTCACGAGTGGCCGGCCAACCAAAACGGCCCCAAGACTTCAGGGACGACTCATCTAACAGGTCGCAAAAGACCCCACAACAACAGGTTTCTTTTTCCCTAATGGGTTTTGAGTTTTTCCTTGCCCTGATGAGGGTTCAGATCAGGGATGTCGTCTATTGTCTATCATCGACTGTATCGACTGTTGCCTGCTTGTTAAGCCCTTTGGGGCTCTTTTGTGATTAAGGGCTATACAAATAAACTTGACTTGACTTGACAACATCCATAGAACTGCATGCCTCATTTGCCTCAGTTAAGGTCGGTGTTTATGATTCCACTATAAGACAGACACTGGGCAAAACGGTTCCAAGATGAAAACTTTTGCACATCATACCAACAGTAAAATATGGTGGTGGTAGTGTGATGGTCTGGGGATGTTTTGCTGCTTCAGGACCTGGAAGACTTGCTGTGATAAATGGAACCATGAATTCACCATCAAAAAACTAAGCCAAACAAATCAAGCAAGGGAGAAGCTGGAACTACTACTAATGGTAGGAATCAGAAAGTGTCTGTTATGTATCATTTATTCATCATTATTTACCCACTTAATCATATATTTTTATTCATTTGATATACTACTTAGGAGACCCAAGTTCAATTCCACTCTTGGCCATCTCTGTGTGGAGTTTGCATGTTCTCCCTGTGCATGCGTGGGTTTTTTCCCGGGTACTCCGGTTTCCTCCCACATTCCAAAAACATGCTAGATTAATTGGCGACTCCAAATTGTCCATAGGTATGAATGTGAGTGTGAATGGTTGTTTGTCCATATGTGCCCTGTGATTGGCTGGCCACCAGTCCAGGGTGTACCCCGCCTCTCGCCCAAAGACAGCTGGGATAGGCTCCAGCATACCCGTGACCCTCGTGAGGATAAGCGGTAGAAAATGAATGAATGAAATATTACTACGTTCCTTGTGGTGATTAGTACCACGACTTACATGACCTTTAATATTATTGAAATGAAGAAGAAATGTCCATGCGTTTAATGTGCAATCGCCCCACGAGATGCCAGAGCTTTTAGGTCAGATGGATGTGTGAGCTTCAGCATCTTCCCGGAGAAGTCAATGAGTGGGTATGTTGGGAGAGAAAAAAAAGACAGAAAAACACTGAATTATTTAGTGGCACAACAAGCCATTTTTATCTTCATCTGTTGGAAGGGGTGTATGTCCATATGCCTTGGAACAACACAACACCAGACATCGCTTGCAGTTTGACTTGCGAATTTTACCAGAGATAAAAGGTTGATAGTAAATTGCATATTTTTACTTGGCTTCTTCCGTCTTCATATACCCATAAAGCACACACATTCCAATGTTTAGTAAGGAATAACGACACTTGTCATCTTAAAGTTCACCTGAAGCAACGAAGCACACTGAAAGGAACAAAAACACAATTATCTCCAAGTTCATTAGATAACTCCAAAGTTCCATTCAAAAGCATACCAAACTAACTGATCATTTAGACCAGGGGTCGGGAACCTTTTTGGCGAAGAGAGCCATGAAGGCCAGATATTTTAAAATGTGTATCTGTGAGAGCCATATACATTTTTTTTAAACATTGAATGCAATAAAATGTGTGCATTTTTATGTAAGACCAACAGTTTTAGATAATGGGCTCTAATTATGTAGACCAGGCACACTACCCCACGCCAATGGGGTGCGGCCAGCACACTTTCGTGAGTAGCGCAGTGTCTAATAATAAATCAAATACTTGTTGCCATTAATACAACTTCTGCTGCTGCATAGTTTTGCACCGTACTCCGTAGACGTATTTCATTCTTTTGGCCATCTACCATTACCCAGTAATAATCAAGTTTTGGTGTTTGACCTGGAAAATATCATCAGGAAAGATAGATATGGTTGGACGTATTGCAGCAGAATATAGATGGACGAATTAAAATGCATAAGAAAGTTGTTGATTTTGAATATTATTTTTAACAGTCATTTCTGTGATGGTTTACTTTAAAATGTTAGCAAAAATACATTTTTATTGTGGTAAGAAGTGCTTGAGAGCCAGATACAGTCATCAAAAGAGCCCTACCTGGCTCCCGAGCCATAGGTTCCCTACCTCTGATTTAGCAGATCGGCGTGACCCATTTAATGGCCGTATTTTTAAAACGGTCCTATCATCAAAGTATAAATTACAGCCGAACATGTAGCTGAAAGACATAGAGTTAGGAAAACCTTTTATTTGTTCGTTTTTCCTATTTTAAGATGCTTTTATGATACTTTGTTGATATTCACCCAAATGGCAAAGTAGTTCGGAATTGGGTTTGTAACGCCATTGAGTCGAATGAAATTGCTGCGTAACAATATTGAATCAAAACCTTGCTAATTATGCCTCAATGTTGAATTATATTGATATGTAAAAGTGTAAATGGAAATGTGAATTTCTGATCTCGGTCCAAGTGATTCATATTGATAATGCTGTACAAAATGTAGCATGAATTGTAGCATGATATCAATGTTGATCAAATGTTTAAGACCATAGCTTAAAGAAAACCTCAAGGCCAGTTTTGTAAACTTTCATTCCCAAATGTGCTCAATTGGATTTAGATCAGGGGAACAGGCAGGATGGCATAAAAAGAGCGATGATTGCCACATAGCCATCTACCGTTTGACGCCCCTGCACAACCTGAAGCTGCATTGAACAATTCTATTCTCATCAGGAAAATAAACCTTTCTTCCACTTTTCAGTGTCCCAGTTTTGGTGCGCTCATGCAAATGCAAAGACAAGGTCTTTGAGGATGTTTTGTTTTGTTCTTAAAAGCCTTCTCTTGCAGGTACCATCTGATGGTGAATGCCGCTAACCAAGGTTCCACTGCAGGAGGTGCTTGTGTGTGCAAGGAGGTCAAAGTTCAGACGTTAGAGAGAAGCGGAGCGGGGGTGCTGCTGCCCTAAAAGCCTCCCAGCTTGTTGACGCCGGCCATTAACACTCTGTTTAAAGCTTTATGACAGCGTACACGGCACGGCGCTCCACCGTGTGCACCTTTGTGTGACCTTGGTGTGCTCCTGGTATGTTGACGCGGCAATAAATGGAAAGGAAACCAGTGGTCCGCATCCTTAGTTTGGACTTCAAGCTGTTTGTTGGTGCCCTTTGTTGATGTGAAGAGCAACCACAAAGTGCACGCTTGTTCCGTTCGTCCCTGGCGGCTGCGTCCGGAGCGCAGCGTGGAGGAGGTGCAGGAGGATGTGTTTGTTGGGATGGATATAATGCACACTGACATGTCGCCCAGTGCAGAAAGGGGGGTGGGGGGCGTGGGGGTGCAGCCAGAGGAAGCAGGCTTCTTGAAAGAAAATCTGTCAGCCATCGATTTGACATCACCTTTACTCCGTTTCTTTGCCAATAATCACGATTCGGGAGTCAATTCGGTTTATGACTAAATGAAAAAGGTTTGTAAGGAATGTAATGGTCTGCCGACGTGCCTAAGAGCTTGTCGGGTGTCCTCCTGAGTGGCCTGAAAACAGGTCAGTGTGTCTGCACTGAAACTGTATATTCTTCCAGGCCTGAGTGGGTCTCAAGGATTATTTAATATTTCATATTTTCTTATGCAGCAGACACAAGTCTATTCAAAGTGTTTAATATGAGAGAGTAGACCGTCCGCAACCTGCATCAAGCCATAAGTCCAAGTACAGTGCTAGGTGTGAGCCACGATAAGGTCATACATGCAAACATATTTTACAGTAATCTTACTGCAATGTTCAGTGAGACACACAAGCACCAGATTTGACGGGTAGAAAAAAACATGCTTTCAAACACGCTTCAATTATCTCACAACAGACACAGGACCCATGCCGTAACCCATGCAAAGTTAAAACTCAACTCTAAACCCCCTCTTCCCCCCCACCATGTCACTTCCTGTCTGCCGCTCACTCGAAACACATTTACAGCAACACACACAAGCACATGTCGTCAATGTCTTCTTTTCTTACAGATTAATTAATATGAGTTTAAAAGTGACTATAGGGGTGTTACTTCCTGTGTAGAGAGCTCTAATCATGTTGAAACCTGTATTTAGAAGATGGTAAACAGGATTCATTATCCTCACAAGGGTCACGGGGGTGCTGGAGCCTATCCCAGCTCACTTCGGGCGAGAGGCAGGGTACACCCTGGACTGGTGGCCAGCCAATCACAGGGCACATATAGACAAACAACCATTCACACTCACATTCATACCTATGGACAATTTGGAGTCGCTAATTAACCTAGCATGTTTTTGGAATGTGGGAGGAAACCAGAGTACAAGGAGAAAACCCACACATGCACAGGGAGAACATGCAAACTCCACACAGAGATGTCCGAGGGTGGGATTGAACTCAGGTCTCCTAGCTGTGAAGCCTGCACGCTAACCACTCATCCGCCATGCAACAAAAATATTCAAATTCTTCCCCAATTC
Organism: Doryrhamphus excisus; assembly: GCF_037039965.1. NCBI lineage: Eukaryota > Metazoa > Chordata > Actinopteri > Syngnathiformes > Syngnathidae > Doryrhamphus > Doryrhamphus excisus. The sequence goes on from NC_136371.1 coordinate 14,682,426, forward strand.
ACTTATCATGGTTGGGTCTGGAACCAGTTAACCCTTCAAGTACAGTGAAGATGCCAGTGTCAGAAAAATGCTTCGGACTGTGGTTGTTGCCATGGTAATGTGGTAACATGAACATCTTGGCCTATCCCAGCGAGCTTTGCCGTGCGGCGGGATACGAGAGACGGGAGGTGGCCCACAGCTGGAGCGGGACACACAACATCTTGCTTGGATGATTGATCCCGTCACAAGTGCACAAAGTTAACCGTCTGAAGACTCCGGGAGAAAGAAAACTCTCATAAATCATTCCCGATGCGTCATTAAAGATGCAACGTCAGCAGCGTTCTGCACTTGGCAGGAGCCTCACCTGCTGCCAGCCTGCCCTGAAAAGTCATGTCCAATTATTATTACCTTTTCAGGGCGTGCCTTTTAGCACTTTCAATCTGATTTTGGTGAAATGAGACTGTGGTTGAACGGCATTTGATTCTATCCGGTGAAACCTTGAGCCTCTGGCAGTGACCTGCCTCTGCTATAAGTGTGTTTGTTTGTTTTGGGATGGATGTCAGTTTTCACACCTGCTGGTGCAAAAACTGTGGGGGTCGGGGATGGAGTGTTAGTCGCTTGTGCTAAAAGCATCCAAATCTGCAGATAGGTCAAAAAGACATGTGATGAAGCTGTGAAGGATGCCAGAGAAGGAAGGAAGTGTTAAATTTTTTTTTTTACCATAAAGTTGAATGACAAACTGCATTTTACAAAGGTCGGAAATGTGTAAAATGTAATCACAGAGCCTTCCAAAGTATCGTTTATAGGTAGAATATTTGCTATATTGTCTTACTGTTATGTCTTACTGTTGCAACAAGTGATTGGTTTTGTAAATATCACGTGCATGTGTGGGTGTGTTTCCTGTGAGTGTCCCTGAATGTACCCGTGTACCCGATGCACCGGAATGCACCATTCTTTAAAAAAGCTGCGCCGATTGCTAGATTTGCTTTAAGCCAGGGGTCGGGAACCTTTTTGGCGAAGAGAGTCATGAAGGCCAGATATTTTAAAATGTGTATCTGTGAGAGCCATATACATTTTTTTAAACATTGAATACAATAAAATGTGTGCATTTTTATGTAAGACCAACAGTTTTAGATAATGGGCTCTAATTACGTAGACCAGGCACACTACCCCACGGCAATGGGGTGTGGCCAGCACACTTTCGTGAGCAGCGCAGAGTCTAATAATAAATCAAATACTTGTTGCCATTAATACAACTTCTGCTGCTGCATAATTTTGCACCGTACTCCGTAGATGTATTTCATTCTTTTGGCCATCTTCGTCAGAAGGCTTGGTTCTGCAGCTTTAGCTATTTGACTAAAGGAGGAAAGTTTACATTTACATGTTATTTTGACATCTCAATGACCGAGGTAGACTACAGCATTACCCAGTAATAATCAAGTTTTGGTGTTTGACCTGGAAAATATCATCAGGAAAGATAGATATGGTTGGCCGTACTGCAGCAGAATATAGATGGACGAATTAAAATGCATAAGAAAGTTGTTGATTTTGAATATTATTTTAACAGTCATTTCTGTGATGGTTTACTTTAAAATGTTAGCAAAAATACATTTTTATTGTGGTAAGAAATGCTTGAGAGCCAGATACAGTCATCAAAAGAGCCCTACCTGGCTCCCGAGCCATAGGTTCCCTACCTCTGCTTTAAGCCAACACATTAAAGCTTCAATTGAATGTCGGAATGAATGGTAAACATTGAATATTCTGTCTGATTCCTATCATTTTTAACATTGTCATTAACTACCCGGTATCTCGGGGTTTGGTTCACAAGTGAGGGAAAGTTGGAGCATGAGATTGACAAGCAGAAGTCTGACCGGTGTGTGTCCCACCTAGTCCAGCGGCGATTACGACATGGATGAATGAGGATATTCACAGGCATGAAAACTGGAGCGTTTTTGTTAGCGTGAAGGCACTGAAAACGCTACGAGTAAGTACCGAAGTGTTCCAATTGAGACACAGCCTTTGTCTCAACTAACACTTCAATATGTATTCTGTGTGAGGGGCATCAACTTTGAGTGTACTGCGAGTGCTGTTGCAAATTGAATACCGTCGTTGTGCACTTACCAGAAACCCAACAATGAAAAGACAAAGAATCGACACGCATACTTAGATTAAATAAGATAAGAGATTAGATAAGTTGTCAGCTCCCAATCATAGCAATCAATTGTTACCATGGTAATATACAACACATATACAATTGTCGTGACAGGACGTGGGAAGGAGGACCTAAAGGCAGAATTGGCAGGCACCACAGGAGATAAGGTTCAACACGAGGCCGAGGGTCGGTACAAAGGAAGTCAGTCCACTAAGGCAAAGGTATCCAAGAACGAGTGGAAGAACAGACGAGGGTCAAAAACCAGGCGAGGCAATAACAAGGAACGCCACAACGAGACATGGGAGTACAAGAACTTGCAGCTAACAGGAGGAACTAGAGGGAATAAATAGGAAGAAGGAAATCAGGTGATGAGGAACACCGGAGCGCAATCAGGCAGGAGGCGGGTCTCCGAGTTGAAGGCGGGGTAGAAGGTGACAGGCACGACAGGCACGACAATACGGAATGACAAAATTCAGTGTTTGGGGCCAATAAATTCTGACCAGGTTGCGACAACAAGCAAGACTGACGTTTATATAAAGTCGATAAAATTTTAAGACCTTCCAAAATCATATTTTGTTTTTCCAATCATTTCTTTTATTGAAGTTTTACATGTGAAAGAAACATCAGACCAAAATGTTCTTCGACACAAATATTTCAGAAGAATGTTCATCGTGCACATCCAATGGACGTGCATTGACGTGTCTGTATGTATGATGTATACCTGTACAGGAAAGCTAAGCTAAGACATCCTTATACATCAGAGCCGAAATACAGTTTTACATGGAACCACATGGTCAGATATCATCTTGGGGATTTCTATTCACAGTCTTGACATATTCAACAAATGGTGTCCAAATTCCTTTCAGTATGTACACTACCGCTGAAAAGTTTGGGATCACTTGGAAATGTTTTTGGCCAGTCTGAGATCTGGCTTTTTCTTGGCAATCCTACCATGAAGTCCAGCATCCTGAAGTTGCCGCTTCACTGTTGATACTGACACTGGTGTTTGACGGGTACTATTTAGTGCAGCTGTCAGCTGACGTCCTGTGAGGCACCTTTGTCTTAAACTAAACACTCTGATATTTGTCTTCTGGCACAGTTGCACAGTGCATCGTTTTTCTGTCCTTGTTAGACCCAGTTTGTGCTGCTCTTTGAAGGGAGTAGTTAACAGAGATTTTTGTTTTAGTTTAGTTTAGATGGGTTTTCTAATAATCTATTAGCCTTATTAAATGATGAACTTACATCAGCAGCCATAAAAGGAGATTGATGCAGAGGACTGACAGTTGTTGATAGTAGGCCTCTATGCAAAAATGTAGATCCTTCTTTGAAAATCATCTGATTAATTTTAATTGTTCGTGAAATTGATAAAAATGTTTGTGAAATGGATAAAAATTGTTTGTGAAATGCATGAAAAAATGTTCTTTGTAAAACAAAGAAATTTGCAAGTGATCCCAAACGTTTGAGCGGTAGTGTATGTTATCGTTTCAAGCAGAAGCCGTGATCATCAACATCTGAGGTCTTAGAGTCTTTTTCATTCATTTCATTTCTGTAACCAATCAAAATCGGATTTTCAATGGTCATTTTAGGAGACCTTAAATTTAAATTATGAACTTTTTAAGACCGCAGGGATACCATGTTTACTATGAGATGTTCAGGTTATTTTTAAAGAAGTGCTGGTAAAACAACAATAACACACATTTAAATACACTCAACTATTGTTTGAGGCGCCTTGTGAAGTGATTTTTCATACAACAATACATGTCACATATACAAAAAGAAGTTGAGAAAAACCAGGAAGCAAAACATATAAATGCATGTCAATTTGGGGACATTCTGAGCCACTTGTGCGTTGACAGTGTGGAGTCGTTGCTAAATGCTGAGGCATGTAGATGTAGGCATGTAGGCATGCAGGCATGCAGAGATATCAGAATGAGAATATTGTCAGTGGAAAATTCCCTGCTCTGGAATATTTCTTAGTTCTGGAGGGGAATCCCATCCTCCCTTTGATTTAGCAAAAAGACCAAGAGCAAGAACTCTGTCAGCATCATCTTCTGTGCAGTACATGTGTAAGCCAGCGGCAAACAAGGCAGTAGCGTCTCCAGTCGGGAAATTAAAATGCTTTTCTCGTATCTGACATAACGGACCTGCTGTGATTGTGTTGGGAACATACGGTACATGTGCACAACGTTGCGGCAATCCTCAAGAGGCACAAATGCTGTCGATGTGAAGACGCCGTGTAAAGCACTATTTTGGTGACGAGCTGGCATAGTCTATAAATAGAGAATGCAGACAGGTAAATGCTCACCAGTCAATACAATACCTTCTAAATACATTTTTTAAACATTATTAAAGCTCTCTAGACATGACATAACACCCCTATAGTCACATTTATACTCATATTACCCAATATAGTAGACACAATAAGATTTTGGCCAATATTTCTGGCCATCACTGCATGTGTGTGTGTTACCTTTTACTTCATCATAGATGTCTACCAATCTACTACAAATTGTTACAGTATATGAAATATGGTTATTTTTAGTGCTTCATTGCCTGCATCCCATGTTGCAGTAATCTTTTCTGCCAAAAACAGGGTACGATAATCCCTTTTTATCATTGCTAACTGGTTCCACACCCAGCCGTGATAAGTGAATTTCCGCCAAGTAGGATTCCTTATTTATAAATTGAATATTTTCATCGTTCATCGTCATCAACCTGTTTACAACCTTCTAAGTGTCTCTTTTTTTACCATTATTAGAGAACTCTCAACAATGGTCACTGTAAAAGTCGTATTACCCAATATAGTACATATAATAACAGTAAATAAGACATATTAGACATACAAGAGCTCTTTGTTTTTTTCATGACAGCTACTTCCATCTCATCAATGAAACAATAGTCACGCCTTGATCTTTGAATGCGTCCTCTGAATGCCTTATATCTAAATTTTACCCATTTACCCATTTTTATGCTCGAAAATGCTTCCTTTAGGCCAAAATTGCATACTATTTACATAAATATTTGTATATTTTGACTAATAACAAGGCGTGGTAAACAAAACAATGATGGGGCCCAGAATTCCTGGTTGCACCCCTACTACTGGCTATATGAAAGAGGGAACCATAAAGTCACCTTCGTTTAGACAAAAACATATTTGACTTACTTTTTCAGGAGATAACCGGTGAAACTTACAGAGGATGTGACGTCTTCTTTAAGAAGACTTTGGATGCGAAAGTACATAGGTATCATGCAGTGGGGTTCCAAGTGAGAGAACAAATTTATATCACTCTCACAAACAGCAGGTACGTTCCACATGGCAGACATGTTCTATTACAGTGGAACCTTGGTAAGTGTCCGCCCCAGTTAGAGTGTTTTGCAGTAAACATTTCTGCACCGGTTTGTGTGCATGCTCCGGTTAGTGTACAATATGGCGTTCATCTTGTCGCGTTATTAACTCTTTCAATTGCAGCCATTTTTCAAGGCACACAGAATATTGTGTTCTTGGGCTATATTGACATGGTATATGCCAAAAGAAGATTAGACGTCATGCTTTTGTAATCAGTAGTGGAACATAGGTAAGTTTCAGCAAAATATCAGTTCTCAACAATCAAGACACAAAAACAGCTTTTTGTCAAAACAGACATTTCAAGGATAACTTTCACTTTGACATAAATTTAGCCGTATACTGTATATTTACCCAAAATGTCTGTAGAGTCATGCCACAACATAAACAACACAAAAAACGTCTGTTTTACATGAAAACAACAACATCCGTCGCGCAAAAATGCCTTTTCAAAAATGCCTTTTCAAAAATGCCTTTTCAAAAATGCCGGTGCGAAGCATGTATTTCATGGGACAGATACAGACCGTGCTCTCATAAAATGCACTTCTACCACCTTGTGTTTCTGCCGTGTTTTTGGCTTAAAACTGCACCAAGCGTGCTCTCTTCTCCTGTCCACTTCCATCATCCTCTCAATGTGCCAAAAAATACAAAAGACGTATAAATACATCTTTGGGAGCGAGCTGTCAGGTTGAAAAAAACGTATAAATACATCTTTGGTAGCAAACAAGTTCATGGACTGTGCGAGTCCAACTATGTTCTTCATGCATTTAAAAAACATGTTAGCATACTAATCGCTAGCTAAACATAATGGCAACCAGATCATTATAGTTCCACTTGAATCTATTCTAAGTGCATATAAATTGTGAATGAAAGGGATAAATGAAGACTTAATGTTACTTTTAGCTTCACTCAACACATGACTGTCCCCAAAGACACGCTGTGGCAGCGAGATCAACCACTCATTATACTCATTTTTCAGCCCTTTGTATTGAGTTGTGAACGCCTATAGAGCAGCTACACACGATAACAAGCACAGAAGGCTTTCCAGGTCTTCTAGAATCTGCACCCATTTCAGGTGTATTTCCTTGGATTTCCAAAACAATGCCTGATACCTGAGTCCTGAGTCAATGCTCCTTGCTAACACCGTGAAATCTGTGTAGCAGGGGGCGGGGTAGGGCTGCTGTCTGTTTTGGTGGGGGGTGGTGCCAACAGCTAGTGCTTACTGTCGGCACGCTATGATGCCACAAAGAGCCAGTGTTAGGAAAAACACTCTGAAACGAAGCGTTCTGGGCCATCACAAACTTTCACTAACATTCTGGACCTCCTGGAACAAATGAATGACACAAACTAAGGTTCCACTGTACTCTTTTTGCTGCTTCTTCTCTCCTTCTTAATGTTTTGAATTGCAAGCACGTGACTTAGTCCCTCCCCTTCCGCTGCATTGCTCAAAGAGTGACTTTATGGATTGTGAAGTGTTTTAGCCGCTTTGAGTGCAACATCCAGGTAATGACAGCGTCCTGCATTTTGCCATGCTTCTCAGCATGAACACATGTATACACTCACAAGACTAAGCGTCAGTAGGGAAGTGTGCCAATTGAGACACAACTTACTAAATACATAAAAAAACAAAGTAGTTTAGTTTCAACAAGGTAAATGCTTCATGTAAAATCTTAAAGAAATTGTCACACCTCCATATTAGAGGATAAATCCCGACTTCTGGGTGTCCATGAGTCCATCAGGACATGAGACTGCTACGTCGCTGGCCACCTCTCTGTTACCGTTGGACATGAGACAGGTTCTAATGTACGTGGCGTTGGCAACCTTGAGGAGGCAGCCATTTTCCATCTGAAAAACACAACCGACTGGTCATAATCAGAACAGACAATATCTTTTTACTTGAGCAGTGAAACTATTCAAACGTTTCTGAATTTAATGCGAGTGATTCTCCAGCTACTGAATCATTTGAGTCCTGACACCCACAATCGACACGCACAGGGACATGCAAGCATTACATTATTTACTGCGCCTACACTACGGCAATGGGGTGTGGCCAGCTCACTTTTTGTGACCAGCACAGTGTGGCGCATTGCGGCGCACCCACGCCCCGTCCCTCCCACACATGTCCACTGTTCCTGACAGTTACATTAAACGCAGCAACAGGCTAATCCAGGCATCGTGCTTGTGATCACTGAATGGCATTGAATATTGTGCATTTTGAGTGTATTAAGTATACAAGCTGAGATTGGCAGTACGCGGACTCAACATCTTAATTTTACCTTTTAAATCCTGCTTGCTACGAACATCAGCTCGTTTTCTGGAGTTGGATGAAAATACAAAGCTGACCCGAGAATAGCTTCTATGAAGAATTCATCATTAGGTAAATGATGATGTCAGTACGTCAGCGGAGCGATCATGCTTATGTCTGTCTGATGATGCAACTAATCACAGGCTAAACAGGACTGGCTTTCACGAACTGGAATGAATGAAATGAAAGATGAAAAATGATACATATCAACTAATATAAAGTCATACAGTACATGTAGATGCATGTTTACATACTGTACTTGAGATGAACAGGACCTGTCTTATTTACACAGCATGTCTGATCACATCATCACAGTTTACACTGAGCTGTGCCCGAGGCTTGTGTGTGCTGAGTTAGAGCGCTCTAGATTCAATGCTTTTGCTGATATGCGATGGCAAATCAAAGATAAAGCCTTTTGAAAGCCTTCCAATTAAGGGTGTGAGATGCAGACCAAACAACCTTAAACCAAGCTGGCAGCGTAAGTAATTTGGAGAGTTAGACTGACACAGGACAGAAGGCCCGAGTTGTTCACTTGGTATACGGCTAACAAGAATACACTAAAACTATTGCACAGATTTAGTGCTTGTGCATATACAACATATTTACTACTTTCACTTATACAGTATATACAACATTTACTCTCAGTAGAACTGTCAACCCTCTTACCCCCAGAATATGTTTGGCTGTTTGCAGCATGGAATGTACATCATTATCACTTTTAGTGCATTTTGCCAATGAGCATTGTTTGCACAATTTCACAATATGGCGATTAGTTTCATCCCCGCCTGGGGACCCCAAAAGTACCTTTGTTATACATATACTATATTGACATTTATTAATGATGGATGCAAGTTTGCATAACCTGCTAACATGTATGGAACATTACTGTATGTTGTACCTGACTGCAGGTATCCTGTGTGGTGGCGCTAAACAGACTATAGGCCTCGACTGAAGGTTGAGTCAGCGCCACCAACTTCTCCAACTCCAGCGCAGATCTCTGTAGGGGACCCGGGGCCAAAGCAGAACCTTGTTGCTTGTGTAAGTCCTGCCCCTGCCGTGTGTATGGCTCCACTATACTCTGGTAGTGACGCACATTGGCACCAGTCAGTGCTGATCTGCTTGCGAGTGATACGTTGGAGACGTTGCAATCCGCAGCGTCGACAAGCACATCAGGCAAAAGGAAAGTGTGTTTTTTGGGGCTAAAGGTTCTTTCCTGTGTCTGGACATATTCCTGTGGATATGGCTGTTGCTGGGCTTGGTGCGGCTCCAGCTGCAACTGCTGATCTGACTCCAAAGGTGAGGTCATATCTTTGCGCTCCCTGTTGAAATGTAATGTCCCGGCAAAAAGGTCGATGTTGTTGTCAGGACAGGGTTCCTCAGGCAGGTGCATCCAGTGGCTGTTCGGAATCCCAGAGAGGATGCTAGTATCTACACTTCCAGATGGAGACTGAAGCCCACCCACACTAGGCAGCTGCTGCATCTGCTGGGGTGTAACACTCTGCCCACAGGGAGACGGAGTGGAAGGGGTAGCTGGCACAAAGTGTGCCTGCACCTCTTGGGTAGCACTTTGGGAGGGGTTTGGTGGAAGGGTCGTTGGGCCAAATTGACCTATATTGCTGTAGTCTCCATTCTCCATCTCCATTGAGTCATGAATGTAGGAGAGGATTTCATTGTTCGCTGTTGAGACATGGCTGGGATCCACCTCAACCTGGATCATTCTCTCATCCAATAGCAAAAGTTCCAAGTCTTCAGCGTTCAGGCCCAGGTTCTCCAAAGCACTAAAGAGTTCACTGTTGGAGCAGGTCTCCTCTCCATCCAGAGATAGAGAGTCGAGGGTTGCCAGCAGTGGCTCACACGTGGACACTCTGCCATTGGATTTCACCGCCTCTCTATTAGCAAGCATCTGCCAGCTGTCCCCACATTGAGGAGTCTCACCTTGCTGGTCATTGAAAGTACTCCAATGGTAAGACTTGGGAGCCTCAGAATCTGGCTGGCAGTAAACAGACTCATCTTGGCTCATCATCACTTCCAGCAAAGACTTTGGGTGTTGATGCTCCGAGCCCTTCTTGTCCATTTTCCCCTTTTTAGACTTGTTGGCTTTGGCATTGTCGTGCACAGGCTCTGGAAATCCATAGAGTGGGTAACCGGTCTGGTAAAGAAGTGCCTCCCCTGTCGCAAAGGTGAAAGGAAGGTGCATGGAGCGTTTCCTCAGATGTTCCCCTCCTTCCTCTTCACTGTAGAGAGAGAAACAGTGTTTAAACAATTCCACTCTCTTTTCAAGCCGTTGCTGTGCACTTACACCAGGGGCCTCTGTGTCGCAATGATGTAGTCCGGTTTGCCATTCTTGTAGACGAGGCGGGCGTTGGCTTGGACCCACTTCCACCTGTTGTCCTTGGTGAGTAACCGGAAGACGGTGAGGCCGCTCTCTCCAGTCTTTATCACTAGAATCACATCAGACAAGAAACGGGCCATGTGCTCCTACAGTTTGCACGCACTTGTGTGTGTCTGTAATGCGGGTCACCTTTTTCTGTTGCTTTTAGAAGATAGCAATGGTATTGTTTTAAATATTGTCTTAAATTTGTTTGTTATTGTGGATGTCCTCTGTAGTGGTGTAGAACTGCACCGGGCTACATGGCCGAGACTTGTAGCTAAACAAGGCCATCCATATGGTATTCTTTTTTTATTCAACACATTGTCTTGATAGGAGCATCTAAATTGACATGATCCATAGATGTAGTTAGGTGCTGTACATTCATGGTTTGATTGATTTAGACAATGAAGTAAATATACAGAGTAAAAAGTTTCTTAATTTATACAGTGGATCAGTATAGCGAGTGAGCATTCACAGCCCCACATATGCACTAATTATTTGTCAAATTCTTTCCCCACTGAAAATAGACAGTTTTTTCACCCATCATCTTACATGATGAACATGACTAGTTCTGAGTACCTACACATTTTATCCTAATAAATGTGTGAGGCATATTTACGGGTTAAACCTGCATTGTGTCACGTTCTGGAGCTGAATCTAATCTAATAATATACAAAATACTGCAAATGTCGATAAGAAATTGGGGAAGAACGTCAATGTCAAGCCAGCTGGAGGGTTTGTGGAGTGCCAAAAATATAAATTTTTCAATTAGTTGTTTTTTTTTGCCATTTGTTGGTGGACATGGGATATTTTTCCGTATATTTCTGAAATGTTGCTTTATTTTTTAAATATAAATGTTAACAGGTATGGTTAAAGCTTTCATTTGCATGTCTATATTGTATTGTATGTTTTCAAATGCGTGCATACTTGTGTGTCTGTATGCATGACTACATGCATTCAGGGAGTGTGTTTTTGTGTGAGCTTGTCTGATAATGTGGGCACCATGGTTACAACAAACCAGGTCATCGGGTCCATCAGCTACAGTAAGTAGGACAAGTTGTTGAATTAGTAGCAAATGCTATGTGGTTATCATTGGGAAAATGCTACATGTGCATCTGTTAGGAAAACGAGGATTCTATGACTTTTCCACACTGAAAGGCGACAAAGAAATATTTAGTCTTTCATCACATAATGGGTTTACTGTAATTACATGACTATTTAATAATTAGCCTGTTTGTGACAAATGTGCTCAGCAAGGTTTTTAACTTACTTCTGACGTGATTCTCAGCACAGTACAGCATGTCAGCAGCATGGATGAACTGGTAACCCGAACCTCTAACACGCAGCTCTGCCTCAGTGTAACCCAGCACAATTTTCCCCCTGAAAAACACAAACACTCAGGATTCTTAATTGACTTCTTACATGAAAAATACGAGTGCAGAACCACGCACTTTGCATCACAGGCCATGGGAGTGAAGTCAAGCTTGTGTTTGGTCCTGAAGATCATGTTCTTTGTTCGGATTTCCAAGATGGCGGGGGGCTGCAGGGGAGTAGCAATGGCGAACAAAGCCAGCTGAAACCGGGTGCGCTCATTGCCGTGCTGCAGTTGGCTCTGACCACGAAGAAACTTCAGTCGACCCTGGATGCTCAGTGCCTGAACAAAGAGTTTGGAGGAACACCAACAACTGAGCAAATGAGTGCTACTGACTACTTTTCCCTACATCAAGTATCATTAGTCTTATTGTACTGCGGGGGGAGTACTATCTCAGTTTTAACACAGTGTGTTAAAACTCTTCTCTGTTAATAAAACCCCTTGGCCCTTTGGGAACCCGTTTATGTCGACACAGCTCGAACTAGCTGACTGACATGGACATAAGTGACTGTCGACACTTTGGTCAAAGAGATGGTGTTGAATGAAGTTGAGCCTTTTGAAAGTTTGAACTGTCAGCATACAGGGGGTCCACAGTCTCTGTTCCTGCAATCTGACACAAGTTATACTTGGGTCTTACAATTAAGAACTTCTACCTAAATTATACCTAAAATAACACCTATGTCACGTACACTGGACACAGAACACATGAATGACATATCAACTACAGTAATAAAAAGGTTACATACAAGAATGAAATGTATGTAACCTGTGAGTGTCTTGTACACTGGAAGTGGGCGTTGCAAGGGAGGGAAATAGAGGGAGAGAGGAATCATCAATGATGAGACCACTATGCTGCTCAGTTGTCCCTGTTCCTTTCATAGAAGCAGGTCCTTTCACATGTTCAAAGCTACTGTTTTTATCCTTGACCGTTACAGTGTTTGAGCAGCTTGGATTGGACCTGCAGCCAATGGTTTCTGAGCCTACTTTCGCGTTCCTTTTTATTTTCAATTTTTGATGCACTGCTATCAGAAGAGTTAAGCTTGGAAGAAACCACGAACGGAAATAAGTTAACTAAAAAGAACAATAGTGACGTAGTCATTCCTCTGTGTAGAGACGTGTAGTGCCGTCACATTCTTTGTCATTGCAGTCTTCAAAGTAGCGGTACACTTGATTGTCACAGCCATGCTGTGGTCTCACACCACTTGCTACAATTAAATGGAGTAAAAAAAAACTCCTCTACGACCACTGATGCTCCAGATAAACTTCCAAAGGTGTCTGTGTGACCTTAAGGCGTGACATCACTTTCTCTGTATAAATCAGCTGACATGACACGTCACAGGAACATCACGTGACCACTCTGATGCCAGCAAGCAGTCCAAACGGTCATATATGGAAAAGAACTTCTTGGTGTGTTTAAAAAATTGTCCTTTCCTGTGACGACCCCCGTCTCTGTTAGCTCTGCCTAATTGACCTTACTTAAGTGGGTTTAAGGGCCTGCAGCTGTGATGTCAGGAATCTGGTTCTGAATAGCAGGAGGGATTATGAAAAACAAAGCCATAGTGACCACCAGATACATGCAGAAACCTGGCTTACTGCTCACGCAAATGCTCTGGGAGGCAGGAGAGACAGAGTTCGAACCATGCGTCCTTCTGGTGAACTATGAACATGAAATCGCAGCACTGAGCCTCTGAACAAGGACAACAGGAGGGTTACATCCTTGTAGTGTGGGTAAATGATGAGAAAAACAGTTTCAGGATTAGTTCTCGACGGTCTTCAGGATCCAAACCCGTTCCGGTGGCAGCGACTGAACTAAACTGCAGCAGTGGGAGTGCAAATGGAAATACCGATGTCATCTACTGAAATGACATTTTCCTCATATCCCATCCGCACTGGGGAATGGGGGGGGGCGAAGGCCCTGTTCCCCATGACCCTGAAGCTCTTCTAAAGCAGATTACATGAGTAAATGGTGACTTCTGATCCCTGAGGGACTGACGTGACACACCAGGAATGAAAACATGCTTTCATGAAGAGACACTCAAAGTGACATTTACTCATAAAATCTCACCAAGAAGCCTGTGGAATTGTCCAGTAGACAGCGGAAGCGGCAGACAAAGCTTCTCTCCAAGAAGGAGGAATTTTCGGGTGGAAGCTCATCAGGGTTGTAGGAAGTTGGTTCGGCATCAGCTGGAGTGAATGTATCAACACAAATTAAATGACGCAGAAGAGAGACTGTCCTTGATCTGTGTGTGTGTGCACCAACTGTTGACATAATTGAAAGTGACGTGTGTATATTAAGAGTGGGTGTGTGTTCGGATGTGTCGAGGTTTGAGCTAAAGTTCTCCTCTCACTGAATGCCAATTCGATTCCTCTGAAGCAAAAAGAAAAACAACTCGCTGATTCATGATTTTGTTGTTGAATCGGAGGAGTTATTAACAGGAAAAATGAAGGCAAAGCATTGAAATCTTGCTGAGTCAAATGGAGGCTACTAGACCTGCTACAGCCTCCAAAGAGGATTCAGTGCTGGGAAGGTTGAGCGACCAGTGCAGGTTCCTTCTGAACTCTTGCTGGTCTTCTGTGTGGATCAGCTCAAACACACTCTGATGCATCACATCCGTCTGGCAAGAAAACACCACACAAGGAGGTTGAAAAAAAAAATACAGATATATATATTTATTTTTTAAATACATATATTTCTGGGGCTCTGGTCCAAATGCAAACGTTTGCCCTTAAAAATGTCTGAAGTGGAAACTTCAGTCTGTTATTATCTTATTTTATTTCTGCATTGACGTTCCACAGATGGCACCTGGGCCACATGTTTGACACTCATGCATGTCTTGCCAGCAAAGCGAGGAGCTGCCAGGCATAAGAGGAGTGTGCCCCAGCTCCGCCTGTCTCTGTTGTGTGTCGCAGTGTGGAAGCTTTAAAGCTTTCACACCGGCATTGCACTGCTACTAGAATCAGAAGTGGAGATCTTTGCGGCAAATACTTCATCTTTGTTGAATGGGTGTATTTAAATATCAAATAAATGCATGACACAAGTCACACTTCCTGTCTCTCACTTTTAATGCACACCCCTACTTGTTAAATATAGCAACCATGCAACTGTCAACACCCATCTCCTATATGTTTGGGGTGTGTTATGGAGCAGAGTTATGGTCGCCACAGTATGCCCTCAGGTCAGACACATATTCCAGACAGCTCTGGAGCTTCAAGTGTTGAATGATGGAAAAAAACATCCACACGTCACTCGCTGACGCTGGGGACACCAAGGTAGGTTAGATTGCAGGGTGTGTACAGCACTCAATGTGCAGTTCCGATAACCCTTGCACTGCTGTCACTTGCAAGATCCCATGATATGAGATCTTGAGACACCCCTACTTATTCATGGCCACTTTGGCCATTTGCAGATGGTCTTGGTAGCCCGCGATTAATGGGCATCAACCGTATACACTGAGGCGCTTCACATGCTGCAAAAGGTTGTCAAAATAGCATACCTGATGGAAGCCTAGGTAATCCTGGATGGTTTGAGAGCAGTAAAAGATGATTCCCTCAGATGTGATCACCAGGACAAAGCCACTCAAAGCCTGCAGAGACAACAGGGGATGATCAGAGCACTGCTGAGGACATCTGAAAGTTGTGGTGTGGTTATTATGTTATTGTACAGTGTGTTGTAGTTATTGAGAGAGTGTGCATCATTACAAAGATGGTACTGTAAACAAAAGGGCACATGAGAAAAAAAATTTGCACCTTTTTTCTGCACTCGTTGTTACGTTCTCATTAGGTCTATATTATTTTGCCTTTTCCTCCTCTGTATTTTTTTTTCCACAGAGCTTCTCAGGCGGGAGGCGGTTCCTCTAGGCACACTTGATTTTGATTACTGCTCAGCTACTTAGGCTCACTGCTGACAGCTGATGGATGCTGGTTTATTCCTCTGTGTCTCCCATGACACTAGCCTTGTGGCATTCTACTTTCATCCACCTTCAACTACTTCTACTTGTAGTTGTGAATCACACACTTTTGAGCCGCAGAGGAGTGGTAAATACTGAAACCTATTTACTATTTACCTGAAGCAGCAGTTCCCCCTCAGGCATGCAGCTTGCTGTATGTTCCGACACCTTATCACCATGGCGGTCAACACTAGATGGACATCTTTTCAACGCCACTGGAGAAGGAGCAAGAGAAGGGGAAGGATGATGGGTAATTAGGACAATGAAAACGCAGGTTTTCTGTGGAAAAACGTCAAAAGCCCAGCTGTTCCAAACATAATCCTTCTCACGAGCACATAGAATAGCGATGTTTCAATTAGAGTCACATTGTACTATACAGTAAGGTAGCCCATAGTACTTAAAGGGGCTCCTATATGACCCCAAACACAAAACCCCTGAGGCCATTAATGTGCCTCAGAGCCTGGGGATGAAAACCGTACAAGCGGGTCGAATCTGCTGAAAACAAAGAGCTTTTCTGGTGCCGCAAAGGAGACATTGACAGAAGGGGAAGTCAGCAGGCTGGGGACAATACGGGTGGAAGGTTAAATGGCTTCGTCGCATCACATCTATTTGTAATTGTACATGGCCTTCATTTTTTTCCTATTACCAATGCAAATTTCATTAAAGGCTGCTCACTAAACAATGGAAAACTTAAACGGATAATTTGGAGTTTTGAAAATGAAGTTGTATGACACCCTCATAAGCAGTAAAGTCCGTCAACAGCAACTCACTCCCCACTTGGTGTCCTGAGCCGGGTTCTGGTGGTATTTCAGTGCAGAGGAAAGTAGTTCCAGCCAGTTGCTGGGGACAGTTAAGTAAAGAGTTTGGCTTCTCAAAAACAATATGCGTTTAAAAGCATAAGACATTTGCATCACACAAATGCCTACCAGAAAAACAATGAGATCACACAAATCGCCCGGTGGTGTGCTCCTCCCTGCCCCCCCACCTGTTAGATGACCACTAACTTTGGGTTTATATTAATTTGGTCAGTCAAGAGCCTAACCAATGATTTGATTCAGTGAAATGACAAGCTTCATCTTAATCTTTAGTTGCAGACCTAAAATAAACTTTAACATACTGCACAGACATCTCATGAAAATAAGCACATCCTGCACATTTCAGCGAGGCAGTCATCGTCTTGGAGGTGTGTTTGGGCTCATTATCATGTGCTAATTATCATTAACGTGTTATCCAAAGTGAAGGATCATGCTCTACTCTAGAATGTCGCAGTGAGTAGATGCTGAAAATTAACTTAATGAACCATAGCTCCCTAGTGCTGGCAGTACTCGTGCAACCCCACACCAATAAGGGGTGTGGTGCTGCTACTATTAAAGAAGATATACTATGGTAAAAAAATGGCTGCTGAAATGTTCGAGGTGTGCTGAGTGAAGTAACCCGAAACTGAAGCACGACAGAACCAACAGTGTCTATACCTGGAAGACCGATTTGCAAGCAGCAAAACAGCTTCAGCTGATTTGATGCGACAGTAGGAGTCAAAAGTTGAAACATGGGCATTTGTGCCCCCCACCCCACTCCGTTTCTTAAAAAAAAGTCTGCAAAACGGCGTGAGTGGATTATCCTGCCATGTTTTTATTCTCCAAAGCTTTCATCTCCTCCTCCTAACTGCACACTGCAGTGCCAGCGCCTCCTCAGACCTACATTACTGTGTAGCTCAGACTTTGGGAGGGAGGTCACATCATGGCCACAGGCAAACTCATTGACCTACAATCCATTAAAGGCCGCATTCAGACACTGCAATGAGTTGGGGGTCTTCCAGAGGTCATGTACATGTGCTGGAGAAAGATAGAAAGAAGTGGGGGCTGACTCGGGCTGGGTGATATGGCCCAGTAATCGTACCTATTGCCAATAATATTTATTATATTATACATTGTATTATAGATCATAATATCAAGGATTATGAGTATTTCACATTGATCAAAAAGTTACATCATGAGCATCTTCAGTAATGTTAAGTAACTGCTCCACATACAGTATGCATTTTCAAAAATGTACTAAGTAATAAATAAATGACCGCTGTTTCACGATTGAAATTGATCTTTTTGACCTAAATGAAGCATTAAAAAGGCTTAATGAAAGAAAATACAAATATAAGGCAATCAAAAGACATGATATGATGTGTAATACAGTATCTCTGACTTGTGTGTGCCTTTAAGAAGTCTGGCATACTGGCTGTGACATCACTAGCTAGAGTTGACTGTTAGCTGAGTGCTACCATCATGTCAGCAGTGGAGAGCGTGGCCGACAGCAGCTCCTGTGTGAATGTTCACCGCATGTGTTCCTTGCTTCCTAATGTATCGATTGAAGTGCATCATGAGTTTCTCATTACCCACAAACAGTGACAGTAGAGTAGTATTCCACACTGGTCTGTAGTAGTGTCAGTAACATTACACTGATGAGCCAATAGGCACCTGGAAAACTAACATTTGGGTATCTTCTTTATGTCTAAGATGGATTTTTTTCTATTATCATTCATTCATTTTCTACTGCTTATCCTCATGAGGGTCGGGGGTGCTGGAGCCTATCCCAGATGTCTTCAGGAGAGAGGCGGGGTACACCCTGGACTGGTGGCCAGCAAATCACAGGGCACATATAAACAATTTGAAATCACCAATTAACCTAGCATGTTTTTGGACTGTGGGAGGTAACCGGAGTTTATTATCATATTTATTTTCATGTGTACTATATACGGTAAGACAAGTGTAAAAGTGCCTATATGGGTGATATTTTATGTCTACAGGGTTCTAATGACGGTAAAAACCATATTAAAAGGTCATAAACATGTCCAATTATTAATATGAAATCCTACTTTGCGGGAATTAATTAATCATGGTCGGGCCTGGAACTATTTATTTATTTTCTACCGTTAATCCTCACGAGGATTGCAGGGGTGCTGGAGCCTATCCCAGCCGTCTTGGGCCGAGAGGCGGGGTACACTCTGGACTGGTGGCCAGCCAATCACAGGGCACATATAGACAAACAACCATTCACACTCACATTCATACCTATGGACAATGGGAGGAAACCGGAGTCCCTGGAGAAAACCCACTCATGCACGAGGAAAACATGCAAACTCCACACAGAGATTGCAGAGGGTGGGACTGAACTCGGGTCTCCTAGCATTGATGTCTGTGCGCTAACCAATCGACCGCCGTGCAGTCAGCCTAGAACTAATAAACCCCAATTAATGATGATCATACTTGCGTATTGCATATTTCATCACTGACACACGGCTTAAAATTTAAAATCTTCCCAATCTTGCTTAGGCATGGTACCGCTCCATTGTTAGAACATGCTTTCATGCCTCCACCTACCTCCTGGCCTGGTTCAAATGTGATGTGTGTATTTTCACAGTAGGTTGAGTCCAAAAGAGTAGGATTCCCTACCTGAGAAGAAGCCCTTAGTGCGGAGGTAGCTGACACTGAGCCTCAGGATGGACAGTTTGTCCAAGCTGGAGATGACATCCTCAGGGAAGGGAAGCAACCTGGCCAGCCTGTCCAGCTCCATGTTCAGACGATCACGGTGACGTTTGGATGGGTTGGACTTGGCCCCTTCAGCCGGGATCAATTTGGCTCTGGATTTGAGATGACACAGTGGAACAGTGGTTGGGAGTCACTGTCGTAGCATATCTTAACCCACGGTGATTGATTTTTGTGGGGTTTGTGGATTAAAATGTAAAGAAAATCACAGTGGCCCCCTCGCACCCTACATTTTTTTCTATATGCAACATATGTAAAGCTGTATTATAACGTTCTGCGGTTATATTGCTAGAAGACAAATTGAAAATGTGACTTTGTTGTTATTTATTTGAATTATTTAGTATCTCACAAACTAGTGGTGGACACCACTACAGATTGATAAGTTAAACTTGAAAATGTTCAAGATCATGGACTGATTTCGTGCTTTTGCCTTTGATTAGCTGATCATGATTACAACCAGAATAAAACACAAAACAGCAATGTAAAGATAGTAACAAAATAACACAAATGGACCCTTATCCCCCTTGTACCAGTATAGTTACTCCAGACTCCATTCACTGTGCAACATTAAGGCTCTAAGTGCAATATATTAAGTTCAAAGTGAAGTATTTCTATAATGCCTCATATTAAATCACTAGCAAGATCTCATAGTGTACTATAGACTGGTCATATATTTCATCTCATTTCATATTATCTGCAAACTGTATTTGTATATAACTATGGGTAAAATTGTTGATTTGTTAATACTTGGGTTGTTTATATTTATATTGTGTAGTTTGTACTTTGTACTGCTTAACTGATTCTGTACTCTAGCTGCTGTGCAATGCAAATTTCCCCACTGAGGGGCGAATAAAGGCATATCTTATCTTATCCTATTCCCCCTTTTTTTAAACAATTGTTAAAGGGGGGAAAACCCTCTTTCAAATTCTGTGTTTTTTTGCCTCCTGCGTCCATAAACTTATTCCCTGAGTTTGTAAACAACAACAAAAATATCCTCCCATCAAGCTAGCATGGAATGTTTTAATAGCTTCACGTGCAGCGCAATTAAATCTCGGTTACTCACAATGACAGGATATGAACAAACATTTTACCCTCATGAATAAACATTTTACCCTTTCTGAACCGGTTTTCTTCTCTTGCGTCCAGCGTACATGTTGGCTCCCGTTTATTCCCAGCCGAGCGGCTCATCCATGAAGTCGAACCAACCCAGAAGAAAAGCCAGCCTCGTAGCCGGGACCACGAGCACGTTATCGGCTAGCGTTCAATACAAACACCCCGGCACCAGGCGCCATTTCAAATGTCACATTGACAACTAAGAGTAGACACGACTATTTTACATGATGACATGTAAGTATACCTGTCCCGGATATACTGTATGCTAAATCACTTCCTTTCAGTACCCCCCCTCCTCCAAGGCGGACTTTAAACTTCCTAAAAGCCACGTCCAAGTTCAGTTCGCTGCCTCCATCCACCGGTTCCCCTCCCAACTACCATCTCCCTGTCCCGCTCAAGTGCACTGATGAGATGTCTGGTTCCAGCATTCGCGAAGGGGGTGGGTGGATCCTGGGGGGTGGAAAGCAGCACATTAAAACGTCAATACATGTTTAACCTCATGCCCTACAGACCCATTTCTTAAAAAATAGCATAGCATTGCAGTTTAATGTGACATTACCTTTGTTGCTTGTCCTATGTTAATTCATTTTAAAATATAGTTCAACTGTAATATATAAATATAACAACATTAAACCATTAGAATTGTTAAATGGGTTTGAAATTACCGCTATTGGCAAAAAAATAAGCTTTTGGAAATGAGCTAGCTTACCTGACATTTTGGAAAAGCCATATATTCCAGAATAGTCACGACTGTCACATGACCTATATGTTTTTTCCACCTTTTTGACCTATAAATGTAGTTAGAATGTTGTTAAATCTTGTGTTAAACGATGCCAAAGTTTCAGATAATGAGGTTTGCATATTTGGAAGTGAGCCCTGAAAGACGCCCAGTTTCAGAAGGCATGGTAAAACTTCCACTTTGTGATGTCACAGAGGAGCAGACCTCTTTATATGGGCATGGCTGTAAGCCAGATAAGCTCTCTGTCCTTCCGCAAGCTCTGCTACTGTTTACGAAACAAGCAGAAGGCAGAAATTATTGTATTTGGTGATTCCCAGCATTTCACACGGGACTGGTTTTGTGAACATGAATATGAAATATCTGTCAAATATGTTTTGCTAGAGCCAGAAATGGTGCGCCTTCGCTGGGAAAAGTGCATTAATGAATTAATGTCGGACATACTGTACATCCACGCGGAGCCCTCACGTCCGGCTTCTGAGCTCCAACGGCGCTTCTGAGCTCTCTTCCTCGGGCAGGTGAGGTTGCCACACGTCCATCTTCTCTTGAGCTCCATCACACCGGCGGTGCTACGCTACTGCTTTTCAATTAGCTTTCAAATCCGCTTTCACTACAAGTGATAACTCAAACATCAAAGTACAGTTCAGTCATGTCAAGTTAGTTGTAGTGGGAGATTTTCTTGAGTAATGGAGTGTAATTCAAATAAAAGAGCCCCGAGAGCCTGGAGGAAATACTAATACCCAAGTACTTCCTATTTGCAGGAGAGGAAGGATGCTTGGGCTATGGGGCCCCATGAGTCTTGGCTTAGTGGGAGTAATTTAGATTTGGACCAATTTATTGTGTGAGGTGATCCCATTGGTGGTTGCTATGGCTCTAGGTGAGGTGATCCCATTGGTAGTTACTATGGTTCTAGGTGAGGTGATCCCATTGGTGGTTGCTATGGCTCTAGGTGAGGTGATCCCATTGGTAGTTACTATGGTTCTAGGTGAGGTGAGCCCATTGGTGGTTACTATGGTTCTAGGTGAGGTGATCCCATTGGTGGTTACTATGGCTCTAGGTAAGGTGATCCCATTGGTGGCTACTTTGGCTTTAGGTGAGGTGATCCCATTGGTGGTTACTATGGCTCTAGGTGAGGTGATCCATTGATGGTTACTATGGCTCTAGGTGAGGTGATCCCATTGGTGGTTACTATGGCTCTAGGTGAGGTGATCCCATTGGTGGTTACTATGGCTCTAGGTGAGGTGATCCCATTGGTGGTTACTTTGGCTCTAGGTGAGGTGATCCCATTGGTGGTTACTTTGGCTCAAGGTGAGGTGATCCCATTGGTGGTTACTATAGCTCTAGGTGAGGTGATCCCATTGGTGGTTACTTTGGCTCTAGGTGAGGTGATCCCATTGGTGGTTACATTGGTGGTTACTATGGCTCTAGGTGAGGTGATCCCATTGGTGTTCACTATGGCTCTAGGTGAGGTGATCCATTGGTGGTTACTATGGCTCTAGGTGAGGTGATCCCATTGGTGTTTACTATGGCTCTAGGTGAGGTGATCCATTAGTGGTTACTATGGCTCTAGGTGAGGTGATCCCATTGGTGGTTACTATAGCTCTAGGTGAGGTGATCCCATTGGTGGTTACTTTGGCTCTAGGTGAGGTGATCCCATTGGTGGTTACTATGGCTCTAGGTGAGGTGATCCCATTGGTGTTTACTATGGCTCTAGGTGAGGTGATCCATTGGTGGTTACTATGGCTCTAGGTGAGGTGATCCCATTGGTGGTTACCATGGCTCTAGGTGAGGTGATCCATTGTGATCCAGTGATAATGGCTGTGTTCATACGTATATGGTGGAATTGTGGAAGTTGTTTTGATTTCCGCAATTACTCTTAATAGTACGGGTGAAAAGGCATCCCAGAATAGTTTCTAAAACTCTGCTGGTAATCCGTCTGGTCCTGGTGATTTGTTGTTTGGTATTTTATTTATAGATTTGTACATTTCATTCGCGGTAAGTGGTGTGTCTAACATGTGCCTGATCAGATGAGAGTGTCAGAAGGTCGAGTCTGTCTAAGGGGCCATCCATAATTTTCAACATTTTCACAAGAGTACAAAGAGTACTCTTTTGAGCAACCCCCCTCCCCCCTAAAAAGAGTACAATCCCAAATGAAAAATGTTGATAGGTCCATGACCAACTGACCCAATACAGCCAGGAAATTCGAACACGTCCAATAGTGTTCTCTGGCTGTATTTTGGGACTCTGGTCAATCAGTCACTGCCCATCAACATTGTATTGAACAAACAAGATAAAAAATTTTGTCAAATGCCTCTTTTTTGTATTTTTCTGTCAAGAAAATACAAATGTATTACAAATTTGGTCTTTTTGTATTGTTCTTTCTATCAAATGATAAATGTAGAAAAGTCCTGATGCAACAACTGTTTTCCATGGGATTTTTTAAACAAGGGAATACTTCTTGTATACACACATGATTACTCAAGGAGCAGAAGAGTTGCCCCTCGTTTCCAAAAGCCTGAGGAGATAAAATCTTCTTTGAAATGATGGACACAACCTTGAACTCAATTCAATGCGAAGTAGGCAATAAAGATGCCACAACTGTTTTGAAAAGGCTTAACAATCACACCTATAGTCTAGTCCAGTGGTGGGCAAACTACAGCCCAGGGGCCACATCCGGCCCACCAAGTGTTTGAATACGGCCCACCCATTCTTTCCAAAGTATTTCATTTCAACTTAACATCCAACCTTTTGATGGTTTAAGTAGCTGTTTTATCAATTTCGTTATTTGCACAGATACAATAATTCCAGGTGGACTGTTACGTGTAAAATATATAGTATGGTGCCCCCGTCAATTTTGTGAAATCAATGCGGCCCGCCAGTCAAAAAGTTTGCCCGCCCCTGGTCTAGTCAGTCTATCACAGGAAGTGAAAATCACATTGATTGTTACTGCACTGTCCACAAAGTCAAATTCACCACCACAGAGTCATTCAGAAAATGGCAATCACAGCCAGGTCCATGCCCAAATATAGAAAATAAACACAGAGCTGGCGAATAGATTCAGGATGGTCGGTTTAGTTTTGATCTTCTCCATTTTCGCAACGGCACTTCGGAACAAATCCGCCCTGCTCGATTCCTTCGATTTGGAACCTTTCCAAGCCGCCTGGCCAGCCGCAACAGCGTCCTTCCGCTTTCTTTCCGAACCCACAAAGCAGTAAACATTGATGTATTGTTCGTATGCATTGCTCGGTGAGCGATGAATGGCAGTAATTCTCTTTTTGATGAACGAAAATAGGTAATCGAAATCACCGGGGTCGGCCATTGTCTGATTGTTGTGTTGGAATGCGAAGCACGCAGAGCCACGTGAAGTATCGCGTGGACTGGTACGCTCTCGCGCTAGCATCCGACGACAGGGGACCAGTCTATTCGCGCTACAATTTGACTGCGTCCCGCGGTTCGAACATACAGACATCGACATTTTCTGGTTTTCAAAAAGCGTACGTTGATGTCTTAACCCCCCCCCCTCGTACGGTTTGTACGCTCGTGAAAATGTTGAAAATTATGGATGGCCCCTAAGAATGTTTCTATTGGAAAGTGTTTGTTCGGTGTTTGTTTCTATGTTGCTATGTGAAATCGATGCACCCGGGAATGCTTAGAACAAGGAAAATACGGCAAAATACTGTAAGTAGTACATGTTATCATGGATGTGCCTGTTGCTACATGGTTACAGCATGGATATAAAATGCTTTGCATGAGGTTAGCAGGGTTAGCTCTGTCCTTTGCATGTGAAGTACGCATATTTTCTCCATGCGGCACGGGATTTACCCTGGATACTCCAAGTTTCCTCCCACACACAAAAACATGCATGCAAGATTAAGTGGAGACTGTAAATGTAAATGGTTGACTGTGATTGACCGGCTTCACCTTGCAGCTTGTCCTCTATGACCAAAACAAGCGTTACACTGACACCGAGTGGACCAGCAGAGCACTAACATCATTCATACATTCATTCATTCATTTTCTACCTGCTTTTTCCTCACAAGGGTCGCGGGGGTGTTGGAGCCTATCCCAGCTGTCTTTGGGCGAGAGGCGGGGTACACCCTGGACTGGTCGCCAGCCAATCACAGGGCACATATAGACAAACAACCATTAACGCTCACATTCATACCTATGGACAATTTGGAGTCACCAATTAACCTAGCATGTTTTTGGAATGTGGGAGGAAACCGGAATCATTCATACAGACTACATCAAAGAATATTGGAGAAACACAAGTGTTCAGCGGTTACACAGAGGAATAACATGACTAAAAACTTAGCATCAGAGCATCTTTAATGCGGCGACTGTGGATAGACACTTGATGAAATCAACTGAAAAGGTACAGAGTATACACATGTATATGCAGCTGTGCATGTGAATGTACAAAAATAAAACACAGGCCGATAATATGTGACAAAATGTGTTACAAAATACATAAATATACTGTATATACCAGCAAACTGAGTTTGAACAAAACAATATCCAACACTCACAAAAAGTTAGGTACATTCGGCTTTTCGGCTGGAATTTAAAATGCACGACAACCTTTACAGGTGAACTTTAATTTGACCTTCTCTAAACAATAAATGTCCTGGTTAATTGGAATTGGTGGAGTGCCATCATTGCAACATAGAAACAAAGAAACCGGCAGAGTCACACTACCGCAGGGGGTCCGACGTTTTCTACTCAGGGCCTCATACTGAAAAGCCAAGGATGCAAGGGCCACTTTGATATTGCTGTGAAATTATATATATTTCAAGAGAAAACTGCATGCCAGCTTTGTGATACAGGTGAAAAGGTGTATTATTAGTATGATAGGAAATATTAGCATTCTCCATTTTTGCTGTTGTTTTTACCTTACATTTTTCTTTCTTTCTTTCTTTCTTTCTTTCTTCGTAAA
The DNA here is from genome assembly GCF_037039965.1 of Doryrhamphus excisus. NCBI lineage: Eukaryota > Metazoa > Chordata > Actinopteri > Syngnathiformes > Syngnathidae > Doryrhamphus > Doryrhamphus excisus. The sequence goes on from NC_136371.1 coordinate 14,708,216, forward strand.
TCATTTTCACACACATTCTAATATTTATACATTATTCCCATAAAATGTTTTTCCACAAACTAATATATACAATATTACAACTTTGTTTTTTATGACATTCTGACTTTTTAATTCATATATTGACTTTACACTTTTCCCAGCTGTTTTTTTCATTTTCCAACCATTTCTTCTTGTAAATGTTCTTTTCACAATTATATCATCTTTACTGCCTTAAAGGGGAACTGGACTTTTTTTTGGAATTTTGCCCATTATTCACAATCCTTATGTGAAACAAGAATACATATTTATTCATTAAAACATGAGAAAATGAATTAATATGAGCTAGCTTACAATGTGCATCATTGGGATACACCTATTTCGACTATGAAGCATGGTTTCATATACACGCTGTGATCATGCATTAACACATACACTGATGATAACATGTAATAGTTGTAGTTTTTTTTAAATACTACCGATCTACTTTTTTTTTTTTTTTTTTTTTTTTTAATCGGGCTTCATAGTCGAAATAGGTTTGTCATTACAACTTTTTTCTCTAAATATTTGTACATTATTCTTGTAAAATTGCTGTTGTTTTTAAACATTTTAACACATATTCTTGTTGTTTTTAGAACGTGTTTGGGTCAGCTAGGCCACACTTTGGACACCTCTCCAGTACTATATGTTGTCTGAGAAAAAGAAAAATCACCTGTTGTGAACTTCGCTGTTCAGTTCCTTAATACAGAAGAGGAAGTTGTGCCAAAAAAGTACTGACTCAACACATACAAAAGTCCATAGAAGGTCAAATGAAGTTCAACTGTGAAGAAGATTGTAGAGTATTTTGGGTTCATCCTAAAATTTCACACCAAAGTCGACTACCAATTGTGTATGATTGGCCTTTCCTTTTCTTTTACAGGCAATACCACCAGCATAAATGTATATTCTTACAAAAAAACACTCATGAAAACACATGTAAAAGGTTGCAAATGAGTTCTGATTGCTGTTTTTACATACCATGACGCAATAGTACTTTACACTTTACTGTAGGTGTGTTTATTTGTTAGCGGCACTACCTAAAAAATACTCAACCGATTTCCAACTTTTATTTACTTTGGTTTCAGAGTACAGCCGCTTCTCCCTCACATCGCAAGGAGCCAGTTGAGGTGGCTGGAGGTGGCCTGAAACCAGGAAGTCTGGGCTTCCCTACTGAGACAGCTATCCAAGATAAGCGGGGGAAATGGATGGATGTTCTTTCTAGGTATTACATTTCAAGTCCAATTATAAGCCAAAATACTGAATCTTTCACATATACAGTGAAACCCATTTGAGTCCCTCGGATTGGCTGACTCACGTCAACATAAGTGGTTGTCGACATAACCTAAATGACTTGTGACATTAGGCAGAAAGGGGGATGAAAAAATGGCTGAGAAGCCTTTGTTTGTTTTGATTAGTTTTGATGTAATCAAAGTCTGCTTTGGCAAAATCACACAAGCGATAACAATGAAGTTAATAATACGACCACACATGTAGACAACAAAGATCAACAAAAGTGGTCAACCGTGTACATGACCTGTCAAAAGGTAGAACTTCTACAATTCTACAATTTCTCTGGAGAAAAAATGGTCTGTCTGTTCTAGCCCTTTTTATCGCAACAAATGACTGTGTCCAGTACAATGTTGTTTAACTGATGTTCTATAGTACCACAGTGTGTTCTGGGTAACCTTACCTTTTGTAACTTCTGGCACTTCAACATTTACCTTTGTGCCATTTCAAGCCATTCATTGGACTTGAACAACTTGAATTTCAAGAAATAATTTGTGGCCCGCGGCTCTTTATCGGCCTGTGGTAAATTCTAAAACTCTAATTTACAAAAAAAAAAAAAAACAGCAGCAGCAAAAATGCAAATGTTTAAGCAGTAAGTTTACAAAAACAAATTCAAAATAGTAAGTCATAATCTTACAAGAATGCCATCATATTATGAGGGAAAATTAGGTTCTGGTTAAAATATATGTTAAAATATTCAAATATTATGGGAATAAGGTAAAAATTGAATGGGGATAAAGATGTAAAGTAGAAATAAAGCAGAAATAGAAAAAACGGCTGTAATTTCACAAGAAAAAAGCCATATTCTGACTTTTTGAAAAAAGAGTACATTTGTCATATTATTAGGAAATATCATGTCATTTCAGTAGAAAGACTTCAAATATTTTTGTTGTAATACTTGTAAAAGTTGTACTAGTATGGTAAACAAAACAAAATACATTTGTCATTTTGAAAAAAATACTTTGAGGGAAAATGTTTTAAAATGGGAATAACATTTTTTCCAAACATAACAGAACTAAATTTACAACGATTATGACCAAAGTTCATACTAAGCTTTTCCACTTATATCACAGACCACAGATGGAGTTTTTCTTGAAATACAGTATGAACAATATAAATTAATAGCATATCTACATGTGTTGGTTTTATAAAATAAGAAAGTAGCCCTGTTTGGACACTCCTGATGAATGGCAACATGAGTTTTATAAGAATGGTAGACTGGGCCTTGACGACTTAAGATATGGTCAACTTAAAAGGGTTCCACTGTACCATAAAGATCCCTCTACATCAGTGGTCTCGAATCGTGGCACATTTGAAACACTAAATGAGCCTGAATGAGACCCGAAGCTGACGTCTCACTAGACACAACAAGGACTACAATCATGGTGCCAACACTGAAATGACAGCACATCATGTCACATGTAAGTAAACACACAATAGGGCAAGTACTACTACTCTAAACATGTAATTTAGCCACGTTTTACAAAACAAGTACCGCAAGGCATGCTGGGAAGCCAAAAATACTCCTGCATGCCTTTTTGAGTTCCTACTTGCCCAAATAAAGAGCAACTTCCTTGAAGCAAACTCCAATGCCTCGGACTGTGCCTCTTTCGGGTACCACAATATTATATTTTTATACAGTACTTGGGTTTTATAGTCATGACCGCTTACGGGCTTCTGGTAGTGTTTGTTGACAAGTTAGTCATCTGGTGGAGATGAATGGGCGTGACTACCTGATGCAACCCAGCCCCACTTAGAGGCTACCTCCAGCTATTATGTGGCCTGCAGTTACACATTTGTAAAGGGTGGGCATGTTGTAATTATAAAAAGTGACATTTTTCTCCTTTGTTATCGTTGAGCGATATTAAGACCCACAGACTGTAAGACACTGGAAGTCTCTTCTTCCATTTCCTTTGTTGCATGTATACATCCTCATTTAAACCAGACGATAGCTGCCTTTGTTATTTTTACTTCTGCACCGTTGATGCTCTGGCTTTGAGCAGGAATCCTAAACTAACCGCAAGACAGAAAGAAGAAAGAGGACGGACTTTTGCTGCAAAAAGACGACAGCTTCACGTTTACAGTCATTGTTGCAAAAAAAATATGTTAGAGGGAATACAATCTGTTGAAAGCGTCACACAATTGTCTATTCATGTATGTACATAGTATATAAGCTTTCTAAACAGAGTGCAATACATATGAAAGTCATAGGCAAAGTTAACTTTTGTTGTTTTAGTTTAAATATATACATTTCTGTTACTGAGAGGCATTGCCTGCGCTATTTTTCCACTGCAGGAAAAACCTACTGAAATATAACAATGGAAAAAAGACTGTTTGCTTTCAAACAACACACAGCAGATTTCGTTTTTGTAGGTTGGTTGGATCAAAAAAGTAGATATCATTTTGGACCATTTTGTCCTTCTGGGTGCGACTTGGTTGTGCGTGTTTGTATGTTAAGAGATGGCAGCTGAAACCAAATTCATCCGTCACTCCTCAGCTTTTTTCAGCTTGTAAGGTTCCATTAATTCAGGTGGTGCCCACAGTATTTATTAATAGTGTACACATAAAATTAACAATTAATTATATGCAGTATATTATCACATACTTCATTATACAAATTAGCTTTATCGCTAACTTGTCCGTAGTTTGTTCAAATAGCTTACCTTGACATGCATTGGATGGCTTTTAGCATCTTGAACACACATCCTCCGCATCCTCCAATTTTCCTTGGAAACTTTGGACCCCCCTGCAGTAAGGACAAATAACAAATGTGGCACAAGTGCACCCTGTGGCCAAAAAAGGGACGTCTACTGTCATAAGGGAAGCAACCCTGGCGGTGCGGTGGTACACGGTGGAGAGCATGGGTGAGATTGCCAACCAGGACAAACTAATCCAACAGCGTTCATGCGGGTGATGTGACCTGTGGTGACCTCTGATGGGGAAATTCCTGAAAGTGAAAAAAAAACCTGACCAGTCAGGTCAATTTCCATACATCCAATCTATGTTATCAATAAGAGCCCTTAAACAGATTTCACTGATCTTCACGTTTTTGGTCAAATCCAACCAGATCAATGCTCATTTTCAATGATTCCACGTTCAAACACTCCATACGAACAGGTGAGCTTTCATCTCTTACTTGAGTATCCTGACCATTTAGGCGACAAAGAAACAACAGGGGCATTTCTGTTCTTCAGTCAAGCGCATGTTCATGTTTTTCGAGACACTTGTCCATGTTGTGATCCCTTGCAGCCCACAAGTCACAGCTGCTTCCTGTTTGTTCTCTGAGGAGCAGGAGTTCCCGTTTGGCAGTGAGGAAATGCCCCGCCCTTGTTCCCGACAACTGAGTGGTTGTTGAACTGTACAAAACGAAAAACACAAAATATCAAACTTTATCAAACCATCAATCTGACAATGCTTTTTACCTGGTCACTGAAACTTAGGTACTGTTGTTGCATCAGCGGGCCCCCCAGGTCAACACTTGGGGTCATTTGGCAGGAAAGCGGTGCCGTGTCTGAATGGGACATGGACCCGCTCTCACCCTGATAGAAGCACGAGGGGCTGTCTGGGATGTGGTTGCTGACGTCTTTCAATCGCTGGTAAGGCGGCATCTGACTGAAATGCCCACCGTTCACGGGCAGCGAGGGGGGGTTGTTATGGAACATACAGCTGCTTGAACCTCCGACGAGTGGACCCCCCAGAGCATGCATTGACAGAGTGTTCTGGGTCACTGTGAAGCCTGGATTTGTCTGAAATCCTGATAATTGGTTCATTCCCATTTGTCCATTTGAAATGAACTCCGTTTCTAGCTGCTGCCAAGAACCCTCCACGTGGCTCTGCACACTAGTGGGTGCTGGTGGATCGGCTTTAAGCGCTCCATTAGAAACATTTTGAGTGTACCTTCCCACAAAGGCGTCTGCATGCTTTGAGTTCCACTGGCCATTCTGTAAGCTAAGCCCCGCCTGTATTTGATCATAGTGGTCGACAGGCAGGCCGGACATCCTCTGTGGATGGCAGTGCTGCATTGGTTGAGCCCTTTGGATGTGATTGGGTTGTCTGAGCGACAATAGGTTGTTCTCCTTTATGGTCCTCGATTTGTTTGATGTCTCGGAACAGGAGGCCCCCAAAGACGGGACAAAGCTCTGTGGAGGTCCACCCGTGGGGTCCTGGTCACCATGAAGGCCGGTAGAAAGTGACAGTGTTTGCTGTAAGCCAATCTGCTCCATTGCTGGACTCTTAAAACTCAGCTGAGGAAGATCAATGTGGGTCAGTTTCTCCATCTCCGGGAGTAAAGATGGTTCGGACATCATCTGCTCTCCACTGAAGAACTGGCTCTGAGGCTCTAAAGGCCATCTAAAGCTTGGGTCAGCAGGACCCTGGTTCTGGTGGTTCAATACTGGGACGCTGTCGTCAATCTGGTCTGGCAACTTCAGCCCACCCTCTTTTTGGAGCTGCTCCTCCACATACAAGAAGATGTCCTCACTAATAAGTTCATTTATCTTGCCACTCATTTCGCAGCTGTTGCTTTTCACCTTCATTACGGTGCTTTCCCAGCTCTTTAGCTCTTCAGGTCTCACATTCACTGTATCTATGAGGTTACCATCACCCAGGATCTCCTGCAGAGTCTCCATCATGTCCTGGATCGTGCCCTCTGACTTGACCAGGCTTTCAACGGCAGGGTTGGGGGAAGATTGCTGCCAGACATCTCCAGGAATACTGACTGTGGCGTGGGTGTCCTTGAAGGCTATGTCATTAAGGTCGTTCATGGTCTTGGTACTGTTGTGCTTGCAGTAGATAGACTGATCCTGGTTCAGCATTAAGCCAAGGATGGAGTTGGAGCTGACCGTGTACTGGTCTACCTTCCTCTGCTTTGGGGTGGAGCAAGTCTCCAGCATATCCACAGTTGGTTCCAGATCGTACAACAGCGCCTCACCAGTGGCAAAGCTAAACGACACCTCCAGCCGGCGAAGACGCAGCTGTTCCTCTCCTTCTTCGTTGCTGCAAAAAGGAAGGCAGTGTCAGTCTTGTTTGTACCTTATCTTCATCAAACATGCAAGCATTCATTCATTTTTCGCTTATTCCTCACGAGGGTTGCAGGGGGTGCTGGAGCCTATCCCTGCTGTCTTTGGGCGAGAGGCGGGTACACCCTGGACTGGTGGCCAGCCAATCACAGGGCACATATAGACAAACAACCATTCCCACTCACATTCATACCTTTGGACAATTTGGAGTCGCCAATTAACCTAGCATGTTTTTGGAATGTGGGAGGAAACTGGAGTACCCGGAGAAAACCCATGCATGCACGGGGAGAACATGCAAACTCCACACAGGGATGGCCGAGGGTGGAATTGAACCCTGGTGTCCTAGCTGTGAGGTCTGTGCGCTAACCACTACGCAGTGCAGCCCAACATGCACTGCTTTGTTGGAAAAATTATGATCAAAAAGAAATAAAAGATAAGAGGGATGAACCCGTTTAGTTATTTTGACAATTCAAGCAGTTTGAGGACTTAAAAAAACTGTAAAGCAGCTTCAAAATATTTGAAAATAACATGGATTTTGCCAGCTGCACAGTAGTCTAGTGGTTAGCGCACTGACCTCAAAGCTAGGGGGCCTAGCCCACCCTCGGCCATCTCTGTGTGGAGTTTGCATGTTCTCCCCGTGCATGCGTGGGTTTTCTCCGGGTACTCCGGTTTCCTCCCACATTCCAAAAACATGCTAGGTTAATTGCCGACTCCAAATTGTCCATAGGTATGAATGTGAGTGTGAATGGTTGTTTGTCTCTATGTGCCCTGTGATTGGCTGGCCACCAGTCCAGGGTGTACCCAGCCTCTTGCCTGAAAACAGCTGGGATAGGCTCCAGCACCCCCTGCAACCCTCATGAGGATAAGTGGTAGAAAATAATTGAATGAATGAATTTTGCCTCAAATAAACACCATATGAAAATAATACAAGGAAAAGCACAACCATGCCTTATGCAACTTACGACAAAAGTCTCTGCCGGGCCACAATGAAATCTGGCTTATCTCCCTTCATGACAAGCCTGGCGGTGGCCTGGACCCAGACCCAGGTTCCCGTTTTCGTCAGCAGTCTGAAGACGGAAGTAACACTCTGTCCTGTTTTCATCACTGGGCAAACACAGAGACTAACGTAAGTTCAAGCTATACATTGCAGCATGTGTCATAAAAGTAGGACTCACTCGTGACGTGGTTGTCGGCACAGTACATCATGTCTGCAGCGTGGAGGAAGCTGTAGCCTGAACCCTTCATGCGGAGTTCTACCTCACTGTAACCCAGAACCACCTTTCCTCTGAACAAAACACACAAATTGAAATCACAGTCTAGCTTTGCATAGCATAAAGTCAGCATCACTTTGCAAATGGCTAAACTTAATCTCCAATCAGAATGCAAGCGGTTTTACCTGGTGTCGATGCCGATTGGCGTGAAGTCCAGCTCATGCTTGCTCTGGAAAATGAGCGTCTTGGTGCGGATCTCCACAATGGACGGCGGCTGCAGGGGTGTAGCAATGGCAAACAGAGCAAGCTGTGGAGGAACCTGCGTCCCGTTCTCTGACACCCGGTTCTGGCCATGAAGGAGTTTCAGACGACCACAGAAGTTCAGGGCCTGAACACGTCAAATGAGAGCAGAGACTTGCAGCTAAAAGGCAACTTTGGACCATTTGTTGTTTGTTATGTTGATGTTTCTTCTACCAGGAAGCCAGAAGAGTTGTCCAACAGGCATCGGAAGCGGCAGCAGAAGTTTCTTTCCAAGAAAGACGAGTTTTCTGGAGGGATGGTCTGTGGGTTGTAAGTTATCATGTTGGCGCTGACTTCACTGCTGCTCTGCTCACCTGCAGTCACGATATAAACATTAAGTTTGTCTACAAGCAGCTGATACATGGTCCTCACGTCAAATGGATGATGCAGGAGCAACTTACTGGTCTGCGCGATACCATCCTGCTGGCTGGAATGTGGGTTGAAGGCAAAGTGAAGTTGTCGGCGGAAAAGTGCTCGATCGTCTGTGTGTATTAACTCGAATACACTCTGATGGATGACGTCAGACTGTAACATAGAACGCTGAATTAGGGCTCTTCAACCCCACTGAGACAGAGTGGCAAGTTGTTCCTTGCTCTGTGTGCATCGTATCAACAAATTAAGAGTATTAAGAGCTTCATCTTGAAGCTTTCATTTATATGTACTGTATATTCAAATTAATCCCCGCAAAATGAGGCTTTATCGGTGGTTGTATGTATTTTTGTATTTCAGATACTACTATAAAGGGGGCAGCATGGAAAGATTCCAGTCAGATAATGGACAAGCAGGATTAAAACTAGCAAAGTGCTATCAGTGCTGCTCCATTTTTTTCTAAAATGGCGCATTCACGCGCATCACATAACTCCTCGGACACAAGTTGCTGCTGCATTCAGGAACACTTGTAAATCACAGTACATACCTCCACACATGCAGCCCAAAGTAGGTGATATTTACAAAACCAACCCCTTGTTGCTCAAACAACAATAAGACAATGTTACAAAATGGTCTACTTATAACAGACATCAACATTAAACCAATTTTTGGACGGATGCTTGTTAAACTTTCCCCTTCAATTTGGTTTGAAATAAATATGAAAACTTAACCCGCAGCCATCCTTCAAATTATATCGATTCAAAGGGAAGGATGCCAACATCAGAGTGGAATAAAATATGTGTAGGATAATAACCTATTATAACTTACTTATTTATCAGTGCTCATGTCAAACTTTATCCGAATGTCACCATGCAAAATACACATTTTTCCAGCCCAAATTATGATAAAATGAATCAACCAATGAATTATGTTCAATATTTCATGTTACTTAACATCATAAGGTTTATGTTTGTGCAGGAGCAGAGGGTACATGGCTTCAGGTCAAATGTCTGAAAGACCTTTAGATACTGAGAAAAACCTTGAGCATTTGTATCTTCTGTTCTTTGAGTCTGTTCTTACCTGGTGGAAACCCAGAAAGTCCTGGATGGTAGGTGATGTGTAGAAGACGTAGCCTTCAGAGGTCACCACCAACACAAAGCTATTCAGCACCTATTGACCAAACACTTGATTAGACGCAATACTCTTCTTTGTTGGCTCACAGGATTGGTCAAGTCTCACCTGGAGGAGCAGGTCTCCCTCTGAGAAGCTAACCCCGTCAATGGAGGTCACCAGGGAGGTGGACGGCGTGGCTGTGGAGGTCGTGGCGGTGAGAGTGCATGGCATCGGTGTGTTCTGCGCATCTGCCTCTGCAACGGGGCTGTGATTGTTGTACCAGCTGGACCTGTTCGCTCCATTCTTGAGGGTGGCTGTCATGTAAAAAAAACAAATAAGGTTTTTAAGTCCTTTTGACTGTATAGAGGCAGCAGTGAACAAACTTTTTTTCATCTATACATTTTGTGCAGAAAAGACGCACGGTAATTAAGATATGCTAAGCTATCTGAACAATACCAAAGGTGACAAATCAAATTCATGTAATATCTAATGAGAACCAGTAAAAAATAGCTTGTGGATCAATATAATGTTGGAGAGCCATGTTGGGAGCCTTTACTGTCAAGTGATGAGTGTGAAGTCCAAACAACAGAAAGGGCAAAAGTGCAGTGCTTTCCATCAGGGTGCGGCCACCTGCCGTTTCCTGTAGTCTTACAACACTGTAACACAACACTTCCTCCCCTGGCGTTTATCAGACAGCCCTAATCACCACAGGAAATAAGAAGAACCTAACTGGGCTCCTTAAAATGTCCTCTTGGACAGGAAGCTGGTGATTTTTTTAAAACAGGACCTATTATGCTCATTTTTATGTACCCGTTTAATTACCCGTTGGCTTCAGTGGGCTGGAGTGGGTCGGTAACTATTTTGGAAGACAAGTAGCATGTGGTGGATGAAGGCCACAAACAAACACATTTCTTTTAACCAAATAGTTAGCATTGTAATGCAGTCATCACAGCCGCTAAGTAGCACAGAGAGGGCCGAGGGTGGGATTGAACTCGGGTTCTAGCTGTGAGGTCTGCGTGCTAACCACTCAACCGCCATGCAGCCTGCAACACATAATTATACATGATTATACAAAAAGCTTTCCCAGTCATATTGTTCATTGTACTTTTTCTAAAAGTAAACTTAAAATCTCGTCTCACCTCAATATATTTCACTTTGTCATTCTTGACCTAATCTCATGCATCATCTCTTTGCGAGTCGGGTGTCTCATGACAACTCTACTAACTGCATCAAATACATGTCAGCTCCCAGTAATTGACCCCTCCTTTCCCCATCTTGGCATTTCCCAACACTTTGCGGTTTCTCTCCCCTCTGAAACCCAAGAGCTGAATGGGACCATTGTTCTTCGACCCCTTTGGAGTACAGGATCGAGGAGTGTGTGTGTGTGAGATCCACATCACCACAACTCTCTGGCTCTGGCCTTGCTCTCGCTCTTTCTCTCTCTACGATCCTCATCAGGCATGTTTGGGCACGAAAGGTGAAAATAGAAAATTCTTGTCATCCATTTCAACTCTCAGTGCAGCCCTCGTCGTGAGGTCCATGTCACTGCTGGCCAAGTCTTCTGCCCTTGACTGTGCCTAGGTGCACAAAGCCAGATCATAAAGGCATGCTTGGATGAGTGCGTGGTGAAAGAATCCCTAATTTGAGCGTGAGCCAGCAGGCCTTTTCTCGTGTCCTCAGGGAGCAACTATGCAACAGTGGAACCCACTTATATACAGTGACATAGATGGGTGTCCCCCCTTAATATAAAGGTGCCTGTGACTTGTGGATCCATCCTGCTGCTGCAATGGCTTCCACATGTTCATCTGGAACTGCCAAACTGTTCACCTGGAATGGTCACAGAAATATAAGAAAATCGCTGGGGACATACTTCATTTGTGTCCATTCCTTGTCCATCCCCTACACACCAAAACACTACCATTAAATTTAATGTGAGACTTCCAACCAAAAGACTGAAGATGAAGAAGGTGATTTGTTTACATCTCGTCTTCCCTACCAGCAAACACGCAAGCATGCATGCACATACACATCCGTCAGCAAAGCCTCGCGTGCGAACTTTCAACCAACAGCATCCTGAGTGGAGAAAGGAGAGGAAGAGGCCGGTGGAGGAAAAGACAAAGAAAGATGTATACTGTTCAGCAGTGCACACACACACTCACACACACACACACACACACACACACACACTCACACACACACACAGTAATGGCAGCAAACACATCTGATATGCAGTGGGGAAAATAATTACTAGATCTGCTGATTTTGTTTGTTTACTGACTTACAAAGGCATGAACATTCCATAGTTCTTATGGTACAAGACAGGAATATCGACAAACAAAATCCAGAATTTTGTATAATAAAGTTTGTAAATTTGAGTGACTTAATTATTTGATCCCTTATCAACCGGCAGGAATTCTGGTGCGGATGTGAGGAAACTGAGAGAGGGGGGGGTTCAGTATAACAACCAGCTGTCTGTAATAGAGGATGAAAGCTAATGTACTGTAGCAATGGCTATCGTGCCATGGACTCATTGAAAACCGGAAGCACACACACAGGAAACACACACAGAAAGACACACTATGCGACAACTAAGTGAGTCAATTGATCAATCAGTGAGTGAGTGACTAAGTCCGTGAGTTAGTCATGGATCCAGACAGTACCTGGCAGACAGCAAGGCTGCAACCCTGACAGCTGACTGACAGGTGCTGCGGTACGTAGACAGGTTGGGCTGTTAGCCAACAGAGTTGCATGTTTATTTGTGGTTTATTTACACAAGCGAGTGAATGTGTGTGTGTTGCTGGTGGTGGGGGTCTGTTCAAAGACGTTTTGTTGAGCCCCAAGGGATCATTTCTGCAGGAAAGAAGTCACACTCATGTTGGAATTCAAGAAAAAATGTGTGTGTTTCATGCTTTGACTGACTGGTGACAAGCTTGCTAGCCTGTTTTATTTTCTTATAAGTGCCATCCGGCGCCAAAAACCCTCACAAATGAGATAAAATCATGATGAACATTATTGAGCTAAATATGGTTTGGCTGCAGTGTGCATTTGCGACAGGAATTCAACGGGAGCATCTATGTGGCTGTGTCATTGTGCTACACATCAAGCTACACACCTATAGTGCTGTCTGTATTTTCCGCATCCGCAAACCCAAAGACTTCTACAACTGAATGATTTATTAGTACCATTTACTTATACAAGCCACAATTGGGTGCATGTGTTTGAATTTATTTTGAAGGGGACCTACTTTGCTCATTTTCTGCACTTTGTATTGTGTTGTGTTGCTGCACACGATAACCCGCACAGAAAGCTTTCCAGATCTTCTAGATTCTGCACCTCTTTCTATGTTTCTATCTTTCTATCTTCTCACTATCTTTCTACGTGTTTCTATGGACATCCTGCTTCCAACCCAGACTCAATGACCAACCAACAAGTTGCTACAAATAGTTGCCATGGCTGAGGTACTATATTGTCAGCTGGACGGTTAAATGCAATCAAAGGTTGAGTGTATGAAAGCAAAAGTATAAGTGATCAGATGGGAATCAGGTCAAACAGGCTCAATTGGTTTTCTTCACACAGGTATAGTGTGTCACTTGAGTTTGCAACTGTCAATACAATTGGTAAAAAAGATAATTCCAAAGCCAAAGGCCACAGGCCGTGTGTGGGAATACTAGTAGTGTGCAAGGTGAATCCATCAACACAAATGAGCCGCCAGTATACCAAATTTGTTTGAAAGTGGTGGCAACATGGACAAAACAAACATGCCAACTTAAATACATCCACCTGCCATCGGGGAAAGACGTACACACAGACAGTCAACACTTTGATCTGGAAAGTAAATAAAAAAGGAACAGGTAAATGGTGTGCGTTCACAGAGTGTAGTTTAAATACATCACCAAAAAAATGCTGCTCTTTTATACAGTGGAAAAACCAGCACGAAGGTCACTTGAATTTGCAACTTATTATTGCAAATAAGCAATAATTATGGTGAATTTGCTCCAAGATCATTGTTCATCATCTGTTGATGAACAGATCATCATCTGTTTGAGCTCTTTCTTCTAGTCCGCACTGCTCAAAGGATCATACAGGACCCCTCACACTCTGTGTTTGAGTGGATTCCATTGGGTTGTAGACTAAGGCTGCAAAACAAAGGAAGAGGGCAAAATTTGTCTCCACAGTTAAATTGCCCCACGGGGATAAATAAGTGTTTGAATTGAATTGAACTGTCAATATTCTAAAGGAATACACACTTAAAACTCATTCCTCAAAAAATACATAGCAAGATGGTACAAATTGGGAGGAAAAGGTGAGGTCCAAGGTAAGCCCAACGGACGAGCCAGTATGCCAAATTAGTTTGAACCTGGTGTCACATAAAAGACAACAAAACAAACTTGCCACCTAAATATATTACATCGATCCAGTTTTCCCATCTGGGAAAAAAAACGACTCATCAAAATGCAGAACCTTCATCTCGACAGTCAAAACTGCGATGTTTGATTGGCAAATTAAACCAAAACAACACAGAAAGTTCCATTGCAAAAGAAATGCTGCCCTTTAATACAGTTGAAAAGCCAGTATTTCCAGAAACACTGCAAAAGTTTGGAAAATACATGTCACAGATGCCAATTCCACAACTTTACAGATAGTAAGGCGATATTATTTTTATAGTAGTACAGTATCATAACATGTAATATTACAATAATAGCATCATAAACCTTTCAAAATACACCTGCATTCTTTGGTGACTTTTCAATTTAAAAAAAGTGTATTTGTCCAGTCACATTTTTCTGTTGTACTTTTCTGAAAATTAATGTTAAAAATCTTGTCTCATCTCTTGGACCCGACCTGGTGAATTGTCTCGTCTCGTGAGTTGGGTGTCCTTTGATGGCTAGTATATTGACAGTCATGACATCATGACTTTTGTTTCAATAAGAATGAAAATGTGAAGGCTCAAGCTGGAATGTGTGATGTCATCATCAGCTCAGACTTTAGCCCTCCAACTACTAACTGCAAACTTGCTCCGCTGCTTGATCTGCTGCGCAGAACGATTACACAACTATATATTTGTACTGTTTTGGTTGGGGCAGGCTGTTTGCCTGACATGTCTAAACCAGCTGGAAGGAGCCGCCGGCTCCTCTTTCATCTGCGCAGGGTACAGTATGTAAACAAGGCAAAGCGCTATGAAGAATAACTGGCATCAAAACCTGTTTTTAGATCTATAGTCATGTGGTCACGTGGCTGAATGTGATGGTTACAGGTTGGCTGGTGAACTTAAGCTTAACATAGTCACATATGAAGCACAATTACAATATGAGTCAAAGAAGAAAAGGAAGTCAGTCAGTGAAATAAAAGAGTGCCATTTGGCCACTTTTTGGCTAGATTTAACAAGATTTCACCTTTCTCTACCCGTCTGACAGAACTTCATGTCACAAGCGTGACTTCCTGTCAGACATAAGGAGAAACGGGTGCACTACAGACCCTGATTAGCTAGCAGGCAAAACCGCTGAACTAATTCTTTCAGGTATGCAAACTCTTCCTGAACTCTCATGGAGTTTGTAGATCGACATCTGGGCTAGAGCGGGATCAAGAGATCTGGTCTTAGAAGATGACCTGTTGGAGTTGAGTGAGCACTGAGTCACTGGTGACAAGAAAGCAGAAGAAAGACACCGTGCCGTTAAATTGTCTGCTTGCTCTCTGAAAGAGGAAAGCTGAGAAACGTCAAGGTTGCTTGTGGACCAGTGGGATGCTTTGATGACCACACATGTGGAACAGATTAGAGGTGAGGAAAAGTGGAGTGAATCGGTTCATAAAAATGAAGTAATTTGGTAATCACTCATTCCCTCTTCTGCGTAGGTTGAACTAAAATATTACTGCAATGATAAGCTTTATAAGCGGCTGCTACTCACACGTGTATAATAATAATAATAATAATACATTTTATTTGTATAGCGCTTTTCAAGATACTCAAAGACACTTTACAAAAGAATG
Source organism: Doryrhamphus excisus (assembly GCF_037039965.1). NCBI lineage: Eukaryota > Metazoa > Chordata > Actinopteri > Syngnathiformes > Syngnathidae > Doryrhamphus > Doryrhamphus excisus. The sequence continues at coordinate 14,723,514 of NC_136371.1, forward strand.
AAGTTGAATAGAACAAGTAAACAGAATGAAAGACACACCAAAATACAACATTCATTGGTTAATACACAGTTAAAAAAGCGGGGCGGGGCACAGCAGTCAGATATAAAAGGTTAGACATTAAAAACAGATTTAAAGAGGTGGGTTTTGAGTTGTTTTTTGAAGTTGGGAAGGTCAGGGCAAGCACGGAGTGAGTGGGGCAAAGAGTTCCAGAGAGTGGGGGCAGCGATGGAGAAGGCTCTGTCTCCCCAGGTTCGGAGCTTGGTCTTACAGGGGAGTGCCAGGAGGTTGGAGTCTGAGGAGCGAAGGGGACGTGGGGGATTATGTGGATGGAGGAGGTCTGTGAGATATGGGGGGGTCAGATCGTGGAGGGCTTTATAGGTGATGAGAAGAATTTTGAAGTGAATGCGTTGGGGGGCGGGAAGCCAGTGGAGGTTTTGGAGGACAGGGGTAATGTGTTCTGGTGTGCTTTGGAGCAATCATGCAGTGCTTCGTGCACACGCCCTTATCAATGATACTTAGTTAGTGATGTGCGAGCCATTTCCTTTCCAATTCGAAGCCCATCGAACGAGCAATACCCATCCGATAGAGTAGCTCATAAAATAAAGAATATAAGACATAAGGTAATGGTAATGGTTTTATTTCATTTCAACATGCATCAGATTACAATTGAGTGCATCACATAATCAGTTCCCAGTTCCACATGTCCAAAAGGAGTAGGAAGAAGCAAAGCTTATTAAATCCTACCCCTCCATCTGGTACTTTTACAATCAGTAACTGTTACATTTGTTCACTTTCTGCTTTCCTAATATAATTTAAATTTGTTAAATCTTTTTCTTTTATAATTTTAATTAATTATTTTAATTATATAATTTTTATCCCAATATATTTTAATTTTAATTTTAATTTTAATTTTAATTTTAATTTTAATTTTAATTTTAATTTTAATTTTAATTTTAATTTTAATTTTAATTTTAATTTTAATTTTAATTTTAATTTTAATTTTAATTTTAAAAATACCGAAGTACGAGGTGATATGACCATACAATGACATAATGGGTACCATAGTAAGTGTCAATATAGTGATATATATAGCACATCATGACTGGTTCAAGACTCTTCATCCTTGTATTTAGCAAACATCAACTGCTTGTATTGTTTCTTGAATTGGCTCATCGTCGTGCATTGTTTGACTTCCGTACTCAATCCATTCCATAGTTTGATTCCCCATACTGAAATGCTATGGCTTTTAAGCGTAATTTAGTCATTTATTTTAAACTACGACAAGGTCTCAATAATTTTGCTACTTATTGAAAAGCGCTTCCAAGGATTGATACACACTGCTCTGCAGCAGATGCTTGGGCAGGTTTTGACACGAGTGCCAGGCTGCTGTGTTTTGACTGTTATCCTCCATGAGGAGGCTCTGCAGGTCTGATTGCTATCACACCGGACACAAAGGAGTGTGCAACTGTAACCTATGCTAGACCTTCCAAGGACAAATTGCCGGCTAGCTTGGCTGCGGTGGAGACACAAGTCGGTGTATTTCCATCATTCAGCCTCACAACTTGAGTTTCAAGTCCCTCCATCTGTTTCCTGAAGGTGGTTACTCGGGCTGGGAGAACTGCCAAACATCAGCAGGGTTTGTATTTATTAGTTCTACACAAGTAGCAATTTGCTTTGAGGCACTTTTACTTTTTTTCGCTTTTACTGAAACTGGAACAATTTTATTATTTTCTCATCTCTGAGTCAGAAAGAATTTCATTCCACCATTCTTCACCTTACTTCCCGTGGAGACTTCATAGACAACGCGTCTTCCAGTAGGACTGCAGTCAGCAACATGGGGGTGAGAACACCAGACAATGCTGTTGTTCACAACAGCTTCCATGAGACTGGACCCTCAGACGGTTCCCATCGGCCTATCTGTGTAGTCACACAAGTCACAGCCTGGATGGCGAGACTGGGATGAGGCCACAAGGACAGAGCGCTTTTCTCTTGCCGGCTGCACCAACACGCTAAAAGTGACCACCCCATTAGCTTTTGCACTCCCAGGTCATCTTTGTTCACCATAAGGAATGTCTCAAAGTGTATCAATAGTCTGGGGGCGTAAAGAACTAAATGAACTTTCTTCTGTCGCCTCTTTTGGTCATTTTTTTTTTTATTACAAACAAGACGAAGGATGGAGGAGAGGCCTACAGCCGTACTCGTTGCTTTCATGTCAGAGTCTCCAAAACTCTCTGCTGGATTTGATACTAGTTGCTTTTTTGAAAAAGAGCATTTGGAGGAGTCTGATTACCCTGATTATTTACTTTATAAATATGATAATACTGACACCTTCTGCTACATCCTCAGCTACGTATTAGGTGTGTTAAAAAACTACATATAGATACATCGTATCACCTACATAGTTGTAACGACAAGCTACATTCACAGACAGTCCCATTATAATGTGTTTATGAGCGAGGGTGAACAGGCGGTGCCAAATCTATTTGTGGCGGCCCAAATGTGTTTGTGGCTGGCCACCACTAATAAATGAGTGTATGGGAAGTACAGGTGTCCTGTTGATAAAGGAAGAGATACTGTACATTAAGAAAATGCAGTAGAAAGTATTAGGTATGACTGAATAAAATAAATACAAAAACATGCTAGGTTAATTGGTGACTCCAAATTGTCCATAGGTATGAATGTGAGTGTGAATGGTTGTTTGTCTATATGTTTAAAAACTGTAAAGAAGCTTCAAAATATTTGAAAATAACATGGATTTTGCCAGCTGCACGGTGGCCTAGTGGTTAGCGCGCAGACCTCACAGCTAGGGGGCCTAGCCCACCCTCGGCCATCTCTGTGTGGATTTTGCATGTTCTCTCCGTGCATGCGTGGCCTGTGATTGTGTATGTGCCCTGTGATTGGCTGGCCATCAGTCCAGAGTGCCTCTCGCCCGAAGTCAGCTGGGATAGGCTCCAGCACCCCCGCGACCCTCCGGAGGATAAGCGGCAGAAAATGAATGAATGAATGAATGTACAGTTTTCTAGTATGATGATGAGCATGTGTGTGCCGACCCCCATGACTGCATAATGCCAAAGTTGTCCCAGTGCAAAGCTACTATGCTAACAGGTCGTCTCACTGCAACAACAAAATTGTGTCCACCAGGGTTTGTTGAGGTAGAGGGAGTTCAAACTTACACTTACTTACAGAAATTCAACATACATGACACGTAAGATCATTGCTCAAAGTTTCAACTGAACAATTTATGCTCATGAACTATGCACACATGGAAGTGCCCGTCTGTAACTTTACACCTCCCTTGGCCAAAAGGTCAGTTCCAAATATATGGTGTGCCAGAAGGGAAAGTAACACAGAATTAGTAACACAAGCCTGCCCCACCCACGACGCCTTGTCTGTAAATAGGGATTATGTCTTTAAGGAAGTCTGCATCTGATCGTTTCTAGTTTGTAAAAAAGGCAGAGAAACAATAAGAGGAAGTTGGAAACTTGAAAAAAATCCAAATGAAAAAAATAACTGCTGCCCTGGCCTTGGTCCAAATTCACTTCTGACAATGAGGCCCAGTGGAGGCATTTGGTCTGAGATGAAACAAAGCATCCCAGCTCTCACTGGGGCTAGCAAGCGATACTTTGGGTTTGTTTGATACTTTAGGTTATCCAGTCCACCAGTTCTCACAACCAGTTCATCTCACCCCTATTATCCCTGTACCAGCTGACATTACTGTGGATTCTACATCCTGATCACTTCTCAACCCAAACCCTTCCCCAACATCCCCTACTCTGACTCCAATCACAGTCAATGATGTGACCTAACGCTGCCTTGTCTTTCTTCTCCCTCTTTCTTCCTTGTCAGTCGTCCCGCTAAACATTGCGATGCAATTGGAACAGGAGGAGTATACCAGACCGACCGAAGCTGTTCAGGCAAAGCAATCTTACAGTTCACTCATACTGCATGACTAAACGTCTGAACAGGACCGGTACAAAAAATAAAAACATTGCAAGGTTTATTTACTGAGCCTAAATACGACCCTGAAATTGAGTTCCTTCTCCGGAGGAAGGAATATTTTTACATCAAAAAAAGAAGTCATCCACATACAGTATGTGAACGGACAGCGAAACTGAAAACCTTGACTTTGAGATACCTGTAAGGTTCGCTTGCCATTTGTTCAGTTCATGCAGTGAATAGTGAATCTAATGCTAATGCTAACCGCTCAACAAAACTCTGTATCGTAATAGTACGAGTGCATATGTAAATTCTTGAAACCAGACCAAAAAAAAGTAACAATCGGTACCACTTTTCGGTGCTAAATGGATGCAAACTCAAGTTGTGCAAGTGGCGTCCCGGTTGCTCTTTCACACCAACGCACAACACGTCCTTATTGTTCACAATCAAATGTCATCAGTATGACTTGAATAAACTACTCTCAACTTTAAGGTGTGTTGAAAACACAAACCTTGCAGATCACCAAGAATTATTTCATCCTGGTATTAAAAAAAGTTATTCCTAGCAATAACTGTGTTAAAAAAAAGGAGGTATTCCATCACATGCTCGATATGTCACACTCACCATTAAAAAAGCTCTTGACCTTCAGGTAACCCACACTGAGCCGGAGCACTGACAACTTGTCTAGACGAGCCCGGATTTCTTCAGTGAAGGGCAGCAAACTGGTCAATTTGTCCAACTCGCCATTGAGCCGATCACGATGTCGTTTGGATGGGTTGGATTTGGCACCATCGGGAGGTAGAGGTTTGGGTCTGCAAGATAAATGGCCGAAAAAATCATAACCTAAACACAGCAAACAAAAACAGCAAAACAAGAAGAGAAGATGAGGGAAAATGTGTATTGTTGTTTTTTTGTGAGGAGTAGGGGTGACCTTGCTAGATTAAAATGGGTCAGGATTTCTGATAAAGTGCCATCATGAATTAATTAATCACAAATGGAAATTATTTCCTGTCATTTTGCCGGCCTATGCATATTCCTGTTTTGCTCGTCTCTCGCATCCACAAACGCATTTGTGCATTGGTTTCAGCACCAAGACACTTTCATAGGACAAAACCATTTCATAGAGCATTGATTCCCAAAGTGTGGGCCGCGGTCCCCTGGTGGGCTGTAGTGGTACTGCAGGTGGGCCGTGAGAGGTCATTAAAAATATCATTAATTCATTCATTCATTCTCTACCGCTTTTTCTTTGCAAATTTTTTTTTTCGGCGATTGTCAATTGTACTGTTTACAGTCGTACATATTAACAGAAGTCCAGCTGGAAGTGAATTACAGGTATGAACAGGAAATTATTATTATCAAGTAAATTACAACTGCACAGAGCATCTACAATGTCAATTCACATGTCCAAAACCGGAAACAGCATTTGTTTCTGTATCATCATCAGCGAAAGACAGAGCCATTGTAAAGGATAATAAACAGAAACTTTGTAACTTTGTCTCTTTGTTGTTAGCAGTTGTTATCGTTGTTTATTGCCCGCATAGTAGCAGTAGTAGTTTATTGATGTTATGTGTTAACTTTCTGTGGATGGGATCATTTGTTTGATGACGCTCTGGCCATTCAAAGAATGTATGTACACTCATTCACTGCAGTGAACCCAAATACTACATTTTCTATAAGAGCTTTGACACAGCGAAAAACAGTGACTTGTTTTGTTATAATCATCAACATTATCGCCCCATATTTGCGAATGAAAACTACAAAATGCTGACATTCCCTCCCTCCTGTAAATGAGCCATCTGTTTGATAATCCTCCAAAACACGACGCATCCCAAGTCAAGTCGAGATGGCTATCGATGCATTCCTGGCAGCAGAAGTCTCCATGAGAACAATGAGCGTCCAGTGTTGCTGCCTCTGGCGTTATCTGACGGTCGTGTGAGGGGTGTGTCATTAAGCACAGTACGGGATTGAGTTGGACTTCAAAAAACACTCCCCTGCGGAAACACAAAAGGGCTTTGTCTGGTAGAAGTGACACCTTTTCAGGAGAAGAGGCCATCTTCTTGTTGCAACACTTTCTTTCATTCATTCATTTTCTACCGCTTGTCCTCATGAGGGTCGCAGGGCGTGCTGGAGCCTATCCCAGGCGGGTTACACCCTGGACTGGTGGCCAGCCAATCACAGGGCACATATAGACAAACAACCATTCACACTCACATTCATACCTATGGACAATTTGGAGTCGCCAATTAACCTAGCATGTTTTTGGAATGTGGGAGGAAACCGGAGTACCCGGAGAAAACCCACGCACGCACGAGGAGAACATGCAAACTCCACACAGAGATGGCCGAGGGTGGAATTGAACTCCGGTCTCGTAGCTAACCACTCGGCAAAACACTTTCTTCATTCATTCATTCATTTTCTACCGCCTTTTCCTCACGAGGGTCGCAGGGCGTGCTGGAGCCTATCCCAGCTGTCTTCGGGCGAGAGGCGGGTTACACCCTGGACTGGTGGCCAGCCAATCACAGGGCACATATAGACAAACAACCATTCACACTCACATTCATACCTACCTATGGACAATTTGGAGTCGCCAATTAACCAAGCATGTTTTTGGAATGTGGGAGGAAACCGGAGAAAACCCACGCATGCACGGGGAGAACATGCAAACTCCACACAGAGATGGCAGAGGGTGGAATTGAACTCCGGTCTCATAGCTAACCACTCGGCAACACTTTCTTGTTAAGACAAAATTATTAATACAATAAGTCCAAAAGCAAAAAGAGAACTAGTTACGTGTGTGTGGCCAAACCAAATGTACCGGTACTCGCTAAATTTATTTTAAAAAATTTACTTTAACCTCTATTTTCTTTCCCAAGTGGGAATGAGGCTATTCTGGTGTCAAAGAAAAGTGAAAGTGAAAAGTCAGGTGGAATTAGACATAGAAGAAATCAGACCCCCAAGGGGTAGAAATGCAACCAGATGTCACCCCATCATCAAGCAAAGATAGACTTCACAAAATGTGACAAACGACGGCAATGTGACATGTGTGCCTTAATCCCTTAAGCTACCCAGCATGCTTTGTGGTGAGAAGTTATGAGTGTATTTTTGACATGTGTGTTGTGCGTACATGTTTATCTGTATGTCCACACGGTCCAGTGGATAGGTTACATTGCGTGTCAGACGTGTGTTGACTTTTACTCTGTTTTTGTTTGCACCGTGACTGAGGGGTTGTTTGGATTGCTGCTCAAACCACTGGAGGGAGAGGTATACTTTGGCTCTGACTACTTCCTGTGTGACGGGACTTGCCACAATAATATTACTAGTCATGCTACTGCTACACCTGTTGATGCTGACGTTTTAAAAAAATGCATTAACTTTCGTTAAAAAGCTTGGCGGCTGCAGTTTGCCCCCTCCCACTCTACCACTACCCTGATGATAGGTTAAAGGATGGATCCTTCATAAGTCGGCGTGTCACGATAAATTGATTGATCCAACAATAATATTTTTGGTTTTCTAGGCTGAATGCCACAGCTCCAGGGTGGAATTGCAGTAGTGTCTTCATCCTGACGGTCCGCGCATGTGGACATGTTTGACAGACGAAAGTGCGAATTGGGAGAACATACATTGTATAGGTCAAAACATGTAATTCACATGTAATTCCTCAACTGCATAACTGAGTGAAAGAAGATGCGTTGAAGGACATCAGGAACATTGCATTTTACACCACCAACAATACACTTCATACATAACTGTGTGTGTGTTTTATTGGAGTGGGAGGTTTTCTTAACAGGAACAGGGTCCATTTTTTTTGGTTATGCTTTTAATTCTTTTTTAAGTTCATTTTTTTGCTCAAAGAGGCTGAGAGTCCATTTTATTTTAATTGGTGATGATTGCCTTTTTTGTTTGTTTAATGTATTTAAAATATTTAAACACTCTTGATGCTCTTAATATTTTAAATATTATTGATTATCAACAGGGCTGCATGGTGGACAAGTGGTTAGTGCGCAGACCTCACAGCTAGGAGACCCGAGTTCAATTCCACCCTCGGCCATCACTGTGTGGAGTTTGCATGTTCTCCCCGTGCATGCGTGGGTTTTCTCTGGGTACTCCGGTTTCCTCCCACATTCCAAAAACATGCTAGGTTAATTGGCAACTCCAAATTGTCCATAGGTACGAATGTGGTTGTTTGTCTATATGTGCCCTGTGATTGGCTGGCCACCAGTCCAGGGTGTACCCCGCCTCTCGCCCGGATAAGCGGCAGAATGAATGAATGATTATCAACAATAATTTCTGGGACATTTATCGTCCAGCAAAATTTGTTCTTGACAGGCCTATTCATTAGCATTGAATAGCTTTAAACTTCGAAATGTTTTTAATAATGTGAGGTATATTTAGGGCTTAAAAACTGATTGTGTAATTGAAGAGGGATGTGGACCTGAATTGAATGTAGTAGCACTTATTTTTATTGCAAATGTTGATCTGAAATCGGAGGAGAACATCAACATCTCTTATGGAAGCCTCTGTTATTTGTGCTCTTTATGTCAGTCGCTGGTAGTTTATGCAGGTACTACTGTAGTAGTACTCTTTTAACTGACACAAAACTACCTCTGGGCCTCTAACATTTGTATCTTACTAAAATCGAAGGACGTTGAATCCCCAGAAGAAACTTTTACCAAACAACAGGCTGAGGGAACATGGCCGACTTACATAAGCATTTGCGTGACACAGAACTATGTTCATTTGGGTCGAGGGAAGGAAGAAAGGAAAAAAAGAGCGAGACAGAAGGAAAGACGGGAAGAAAGTATGTTGAGAAAAAACACACAGCGTGTCTCATATTACTCGGCCCTCCTCCCTCATGGAAACATGGCTAGTTGTGATGAACGCAGGTACAGCTTCACACACACCCACACACCAGGGTTCCACCAAGGTTCTCTACAGGCTTTGCTGGGCCAGGATTAACATCTCAAACTGATAACATCAAAGTGAGGAATACGATCTTTAACTAGCATACTTTAGAACCGCAAGAGACATGATTCACCACTTGGACACACACT